>NC_140291.1:4200865-4220865 GCF_964030765.1 Micromesistius poutassou | reverse complement strand
CTTTCGGCCCGCTACTACTTTACTTCT
This sequence comes from Micromesistius poutassou, assembly GCF_964030765.1. NCBI lineage: Eukaryota > Metazoa > Chordata > Actinopteri > Gadiformes > Gadidae > Micromesistius > Micromesistius poutassou. Next base: position 4,220,838 of record NC_140291.1, on the reverse strand, counting down.
TTCCCTCCTTAATGGAGGGCAGAAGATTACTGAAGCTACAAATTACTCAGTGGAAGAGCCAGGGGTTTCTTCCACTGCCGGGTGATGGCAAGCAGATGGCAGAGAGGGCCATGGGGAGAGCCCATCCACCCACACACACACACACACGCACACACACACACTCACACACACACACAGTCCCACCCCCAGCCGCACTATTTGCATTTCATGAGCCTTAATTGTGTCTGTTGCCCTCCTACTCCCCGTCGCCTCTGTCTCCGCACGCCATGGACGTCCTCTGAAGGAGCCCTGATAGATTAAGGTGAACCTTCTGTTTGCATCTCTCCCCCCCCCCCCCCCACCCCCCCCACCCCCCACACCCCCATTGTGTTGCAGAAATGAGAAAATATTGTCTCCCCACAGACTTGAGTTTGGGGTGATAATGGTATTTGGGTGGTGGGGGGGGGGGGGTCGAGGGGGCGGGGTTTGAGGACATTAATGGGGGAAGGTGATCATTTCACATTCTTGTCCTTGACCCCGTGAAGACGAAACAATGGCTCTGAGCGACTCGCAGCATACCGCCGTGCGGCGGACGGCCGTCGGAGCCGCGATGAGGGATCGCGTGAGTCAGTCCTTGATAGATCACACGTAGGGGTTATCAGTCAGCTCTGTTGTGCTATTACTGCTTGGATTTATTTTTATTGCATTTATTTTGTAACCGATTGTTTTTTTAATACGATAGGAATGGGATTCATGAGCTTTGATTTATGTTAACATGTTTATTATTAACTGTTTGATAATTATGGTATCATGTTTTAGGGTATTAGCGGTAGCAATTATTATAATCAATGTAATTATCAATATATTAGTAGTAGTAGTTGTAGTAGTAGGCCTACTTGTAGTAGGCCTAGAAACAGCAGTAGTTGTAGTGGAAGCAGAAAAGTAGGAAGTAATAGCAGTGCTAGTCATGATAGCATCAGCAGAGCATTATTAGCGTTATTATCGTCCTTATCTTTATTTAAATGTGGGAAAGGCTGCTGAGGGGTGAGCGATGCGGCGCGCAACGGTGTAATGGCCGTCGCTCATCATCGCCAGGGACCACGTCACGGGAGAAGTGGACCCAGACAAACAAAGTGTCCCTATTAAATGATGTCATCAATCTGTCTCGTGTCTCTCCTTCCTCACCCCAATGCCCTCCTTAATGACTATGCACGCATGTGTGTGTTTGTCTCTCTGTGTGTGTGTGTGTGTGTGTGTGTGTGTGTGTGTGTGTGTGTGTGTGTGTGTGTGTGTGTGTGTGTGTGTGTGTGTGTGTGTGTGTGTGTGTGTGTGTGTGTGTGTGTCTGTGTGTCTATTAATGGCCATTCATTAATTATAGGACCTAGAAATTAATACTACCAAGGGGTTTGTTGTAATTAATGGGTATTATAAGACCACATACTGGCAAATGGTAAGTGTATTTCACCATCTGTATAGCAAAGATTAGTTCTCAGTATCTCATACACTTTGATTACAATTTGATTTGCGTCATGAGAAATATTTTTATATTGGTAAACTTGTATTACACTAAATGCACGTTGAATAACTTTAAATAAAAATCAATACGATTTCTTATTATTCATACATGTATGAATTACAAGTTTTCATATTCTTAAATGCAGTCCTATATTCAAGAAATGCATCCATTCTCCCTATATTCATATTTTAATTTGCCTGAATCTGTTTACAAAGGCATCCTAATTTGGTGAATTGCATTAAAAGTGAAGATCATTTGTCTCCTGTCCATAACGTTCATGCAGCATTGTGCCACAAAAACATTTAAATCTGCATAAAGGGAGGAGCATTCATTAGAGGAACCGACAGAAGACAAATGGGGTAAAATTGAAAAATCTGGTGATTTCTATGGGTCCCCACAGGCCAATAGCAGAAATTACCCTCACACGCAAATTGGCTCAGAGACCTAATGGTCCTCAACATCCTCAGATGGAGAAAGATCACCGACATTGGGAGCCGTTCTCTCCGTAGGATCGTGATGGAAGTTAGTGGATGTGGATGCATTGTTAACATCTGACCACACGAGAGCAGCATTTCATAGCCCAGAGTATAAAACAGGCAGTCCACTGTTGTTAGTATCCCGCCACATAGGTGGTGCTATCGCATCACATTTTTAAAAACTGGCCAGGAGGTAACCGGGAATGTTATGTCAAAGAGTGATACATCTCGACTTTGTTTGCTTGTGATATTTAAAAAATAACTCACAAAAAAACACTCACACACTCACAAACACACTCAGACACACAAACTCTGACACACGCAACGCACAAATACCCTCAGAGCAGTGTCCCTATTTTACCAGAGCTATGTCAACTATGCTATCAGTAGCTGATGGTGACTGTGACCCCTCAAGCTTGAAGGAACATATGCACACACACACACGCACACACACACGCACACACACACACACACACACACACACACACACACACACACACACACACACACACACACACACACACACATACACGCGTGCACGTACTAACACACACAACCATGCACACAAACACACAGACACAGATGGGCTTCACCAGGAGTACGGTTTCATGGTGGGAGATTCAGATAATACCACTTATCATCGAATTATTAAAAAGTTGAAAGACATAGTTAATGATATGGTTCCAGGTTAAATTACATAAACATCTACATATAACATGGTATATCAAACACATCTCCCCGTTTTGGTGAGGAAAAGAGAAGGGCACACATATGCAGACCTTTTTGGATGATCAAAATGTGCGTTTAAAGTAGGCCTACTGTTGTGAAATAAAGAAATGTAATTTGGCTTCATGGTTGTTGTAAGAAACATTTTTTTATTGGTTACTTTCAAAGTAGTTATGGTAATATATCAGTTACACATGATAGGACAGGACAGAGCATAGCATTGGTAGGCAGATGTAGCTGTTGATGTAGGCCTATTACAGCTCCCACAAGGCAGTTGTCATTAGAAACCTGACGTCACTTCTAACTGAACCCCGCTTCTGCAAATCACCTGACAAAACAAGTGCAGTGTAGGCCGGACTCTCACACTGAATTTCTTATTTTATTCACAATTATGGTATTTTGTTGTTGGCGTTTAGCGGAATACACAATCTCAAATGAGTTTTTATCAGCAGGAGGGAGAGAGAATGAAAAAACTGGTTTCATTTACAGAGTTTGCATTTCCCTTTTTGATGCACCAGTTGGAAAGAAAGTGATCAGCAGTGATCACAAGCCAAGCCAAGCACGACCGGAAACGCGAGACCACCCGTCATGCCAGCGTTTTGTTACAGACATGTCCATACTACTATCACAGTCATCAGCCAGGGGGCATGCTAATGTACCTCCCTCCTACCCTAACCCTACCCTACAGCTTCTAACAGGATGGGGGCCCTGTTAGTAGCTGTTCACGGACATTACAGCAGCTGGTGTGGTCTACAGGTAGGCTCACCGAAGCAGGGAAGACACTGAACGGTAGCCGTTGCATGCTGAATATTAGTCTTTTATTGGTATACTTTTATGAGTTATGTTAGAACATACATATGTGTGTCTATGTTTGTCAAACATATCCATTGTGTGGATCTGTCTGCATGTTTTCTCTTCAGAAAATGTGATGAATGTTTTTGCATACATTTTGTTTTACATAGAATTTCTAACGTACATCATAACTAAGGTGTGTGTGTGTGTGTGTGTGTGTGTGTTGCAAGGTTTTCAGACCCCAACAGCTTTGGGGAAAGTACTAGAACATCTGTTATAGAATCACTAGCAACTCAAAGTGTGCAAGCATTAATACACACACTCTCCCCATTACAGTGTAACACAACATATCAGAACATGTGAGAATTGTAAACTAGTTTCCGCCTGTTGGTTTTTTCCGTTTTTGTTTTTATTGAATAATGTAAGTGTTCAGGCTAGATTGTCAATAACATTAGTTACGCACAACTTTTTAAACAGTATATCATACAGTAGAGAAGAGAATTACATTATTATGGACTTCAAGTAAAAAAAATGGCAATTTGTGTCACCACCGCAAACTGAATCAGTCGTAAAACTCCGCCAAAATAAAAAAGCAGTAAATTCTCTTTAAACATAGTGTGTTTATGTTTTATCTGGTCGTCTCTAAATATGGCTTGATCTCTGCTTGTATTTATATATTGAATTGGGTTAATAGAAAAATAATGTCGATAACAGCTAGAGGCTGTGATGCCTTTTAGCCGAGTTAGCATCGCTGGCACTTTAGCGCCACAGTGCGTCATTACAATATCGTTCTCCGGAGGCAAGCTGGCATCAGGAGAGTTTAATGGTCATACAGAAAAATAAAAACAATAGTGAGTGTGAACAGTAGCTGTGTGCACAGTAGCTAAAATACAAAAAAAGCTGTAATGTAATGTACCATTAGCCTTCGTTATAAAAACCAACTAAACAAGTATTTGGATGACTGCACAATACTGACATTGGACATGGTTTTAAATCATCCAAGCAAATTAGCAAACCTAACATTGAATGTCATATTACAGTAGCTGAACAAAATAAGGTATTTATTTAGACATGGTGTCGACTGTATTCACTATAAAAGCAGGTTACACAGTGTGTGCGCTCCACTCTCCTCATGACTGCCTGTGTAACTCCTAACTGAACTGTAAATCATAGCTGTAATTTATCGGAATGGTAAATATATAGCACCGTCTTTGAAATAGAAAAATAACGTAAATAAAATTCACAAATAGAAAAGAACCAAAGCTACATTGAATGTCTATCCTAGATCTGTCTTTATATTTTGTTGTCTTCTTTTATGTTTAGATGTTACAACTAGTTGTAGCATCTTGTCAAAATTGATTCTACTCATTTTCTATCGTGTGCACATGCTTTTGGTTAAAATACTTTTTAAACTAATTATTTGGCGATTACTAAAAAGGAAACGGGAGAAGGAAAAAAGAAAACAGGAAAACGAAACGGCATGTCATTATTTTGTCATTACAAACAACACGGAGGCACTTAATCAGCGAAAAACAAAGCACCTGCCAGAATATTTGTCGACAGAGCAACACAAAAACTATGTACACATATGTAAAAAGTGTTATAAATAGGTTTTAAACCATAGATACTATATACATCCTCAAATAGAGACAGTAATGATTGATTGCTTTGGAGTCGTTGTCGTTTTCGTCGGTTTTTTGTTTGTTGTTGTTGTTGTTGTTGGTTGTGGTATTTCTGTTAACCCCTTTTGTTTTGGATCTGGATGCATTGGGACCCTGACGGCTTGAGACGGGGGGGGGGGCTTTGGTTAACAGGCATCAGGCCCTTCCCTTCCCCTCCCTCCTCCTCTAGGTTAGAGCGAGGAGAGGAGGGTGCCGCTCGCGTGTAGGGGGGGTGGTGTTTAGGGTGGGGGGTGTCGGCTGAGGTTACTGGGTGAAAAAAGCACAGGGGAGAAGAACACAGGTGACGGAGGCGTGGGGTTGGGCGGGGTGTCGCGGGGATGGGGGGGATGGGGGCGGCAGTGTGGGGTGGGGGGGGGGTCATGGCGCGGGCTGGAGGGCGGGGGTTCTCATTCTCGCTTTCTTAGGATGACGTAGATGACTCCGCTGATGAGGGCCAGGGGGAAGGCCACCCAGGCCAGGATGTAGGAGTAGCCGAAGGTGTCCGTCTCCGGCACCCAGTTGGGGCTCATCACCGTGTAGATGATGCCGCCGCACATCACAAACAGACCTGCCGGGGAGGGGAGAGGAGGAGAGGAGGAGAGGAAAGGGGAGGAGGGGAGGAAAGGGGAGGAGAGAAAAAGCGGGTGAGCGAATGGAAAAACCAGACAAAACAAAAGCCAACAACGAAAGTAATAACAAAAAGTAACGTCACGGCGGTTCAACAGTGAGATTGAGTTTCGCTGCATCCCTCTGCCGGGGCCCCCGGGCTGCCTCGTGTCCCGAGGTGAACCCACAGTGGAGGGATTTGAATTTCCTCCCTCCTCCCCCTCCTCCTCCTCCATCCCTCCATCTTTATTCATGCTGAATTAGCCTAGAATAAGCTTGGGCTTGTGACCGACTCCTCTCCTCCTTTCATCTCGCACTGTGTCCGCCTCCCGCCTCTCTCCCTCGCCTGGCGGCCGGGCCGCGCGTCAGGGTTCTGTGTTTGTTCTTCAAACCCACTCGCCCCGCCGGCACCCTTTTGCTGACATTTGGACTTGTGTGTCTGGCCCCGCGCCCAGCCCGGCTGCCGGCTGGGAGGAGTGGGCACCTGTACAGCCGCTATTGTGTGTCCGCCCACCCGTGTTTCCACTGGGCCGCTGGGTACAGTCCAGGCCAAGGGGAGAGGCTAGCCCTCTGGCTAAAGGCTACTGACTTCAGTCCAGGCCAAGGGGAGAGGCTAACAATTCAGCTAAAGGCTATAGTCCTAACCAGGGGAGAAGCTAACCCTCTAGCTCGAGGCTATAGTCCCGACCAGGGGAGAGGTTAACCCTCTAGCTAAAGAGGTCGAGGCATCTCTGTTTGTCTGCGCATCTATCGGCCCAGGCCTGTCTGTGTGTCTGCTCATTTATCGTTCAAGGCCTCCCTGTCTGTCTGCTCATCTATCGGCCAAGGCATGTGTGTGTGTCTGCTCATCTATCGGCCCAGGCATGTCTGTGTGTCTGCTCATTTATCGGTTGAGGCCTGACAGCATGTCTGCTCATCTATCTGTGCAGGCTGGCCGGTCTGTCTGTCTGTCTGTCTGCCAGTTCATACTAACCTTGCACTGTCTTAATGCCTCCCCAACCTCTCCCCACCTCCCCAGCACACTAGACCAGACAGTGTGTCGCGTCGGCTCGAATCTCGGGATTGACATTTGAGATGAGCCGTGTAACGTGGAGGGGAGGAGGGTTGGAGGGGATGGAGGCTGCGAGAAGAACAGGCAGAACCATGGACTTACTGGCAATGATCTGGAAGATTCCAGTGAGGAAGAAGCGGCCGCCCTTCTGCAAAGTGAAGAGCTGGCAGAAGAAGAGGATGAGGGAGATGCAGCTGAAGATGATGGACAGGATCATGACGGCCTGGACTGCCTGGATCCATTCTGTGGAGGGGGAGAGAGACAGAGACAGGGGGAGAGAGAGAGAGACAGAGAGAGAGGATCAATGAATAGTCCATTATCATCACCATCAACAAAGAGGTCAACAATTCAACAAGACAACAATTGTAACTCGATATTTGTAAATGGAAAAGTGAGAGATGGAAAACACAATTGCGCTCAGAATAAACAACTCACAAGACTCCACAAACAAAGCACAATAACACCAGTGCAGCTCATTTGCATTACATCCTCCATTTTGTTTTCCAGGAAAAATATGTCTACACAACAGTGGAGGCCTGGGTATCCTGTTTCTAAAAGCTATGGTCCTACCCCCACATAAAGTAACCTACGACCTAAATGTTCCCTATTGATCTCAGCCGATAGCCTTCTAAGGCCAGGTTACTGTAACCATTAACCCATTAGTCCCTTGTATTGACAGTTAAGACCAATCTGTCAGTGCATATCAGTGTGTTTGTGTTTGTGTGTGTGTGTGTGTGTACGTGGGCGTGTATGTATGTATGGGGGTCTGTGTGTGCGTGTGCGTGTGCTTGTGTGTGTGGCACCTAGCCAGGAATCCTAGGATTTCCAAGCAGGGTCTATTTCTTGTCTGAGGGTTAAACACGAATCATTCCCTTCCTCTCGGGTTTCCTCTCTACCTCACCCTCTCTCTCCCTCTCTCCCCCTCTTCTCTCTCTCCTGCCACTACTATTTAGTTGGTTCAGCACTACCACCTGCTCATGTGAAAGAGGGGAAGTGAAGAATGCAAATAAATAGTGCAGGTAAACTAAACACACTAAGGGGCAGCTTTCACACATTGGCTTGCATGGAAAGTGTGTTGTATCCACAGTACACAGTATACTTGTAATGTACTAACTTTAGCATCTAGACATAAAACCTCTCCTCACTTAATGGTGCATTATCAGTGCGTTCTAAAAATGAAATGCATGATTGGGTTTTAACGGGTAACCACTAAGTGAACACGTTATTTATCGCTGGAGATTCTCCGATACAGTAAACGACAGCTTAATATTAATTAATTAATTGGATTGAGATAGACTTTTTTTACTTTCAACCCACCAACTCATAACACATCAGTAAACATCCTTGTTGCATCGATGTTCAAACACTTAAAGAGTCCATCGTTAAAATAACCATGTGGACAGCACTCTAGTGAGTCTCTGTTAAAGACAGGACTGGGGAGGATAACAGCAGGTGGATAAAGGGCCCTGGTGGTTGTAATGGGATTGGCTTCAGGTTACTGGAAATAACAATTATGTGTCTGATGCCAGGGTGGGGTCTTCTTTTTTAGACACAGATACATAGGCGGAGGAAACATGAGACCCCCACCGGTGAGCCGGTGGGCAGTAAAAATGCACTCAACATTGTCTCTGTCCACAAGACACACACTCACACACACACACACCGGACACGCACAAACATTCAAATCGATTGGCGCAGGGGGAGTGGATTTTGTTTTGAAATTGAATGTCATGATGACGTAATTGACTCAATGATGTATGATGCAAATTCAGGCGAATCTAACAAGGTAAAATATTACATCTAAAGCCTGAACGAAGAGTTCAACAGGGACTATAAATACACTGCACGCCTATTATCGCCACTTGCAGATAAACACACAGCTCGCTCTTCCTTCCTAAGACAGAGCGGTTAACTCTGACAGGGACATTTCCTCGCCTGAGGTGTGGTTCACCGGCTCAGAATATCCCAGTGTGTGTGTGTGTGTGTGTGTGTGTGTGCGGATGCACACACGCCAGTGCTCCAATGAAGGATGTAGACACGCAGAGTGCACACACAGCACCGTGCGGTGTGTGTGAGTGCGGGTTCGTTTCCCCCTTGTTGGTCACTCACAACATCAAATTGTGTGTGGATGTTTTTTTCTACTGAAGTTCAAGACGACTGAAGGTCAAGTCAAGAGTCTATTGAGTTATGCTCATTAAAGAGATGAAGTACAATAACAATTGTACAATTGTTCCTTGGGATGTTCAAGTGTCACATAGGTGCACATGACGATCCCCTTGGGTGGCAATTAAGGGCTCTCAACTGACTGAAATGACGATTAAGATTATGGGAAGTCTAGGGTATTTACAGAAACCAAAATTACCAACATGAGTTTCGGCATGTGATCATCACGAGCTGTGCATCATCTACTTACTGATCATACCTCACAAAGCCCTGTTCCTCATGGGATCAATCATAGCAAAAAGGAGCATAAAAAGGAGCATCTGCCTATTTCCATGCATCTCGCTGTTGAGCAAATCTTCAAGGGGAAGTTTAATGTGAAAGAGTTTGAGGCTTTTCAGGCCCTTCTGCATGGACCACCACACTATCTTCAATCTCATAACGTCCTCCCACACACACACACACACACACACACACACACACACACACACACACACACACACACACACACACACACACACACACACACACACACACACACACACACACACACACACACCAGCACACACATGCGGGCACACAAGCCCTCTTAGACAAACAGTGTGCGTCAGTGCCCTGATGAAAGCAACTCAAACAAACTGACTAGCCGCTTTGAATCCAGCTGGCAGAGGGCATACCATAGTCTCAACAAAACACACGCACACACACAGCGGGCACACACGCACACTGGGCACGCACACACACCGGCCCGAGCGCCACTCATTCTAGACACATGACATCATCTAGAGCCCCGCTACCACAGTCATACATATACACACATACACACACACACACACACACACACACACACACACACACACACACACACACACACAGCGGATTCTGCAGTACCTCAGCGGATTATTCCTCATTGAGCTTTACACTTTTAATGTGATACACCCCCCAACGTTTTTTGATGTTGCCCTGATCTAGACTAAAAACAAACCATTCTACGCTGAAAGTGAAATAGCTGAGGTTCAACGTCCACACGGAAGGTGGATCTAAATGTGGCTCAGAAAAGGCAGCTGCCGACCCGCTTTTTAATAATGCCGCTGCACAGACACATAAACACAGACACACACGCGCATAGATCTGAAAGGCAGGGCGTGATCATACTACGGAGCACGTAGTATGTGCTGCATATAGAAGTCCCAAGGCTTCCCTGATGTTGAAATCCACACACACACATACACACACATACATGTGCATGGACACACGCACGTGCAGCCAGGTCCATATATACACACACACACACTTGCATACTTTAACACTAGAAATACTCTTGTTGCCCCACCCTGTTTCAGACCTCCCAAACCTTCTATTCCCTCTGAGTATGGACTCCCAAACATGGGGCTCGGATATGGACATCAGGGCATTACTATTTATACAGTGACGGCCTATGAGGTCGGCGAGAGAGGGGGGACCTGACAAGCTGCAGTTACACATTGTATCCCCTAGATGGTGCTGCGGATGCTGCGGATGGCGCACTGACACGCCCACCCGAACTGGGTAAACGGAGAATTCATCCCAAATTACAAATGCTCCTCTCTACCGTCTCACTGCTGTCGTTTAACTTGGGAAAACGTATGTATAGTAGGCCATCCATGCACCGACCCAAGACAGCCACATCGTTTTAGTTCACAGTCGACGTAATGGACATACTTTTTAATTTAATCACGTTGATAGTCAATAATCCACTACAGGATAGCTTCCGGAAGGACAGACAATCTAACCGACTGAAATGCTGACTACAATACACGCATTTGCTCAGTCTCTGAGCCGCAAACCAAGGAAGAAAAAGCAGAAAAGTGTAAAGGGTCCTACCTCCGGCGCTGGCGGGGTCACAGCCCCCTCCAACGGCAGTGGTGCAGTTCACCCACAGGTCCGAAGTACCGATATTTCCTGTCGTCCATACCTGATACCAAAGAACAAGTGTGTAAACAACATTATTAAAACGTCATCAAATTGTTTGCTCAGCCTCACCCCAGATCCGAAGAGGCATAATAAAGACTGTATGTCCCCATCTTTTATTATTATGCCAACCTATAATTATACTCACGCTGACAATTGTTGACACAAATAGGAGAACCAAAGCAGCGACGTGCAGGAAGACGATCCCGAGTAGTAGGAGCAGCATGCTGGCGGTGAGGGCTGGACACGGAACACAAAAACACAGAAGCACCGTCACTGATGTTCCATGGTTGAAGTGAGTTGAAGTGAGTGAAAGGGTGCGCCTCCCCAACCGCGCCTTGGTGAAACTTCACATCACTGACCGATGAGTCTTCGGCAGTGATTGGAGCCTAACGTGAGCATTGTTTTGTTTTTTAACGAACTATTCGGAAATAATTCAGGATAAATTGGCGTTTGGTGATTTTCCATCTCGATCATCACCCATGTTTGGCGCAATTTACCCCCGTTTCTGCGAGAATAATCTAACGCATGGTTGTTTTGATATTTTCATTTAGATTCTAACACAATGCGATTCAACATACAAACTTAGAAATAAATATCAAGCCAGTAAGGGCGTTTTGTATAAATTTGAATATTAGGCGCATCTGCTCCGTGCGCCCAATCTCCAACCCAACGCCGCTCTATCCAAACGCGCCGTGCTCAAATGTTTACAGATCATGAAGTTATGATGACCACAAATTCCACTTACTTTTAGCGCTTGTATTTCCACAACAACAACAACAACAAATGATTCCGACTTGAAAGGCAAAGTAAAAGCAAGTTTCCCCCAAACAGCACAGCAGTAGTTCCACTTAGCTCTGAATGCCTGTGACTAAATTAGTGCCAAGGCTCGTGCTGCTGTTTTAAAGCGCCTCATTATGGAAAAACAACGCCCTGCTTGCGTCGTGACGTCACTTAGGGCCCCTCCGGTTGACAGCTAGGTTTCCCATGATACATGCGCGTAACAGGCGGTGTGTGGGGAGAGAAGCTGGCGGGAGAGCAAACTGTATGCTCTGGATCCATCGTTTTAGTTATCATTGTTTGGTTCTCATGGCTACCAAAGAGACGCGGCTGCTTCCTCTGCATTCGAGGAACCGAGTTGTTAATTTACAGGAATCTTTTCTCCCTGGTGTGTTACTCTGTGATGATTGAAGAAAGGCAGGCTTGTAGATTACGTAGTACATGTTAAGTTAAAAGTCGAAGTAAAAATGTACTTCAGACACTGATAGAATAAAACCACCATAGACATATAAGTCCATCCATTTACTAATTCATTAATAGTTGGTTGAGAATTGTTGTATTGTGTTTTGTCATGGTATACTCAACATCATGATAATGCCATATTAATAATGACATAATAATAATAATAAGATAAAACACATCAAACCATCTGCGATGACTTAAGTCCATCTTATCCGATTATATGACTTTCAACATCATACACATGTACGTATATAATCGGACAACTTTTTCCAAAGCTTTGAATTGAAAAGACCCCACATGTGCTGCCTTGGCAACCGCAAACACAAACACTGCTGTGGCGTGATCGTGGGTCTTTTCCCTCCGCTGGTCAACTCATACCCTGTGACTCACAGCACGTGCAAAGGTGTCGATGGGTATGCCCAGGGCACCACCTCCCCCATGAGAGCTGTGTTCACCCCCCCCCCCCCTCTCTCTCTCTCTCTCTCTCTCTCTCTCTCTCTCTTTTGTCTCTCTGTCTCTTTCTCTCTCTCTCTCTCTCTCTCTCTCTCTCTCACTCTCTCTCTCTCTCTCTCTCTCTCTCTCTCTCTTTGTCTCTCTGTCTCTTTCGCTCTCTCTCTCTCTCTCTCTCTCTCTCTCTCTCTCTCTCTCTCTATTTCTCTCGATCTCTCTATTTCCCTCTCTCCATGTCTCTCTCTCTCTCTCTCTCTCTGTCTCCCTCTCCCTCTCTAGCTTGCCCGCCCTCTCCCCAGCTCTCTCCCCTCCTCTGTTTGACATGAGTCATTCCCAGTGGAAGCCAGCAGGAGGAGGAGGGCGTCGCTTCAGGAGCACAAACATCCCACTCCCCATTCGGTACATCTGAAGCGTCCATAAGTGCGGTCCGTCGAGATAACACTCCCATAAAGGTGGGTGCAGCGCTGGCCCGAATTGGAACAAAAAAGGGCGAGTGGATTTTTACCGCGACGAGAGGAAGTGAGAAACACACATCTTTTCTCCGCCCACTTCCCTTTGTACACCCTAAACCCCTCTGACCTCGCTGCGGTGTGTAGGAGCGAACTGTTGTCGCCGTAATGTAACATACATGACATACCTGATTCAAAACCTCAGTGCGACCGTCTACCTCTAGAGATGGTAGCTCCTTTCAAGCGCCCTTAGTCCTAGTGGTCACGGTGGGCATACTGGTCATAGTGTGCGTAGTGGTCCGAGTGGTCACAGTGGGCATACTGGTCATAGTGTGCGTAGTGGTCCGAGTGGTCACAGTGGTCATAGATGTCATAGTGATCATGGTGGTCACAGTGGTCATAGTGCTCACAGCCGAAGGCGGAATATGATATAGTTGGTGGTGTGTTGTGTTGTTTATGACGGATCAGACACAATGCAATGTTTTCTGTGTGTCTTCATTTCCTTGAAACTGACTCCAGATGTATTTCATGTCAAACAAGATGAATACAACTGGCAGACAGACATACACACACACACACACACACACACACACACACACACACACCGGCCAGAGAGACAACACACAGAGGAGTATGGAATGATGGCACGATGACAATAACACACAATCACTAACGCAAACACAAACACATAGCATGCCCTCCATTGGCTGGCCGAGAATGGGAAAGGTGGGGGGGGTTGGAACAGATAAGAGCCATGTCAGCATCTGCTCTCTCTCTCTCTCTCTCTCTCTCTCTCTCGCTCTCTTTGTCTCTCTCTATCTCTTCCGCTGTCTCTCTCTCTCTCTCTCTCTCTCTAATTCCCTCTCTCTCTCCCTCTCTCTCTCTCTCTCTCTCTCTCTCTCTCTCTCTCGCTCTCTCTCTCTCTCTCTCTCTCTCTCTCTCTCTCTTTCTCTCTCTCTCTCCTTGTCTCTTCACTCGGTCACTTTAACCCAAACAGTTCATTGTTACGTTTCAAACGTCACGTCGCACCCAACGCTGAAAACAACTGCCCGTTAAACCGGGATTCACGTACGCTCAGGCGGTACTTTGTGCGACACGTACACGACAGAGCAGCCCGCCTCAATCTGCTCCCCTCGAGGGCGTGCTTCACACTGTGATGATAACAGTCAGAGAGCACCCCCAACACACACACACACACACACACACACACACTCCTGGAGTGGCTGATCGTTTATCTTATTCTTAAGCTACAAGTGGCTTGGAATAACACTGTGGATAAGGTCATTTGATCAAGGTTGAACTCTGAAACATGCTTTATTTTTGGTGTTGTTGTTGTTGTTGACCTTTGAACTCATGGTCAACACACATACACACACACACACACACACACACAAACACCCTGGCGCACACACATGCACACACTCACACACCCTCTTTCCCCCTCACACACATGCGATCACACAGAGCCATCCCCTATATGTCAATGTTTGTACATTAAACATAAGGGAAGCATGGCGGCTGAGTAAACACGGCCAGCATATGGGTGTGTTAAGTCTACCCCGTTCGCTTAACGCTCCGTGGCCTGCTGCCGAAACCTTCTAGTCGAGAGTGCCACTCAGTACACATTCCCAGCGAGGCGCATGTATAACATTGCAGCCAGGGCAGCAAGTCAAGATTTCACCTCCATTGGTTAAGATGACATGATCTACCCCCCCCCAACCCATCCCCTCCCAAGTTACAGGGAGAGTGCATTCCAAGACCATAGATAGGGCTATAATGGAACAGGTCCTACGCAGAGGAGAGTTGAGTGGCTTACAGTCACTGTATCCGGGAATGTATACGCGTTACACTGATTGCCGGCTTGTGCATTTAGAACGTACGCACATACGTACGCCACATACCAACGCACAAGGAGGTGTCAGAATAAGACAGTAACAAAACATGTGTATCTACCCACACCAACACATATATACTACTGTATTCAACAAAACACAAGTCAACATCCTAACAATGGTGTCACAAGACAATACCACAACACGTTTATACTGTAACCCGAGCATCACAACACACTGTATGACATTGTGCACTGTACACACGTTTCAGTAACAGTAAGTAAGTCATCAGTCAACAGGCTTTCCTTGAACTTGCCTCAAGAATGTGTGTTGACTTAAGCGCACCAAAGAAAAACCAGAATGGTCTGTGTGCAGTGTGGATCAAGGGGTTTATACTTACAGCGGCTTTTACTCGAGTGTGACTTGGGCACCAGAGTTGAGACGTAGCTGCCGCTGGTCAGAGGGCCGTAGGGGAGCAGTGAGTCTACGTCACGCGATGGATGGTCACGGGGGGGTTTGATGTCCTTATTTCCACTCTGTGATATGTCGTTTTTTCCGCTGGTTCTGCTGGAGTTCACTTGTGCCCAACCCGCCCCCCCCCCCCCCTCACCCCCAGCCCGCCAACACCACCCTATCACAGCCTTATCATGTATCAGACCACGCCCACTTCACGACAAACCGCCCCGGAAGACATGCGTCTCCGCGGAACCTTCCGGGTGCACGTTTGTTGTTTGTTGACAGAAGGGCCCGAGGAGGTTGGCTTCATGCAGGTCTTCATGCGTGTACATCCATAGCCATACACGAACACACACACACACACGCACGCACACACACCTCGACACACCCATAGGCACACACAATTTTATAGTCGGTGGCTCGCCAAAGAGAGACACGTGATTCTATTCTGAGACTTTATTAATCTAATAATGTTGACAAACTGCAGCAGTGGTCTGGTATTGATCGGGGAGGCGAGGCCTGATACTGGGAAGCAGAGAGCAGGGGACCGAGTGAGGGATGGGGGGGGGGGTGACTGGAAGGAAATGAAAGACTGCTGGAAACAAGAGATTTAGACAGAGAGACAGAGAAAGATGGAGCGAGAGAGAGAGAGAGAGAGAGAGGAGAGAAGTAGTAGAGAGAAAAATGGAAAGAGAGGGAGACAGAGAGAGAGGGAGAGACTTAGAGAGAAGTAGATAAAGAGGTAAAGAGGTGGCTATATGGAGAGGGAGCGAGATAGAGAGAGAGAGGTGGAGAGGGAGGGTTATAAAGAGAGGTAGAGAAAGTTGGAGAGAGAGAGAATAGAGAGAGACAGAGGTAGACAGAGAGAGAAATAAATAGATAAAGAGAGACCGAGTTGGACGGAGAGAGAGAGAAACTAGAGGAGCGACAGAGATGGACAGAGAAAATGAGAGAAGGTAATTAGGTATTTTCAGCGTGTTTGCCCAATGGTGGGTTTCAGACCACTCAGACAAATGATCTTGTCACCAGCTTTTAATCAGACACAGAGGACATCGAGTGGGAAACAGGCTGCCAACTGTTGCCTTTACTATAAAAGACAATGTTATCAAAGCCCAGCACGGCTACAACGGCTCAGACCATATCTGTAATTGAAAGTGGGTCACATGATGAAATAAGTAAGCCTTGAGAAAGTGGTTCAAAGGGATTTAGTGATGATAACCAAGTTAAATTATAATTACATAAAACCTACCAAGTGCACTCCGGCATTGGCCTCAATAGTAATAAGCAACCATTTGAAAATTGTATAAATAAATGGTTCCCTTCTGCAAATAAAACTAACTTATTTAGTCTTTTAAAAGTATGGACCTACGTGGCTTCAAGAAAAGTCTATATTTGGAGGATAACTAAAATTTAATGAAAGTTGAAAGTGACATAAAGCCACTCATTTCATTTCAACACTTTTGTTTAGAAATGGAGATGGTGACTTGAATGTCTGTATATCATTATCATAATACAAGACAAAACATGTGGGAACAATGAACACTGTAAAAGGAAAGGAGAAAGTTTGGCTGATTTCTTTTTAGGCTCATAGTGAGCGTCTTCCCATAGTTTCTCTAGCAACAGCCACTTCCTGTCAATACCCTGGAGACGGGTGAGAATATCACTCAAGGAAAACGCTTCCTTTTTCCATGACTACACTACGTAAACCTCAGTCATCATAACCCCGCTATGATTCAGCGAAAAAACAACACAACCGCAGCTCCGTTTCTTGACCACCCTCTGTCACTATCTGCTAATGCCAAAGAAATGTTATGGAATCCCTGGGTGTGAGTCACGACTCATGCACCCTCCTCCACCTCCATTCATATCCTTTGTCCCTTATGTTAAATTTTTTGGTCTATTTTTGGTTTCTATATTTTTGTTACCTGTGTTGTACTATTTAGTCAGACTTTATTATTGTCTTACAGATATCATTTATATAAATGATAGCAATCTTCGCTATCAATGATATTCCATCATGTTTTAACTGCTAATAAAACAAAAAGTAAAAATAGAAAGAAAAACTTCATCCACCCAACTCCTCCCTTCCGCTGAATTGGGTGACACATTATGATTGACCTTTGAATGATTGAATGGTTACTTCATCAACCCCTCCAGCTTATTATTGCGAGACACACACTGTAAGCTGTTTGTGTGGACCAGGGGGGAGGGGCCCGGGGGGGGGGGGGGGGGGGGGGGGGGGAATGTGGTCAACGAACCGTCACGTATATCCAACCGTTGCAGTCACCAAAGCGCGCTCCTCCTGCACATTTGCGGTGGTATGAGGTGGTAGTCCCCGCAGCGGTTTGAATGGGGAACAAGGCAGCGGTTGAACTGGTCTTATCTAGCTGGCGGTCTAACAGCTTGAGCTTCCTCTCTCGGGACCGACCTAACTGTTACGCATCACGCATCTGGGTTGACCTCAGAGGAAAGTCCTATTGCATCACTCATTTGGCAGAATTGTTTACAAGAGAAAAGCACCATTATAAGATTTGCGTTTTTAATTTGAAAAAGCATTTGAAGCCCAACAAAGCAGCTACCAACAATAGCCTGAGAAAAACAGATTTACCCGGCACAAATCCAGAACACCGCCCCCCCCCTCCAGAATGTTGTGGTTCCCATGGCTTCGTAGAGTTCACTTAAAATGGAATTCCCGCTGTTTTTATTAAACAGCCGAAGACATGCAGAGAAGGGTCCAGGGCTTTGAAAAGGCGATGGCAACAGAAGCCATGACCCACACCGTTAACTGAGATTTAGATGAACAGGCTACGGCCTGCAGTTGGATGTGTATCTGTGTTTTCTGAGTTTGGCTGTGTTTAGTTTTGTTATTGCGATTCAGCGATCTCATTTCTTTTTCAAAGCCTAGAGATGAGTCTAATATTTACACGACGTGAGCGTAGAATCGTGTCTGCTCCACGCCATAACATTTCAATACCTTACTGAAACACCGATGCGGTCGGCCGTCCGTTGGGTTGGACGGCCCTCACCCTCACCCTGAGGTTTGCGATCAGCTCTTTAGAGGGGTGTGGGAAGGCATGTCAAACATATAAACACGGGGCACAGGGCGTCTATAAGCAGCGTCGGTATTATAAATAAACTGTTAATACGCCCGGACGGCAGAACGACATTCCAGAGTACATTCCCCCCGTGCGTGGGGTTGAGAGAGTAGTTGAGCAGGAGAGTAGGAGGGGCTGGGGGAGTAGGAGGAGGAGGAGGAGGGGGGGGTATTTATGTTCTGTCCACAAAGCCCCACCTCAAAATAAAATTGAAATACAAAATATTGAATAAATACTGGAAACTCAGGGCGGGACTGGTGGGAGGTGCGGGGACGGCGGGAGAGGGGGAGGGGGGGTTGTGATTATGTTGTCAAGATTTAAATGTGCCTTATTTTTCTCACATAAGGGACAATAAGTACAAAAAAACCAGTGGGAAAACCACAGAAAGAGTGCAGGTAGAGTTAGAGTGAGAGAGAGACAGTGAGAGAGAGAGAGAGAGACTGTGGGGGGAGAGCAGAAGAAAGATGGCAAAATAAGTGAGAGAGACAGAGAGTGAAAGTGAAAGAGAGAGAGAACGAGAGAGAGAGGAAGCAGGAAAAAGATGACTAGAGATAGTGAGAGAGAGAGAAATAGAGCGAAAGTGCGTGAGTGAGGGAGTGAGCGAGGACAGCGGCAGCTATGTGCTTTTCTGTTAATACATTTAATAACAGAGTGATGAAAGCAGGGCCATCACGTGACCCAAGGTAGACAACAGGAAGGCTGTCTCCGTAGTGCCGGGGCCCAGGAATGTGGCTTGGTTTGGCTCACAAGTCTAAGTACAGGAGGGGTTTCTCCCTCTCTCCCGCTCTCTCTCTATCTCTCTCACTCACTCACACACACACCCATACACATGTCAAGTCAATGAAGCTTTATGAGTGTGGCGGTTGGACAGAAAGAAAACCTGTTGACAATGCAATTGGATCCATAGCATAAGTATGAAATATGATGAAATACATGGAATTAAGGAGCTCATTACATGACTGTGTGAACGGTACAAAATACCCTTTTATGACTAGTTTGATTCATCCATGTAGCCACACACGCACACACACAAATGCAGACACGCACGCACCCATACACACCCACACACGCACATGCACACACACACACACAACCAGGACTTTTGGGATGTTAAACTTGCTAAACATTTATTTTTGCACGGCCAGGTGTGTGTGTGTGTGTGTGTGTGTGTGTGCGTTTGTTTGTGTGTGTACATATGTGTATGTGTGTGTGTGTGTGTCTGTGTGTGTGTGTGTGTGTATGTGAGACTCTATATAGCCTCCCTCTCCCACTTCTCTCTCACTTCTCCTCTCCCATACTTATTGTATGTTGTACGTCCTGGCACTTCATGTACGCACTAGTACTTAGTTGTGTAGCATCTTATCCAAGCTATCTTTGTTGTATACAGGAATGGGTTAACCTAGCGATTGTTAGTGCTTTAAACTTGGTTCTATGAACATCCTTACTGTACCGACAGCGATAAATTGTTTCACCTTCTTCTGACAAATGTACCTATTGTAAGTCGCTTTGGATAAAAGCGTCTGCTAAATCCC
>NC_140291.1:4098365-4198365 GCF_964030765.1 Micromesistius poutassou | reverse complement strand
TCATCTCCACTAGGGGGTTGCAGTGAGGCTCCGGGGGGCCGTTAGGTGTAGCCCACCAGTCGGGGTGTGCTGGGGAAGGTCTTGCGCATGCCCATACACTTGTCCTGGTCCAGGAAGAGGGAGTTGGCCTTGACGGACAGGTCGTGCTCCAGGGTCACCTTGGTCTTGACCAGTGTGTGCAGGGTGGACTCGGCCTCCATCAGCCTGTCCCGGAGCTTATGGATGGTGTCCTCGATCTCCCTCACCTCGCCCACCAGCCTAAGCATGGGGGAGGAGACGGATTATTGGGTGAAATTAACCAGAAAACAAGTTTCTGATCATAAGATGACGAGCAATGAAGTGAAGCCTGCTCACATTTGCGCTTTAGTTTATTAATTTAACGTGAAACGATGTCGATCTAACAGTGACCCAAACATTTTATTGGCATATATCTTTGAAAGAATTATTAACAGGAATTGACGTTGGTCTACCCGTGATCCAATGTCTTCAACTTAGTATGCAAAGATGCAGAGTTTAATCTGACTAGCTTTGTGAGTGACCTGTGATGGGGGTTGTCTCTGCAGAGCTCCACGTTGGGCCTGCGTGTCCTCTCCTCTAGCCGGGTCTGGGCCACCTTCAGCGGGTTCTCCTTGTCCCTCAGGGCCTTCTTCAGGGAGTCAATCAGCATCTCCGTCTGGAAGATCTCCTGCAGGGTCTGCGGATGCCAGCGAGAAGGAAACGAGTCAGTGACCATGGCAAACCAAGCTGAGAAATTTTTGTGGTTTTGGTGGTTAATAAAGGAGGAGTATTGAACAGTGTCAGATACTTAACAGTGTCAGATTCGTGCCTCTGACTCAGAAGATTTAATGTGATTCCAGATAATCACCTCTCCCTGCACTCCTAAATGCATCTTAAGAGCCAACCAGGTTTTATTAAAGACCGTGTGACTAACATCACAGCTGCTCTACAGCAAGTGAACCCGCCCAACAGCTGATCTCATTTCAAACCCCATAAGCCCTTCAAAAGTCAACTCCCAGAACAATAGCTTTCAGTGTGGAGCAGGGAAGAATATAGCACTCACAAATCAACAAAGTGTCTGTTTAAGGATCCCGTCTTTGGAAGGGGGCCCTCACACAATAAATAGAACGGGTTGAGCTTGTGCGTGTCATGATCCCTAACTAGATTATTGAATGGCAGCATGCAGCGACTCCAGAGCCAGGCGTTTGTAAGCATTCAGATACAAGTTTTATTTTTTTTTACTAGTAGTACTAGTAGTATTAGTAGTATTTTTCTTCAATTAGCTTTCTTGGGCCTAGTGTCATACTTTTGACTCCGCTACATTTTGAGCACACATAGTTGGACACACACTGTAAGTCAAGTTTAAAAGGAACTGGTCCGCAAGCCAAAATAGGCGCTGGCTAGGATTTGAAGTCGGAGAACTAGAAAATCTGCTTTTCGTTGCTGCGGGCGATGTGACGCGGTTGATCCTCAATCAGCTGTTACATTCTTACCTCTTTGTTTAATTAGCATCAGAGTTTTGACCGTCCAGACATCAGCTGATTGGTTTAGCAGCTGCTCAGGTCGTTTATAAACTGACAGCTCACACTGCCTCGCAGTATTTCATGCCAACGGGGTTTATTAGCTGCAGTTGCATTGTCCCGCTCTTACCCTTGGAACAATGCATTCTTCTAGGAATTCTCTCATTGGATAGTATATGCAGCACATGAAAACAATACTGATGTATTTTTAAAAGCTCGGACAACAACACCATGTGTTGGCATGGCAATCTTTCATTTATAATTGAGACCTTTCTGTCCAGTTTATTGTTACTTGACTCAAGAACCAGTTTTGAGTATGTATTTTGGTCTACCTCAGCAGTTGGTGGTGAATAGAGAAAAGGCCTGAAGAATTGAATTCAATAAAGATATGTGTAAAAGCATTTTTTGGTTAACCAATAGTATGTTATGCAGTATAGTCTTGGTGTGTGCAGAGGCTGTAAGAAAATCGAAATAAACTAACACTGGTTAAATCTAGGCAAAACATTAGATTTTTGCATAGTAGTTCAGTCACTAAGACATCAAGATCCTCGATGTCGCCTTAGCTAAGTCCACATGGCCAATTCAAGTCACCTTAGCCATGTCAAGACACCTCAGTCAGGTCACCTTAGCCAAGTAAACACCTTAATCAAGTCACCTTAGCCAGGTGTGTCTGAAGGCTGTTTTTAGTGTCGGCGATCTCTGATATGCGGTTGGTGAAGGCTACGTTGGCGCTGTTGAACTGGGTCCACATGTCATTGGACGTGGTGCTCAGCAGAACCTCGATCTCATCCCTCAGCTTGTGGGAGGCGGCTCGGTGGCTCTGGGACTGCAGGATGTTGTCATCTGTGAATTTGGACCAGGACTCTGGTAGGGAAAGGCTGACAGAGCAGAACAACAGAGACACAGCTTTTATCCACCGTTAAGAGCCTAGCAGAAGGTTTTAGAATTACTATTGCACACTAATGGTTCATTGATTGAATCTTTGGTTGATTGATCATTCATGTATTCATTCGTTCCTTGATTCATTCATCTATGCATTAATTGGTTAATTTACTCATTAATCAATGTATTCATTCAATCTTTGAAAATACTTGAAAATAGGGGTACATCAATTAACCATTCAAATTAGTTATAGTCATAATAAGAATTATTATATAGCTACTTGCGTAATACTGCATTACCTAATATTAATTAATGGTAATTAATGTACCTTTATTGTAAAATGTTATCGGTTCATTCGTTCATACATTGATTCATTCATACATTTCATCGATCCATACATCAATGGATTAATGGGGATTCATTCATCAATTAAGTCATACTCTTTAAGCATGAATTGAAACATTCAAACAGTGTTCCATTGTTTTGTCATATTAATTGTGTCATCCATTCATTGCTATGTTTCAAAGATGCCTCCAGCCATCCCACGTTATTCCTGCATACACAAACTGATGAGTCAATCGCAGTGTTGATGGGGAACTCACGACGGGTCCAGTCTGTCGACTCCTCTGTAGTAGCTGATCCCGTCCGAAGTGTTCCTCAGATGGTGACACCTGTCGTCTATCCTCTGGGCTGACACTTTGTCGCTCAGATCCCTCTCGAGCTCATGCTGGGCGGCTCGGTTTGACCTAGGTTAACCCACGCAGCACAGGCCACAGTTGAAAGGCACGCTGGTATGTCAACAAATTGCTCCTTAAATTTGTCGTCGCCATTGTAAAAGTGTATTGAATGCCCTTGGTGTTACGGTAGGTTAGCTGTGCTATTTCAACTGAGTTCATTGCGGTGAGGATTTTATATATGATATGATAAAGGATGGATTCAAACATAAAATAACAGGATGCATATACAGTATATACTGTAGAACATGAAACCATGTATGTCTGGTCCAAGACTCACGCCAGTTGAGCGATGGCTCTGTCCAGATGTCTCCTCATTCTTTCCTGACAGGATTTGATTATTTCAACCTCCTGCACACCACAACACAACACAGATACAAATTCATTTTTTTTAAGAAGATTATTGAAATCTGCACTGCACAAACTACTCACACACACTCAAGGATATAGGATACACAAGTGATATATGGATGATACCCTTATAAGGTTCTTCTCGACACCATCGTGGACCAGGTCGATGGACATCCGCCTCTCTCTGTGATAGAGACATTCTTGGGATACCTGTTGACAAATCAATCCTCCAAGTCAGGTGAAGATCTCCTGCCAACTAGCGAAAGATCAGCAAACACAGATTGGTATAATGGGAATAATATATAGTATAATGGGAATCTATGTAAATGGCAGAGCAGAGATGACAGCCCTTAGGTTCAGTGATGAAATCCCTTTAGGTTAAGTCATTTTGGGGTAAAGGCTTTGTGTAAATAGGAGATTATTACAGTTCCTTGAGGTGAGGGGTAGGGTTGAGCAAACATTGGTAAGAATAACATTAATTGATATTCTGACGTTTGGGTCCTGGCAAACACCTGTCATTCGATACGGAGGGTATCACCATCTCTCCAGCCAGATCAGGTGGAATACAACCTTGAGGCCCAAAAGTATTCAGGGTAAAACAACACATTACCTGGATGCCTCCTATAGAAGGTTGCCTGGTAACTTAAACCGGACAGAATGTGACCTGATAACAAGCGAGTGAGGCCCTTCCTCTGTTGTTAACCAATCTAGAGTACCCACACTTAGGGGCCCGGCCGGGAATGGCAAGTAGAGGTACATTCGGTCCATAGATCCATCAATTATACAAACAAATGCAATGCTGGGGCTGTGACGGGTCGTTGATGGAAGTTACCCATACAGGCGTATTCAAGTACACAGTCCATCAAGGTAGACACTCGATATCACACACACACACACACACACACACACACACACACACACACACATCCGCCCCTTTAAACACAACCCCCCCAGACCTGCAGGGGTCCATCGGTCTCGGCCAGGGCCCTCTCCAGCCTCCTCTTGACCTCGGTGAGGGTGGCGATCTCCGTCACCATGTTGTCTATCTCGTGGTTGAGCTCCGACCTCCAGAAGACGATGTCGTTCAGGCGCTCCCCGATGTTCTTGCTGGTGTACTCCTGGGTGCGGCGGGTCAGCTGCTCGCGGTCCTGCATCAGCCTCAAGGTGTCCTTCCGCAGCCGCTCGGCGCTGTTCCGGGACGACTCCGACTCGCGGTAGTTGCTCTGGTTGGACTTGTACCAGTCGTCGGGCGTGTAGCGGGTGCTCAGGACGGCTCTGTTGGACGGGTGGTACATGGTGTTGGAGCGCACCAGGTCCAGGTCCCCGTCCCTGCCCTGCCGGATGGACGGGATGGCGCTGCCGGCCCGGAGGTAGTTGTTGCTGCTCCGCCACTGGTGGGAGACGGGGTTGAAGGTGAGGGGGAGCTGGGTGCCGCGGTAGCTGGAGGCCATGGTGGAGATGGCGGGCAGGAAGTGGCTGGTTTTGGGCCGCGCGTACGTGGCTGTCAGGGTGGAGCCCAGGAGCTCCATCGTGACTTTTGATTTGATTCCCCTGGTTTTGCAAAATTGAAAAAGATTTTAAGATTTTATACTTTTTTTAACAATGTTAAAAAAATGTGATCGACTTTCTAACAATATTCATGCATTGTTATAATGTATTTCACTTGAACAAATGAAAAGCGCAGACGATATACATGATTCTTATCTGTATTACTGGTTTATATTCTATTTCATTATAACAAATAAAAAAATAAACATACTAACGTTGTAGGAGGCTTACTCTTATTCTAAGCATAAACCTGCAAATAGACTTCTAGTCCAAATCAATTGACATCAATTCATTTTCATTTGATTATTTGACATGATTTGAGTTTTAAATTTACCCGGATTCAAGTGCAATTTCCAAGTCGAATAATGAACTAAGAAGCAAAGGAAATAATTGTCACTTACCAATAACTAAATAAAATCCGGTTCTGGACAGCTCGGTGTGTCCCACCACTTAGTCGCGCTCACCTGGGAATGAGCTCAAGAACGCATTAAAGGTACACTCTCATGCATTATTCATAGGTCAAGAGTTTCAAGCCATTCATTCAACTTCGAGCTAGCCAATGGTAGTGGTGGTGCTGGTGGTGAAACACTAGGCTGCACTCAGCAGCAAAGGCTGTCCAAGATTTCTGTTGACACAGAAGCAGTTGCCACGGGTTACAATGGGAGAGGAGTAAAGCTGTTGGATGAGATTTAAGGATTAATTGTGAGCAGGTGCGCTGACTTTACTGAAGTAAATACAGAATTCCTGACTGTCATTGTAATGACAACCAACTTTTTCTACTTCTGTAGTGTGCATTCTCTCATTGGAAACAGTTGATTTAAGAGATCAGCCCTTATAAATGGTTTGAAAAGGGTGAAGTGTAACCGAACAGGCAGGTCAAGCATAGCTTGTTCCCATGACGTTATTACGCTCTACAACCTGAGCTCCTCCACCACAGCTTGGAGGCTTTGACTCGTGTTCAGATTACAGTTTATTATGACTACAATCAGAAATACATTTTAAGCATTTAATCTAGTCTAAATCCACTTCATGGCTGTATTTGGAGCTAAGATTTGTAAGAGAGCTACACTGATGTTTATCCAGAAAGGACAACAGCAAAATTGACCCTCTCCCGTAACCGTGCGATAAGCGGCCGTGTGGGTTACAGTTCCCTGCTCAATGATTCATGTCACAGGAAGAGTCCACGCAAGACACTGCTGCACAGAATAATAATCTGCGTTGTGTTACCTACCTGTGGGAATGGGTATCATTTACACTAATCTGTTCAGCAGGGGTGGACAGACAGATGATAGCCTGCTTTCCACAGAGGAGCCAGGGGAAGGGTACCAGGGCTCATTCCTGACGTCACCAGATTTTAATGGAGCAATGTTTGACACATTGCTTGGTTTGGCGTGGAAAGACATAAAAGTACCGTGTCTGTGTGTATAGGCGTTACGAAATAACATGCCGAGCCATGCTTGTTTTGAATGTACTGCAGTTAGTGGAAAAAACAGATTTGTTTAGTCTTTTCGATAAGCATTTTGGAAATACTTTTTGTTTTGAACACAACGTCATTATTATGTTAGTTTTGTTTCTGTTATGGAGGGTGATGTCCTCATGGCCTCAGAGGGCTCCTCCCCAATGTGTGCTCTTCCACAGCAAAGTGTGAGCCATTCAACGATGGGGTGCTGTGATTGGCTTCCTGGGTGTCTGTTGCTTTTACACACAGCATCACTGCTTTGCAACCAGCGTCGGTATCCTCGACAGCAGACTGGCCGAGGCACGCCAATCCTAAAGTCAGTCGAGGTTGTCACTGATGTCATGGATGACGTTCATTGCAATTACAATGTAATGGACCCAATTTTTTGCTATTTGGCTCAAACTCTATTGCTTATTCCTAATATTCATTAATTCATTAAAAATGTCCTAGATCTGGTCTTTTGACCAGAGCTGATCCTACATAATGTACAAAACAACAAGTTTTCTATAGACCATGTTACCTATAGACCCTTACGTTGATTTATATTTATAAATGCAACAAAACACGTTGTGTTCCCCTTGATTACGATGACTATTTGGCTGGTTTGCGGGCATGTCCACAAAGTCCAGTAGTGAGGAGGCGGGGCTTGATAGCAGGGCTACTCACAGCGGGCCCGGCAACTACTGTCACAAACATAGATGTTTAGATTTAGAATGGAATGACATGTCCATTCTCTGTCCCTCCCACCACCGAGTGGCCTCAGCATCACTTAACATGGTGAGGTTGAAGAAGGCCACGTCCGAATGCGCAACTATGCCTCCCTGACCTCAGACTCTATAAATACACCCCAGAAAAAGTATCGGAAAGCCACCCCACCAATTTGAAATTCCTCCACTCGGTCGGATAGAGTGCTGAGGGTCCCCGGACCCCCCATACCAGAACGTGCAAGAGCAAAACAATTCTAAATGTGTATATATATATATATATATACATACTGCCTTGTGGCCTACTCACTTAATAATATGAATTTCTGAGGACAGAGACAGGTTTCCCCATGTGTACAATATTGGAATCCAAATTAAACTAATAAGTAAGCCCAATGTTGACTCAAGTGACTCAAGATTTGAAGAGAGGGCTTGTGTAAAATAAAGTTCAGAAATTGCTTCTTTTTCAAGTTGTTTGTTTTTAAACTTTTAGTTTGTATTTAACAACCACAAAAACAAATAGTTTGCGTAATGTAACATGGTGGAGATGTGCAGTGCGGTGACCAAGGAACAACGTCAGCCTTCTATGCATTTTGGCTATCAAAAGCTGATCCTTATTTGTAAACCTGGCAACCGCTTCTAAACGTTGACTCGTACAGTCGTTCTCTAAACAAAGACAACCACTTCCTGAGAGTGCAATTGTGGAATCCGTTATGATCTGTTTGTGGAAAGGTACTGCACTGCTTCTCTGGACATTGTTAGTGGTTTTAAAAGGGGCAGGTATCATAATCCCAGCATGAGGTACTTGACACCTCAAATGGATTTGTCTTACCGTGGCCCCCTGTATGATAATTGATACAGACAGGCATTTGGACAGAAGAGACGCTAAGAATGACTGAACCTAGAGCCAAAGAGATCTCAGGTAACAGCGAAGGGCGTAGACATAGGGTTTGGATTTCGGTATTTGGTCAATGTGTGTTTGGGGGTAACCTAGACTGTCTGAAACTCAGTTTAGCCCTGGAAATAAACAACTTTGGATTCCACTGGGCCCCCACTGCACGTGTGCATGCATACAAAGAGACACTTTCCCTCCGATTGACAACACACACACACAGACAACAACGATTCATGCACACACCCACATTCCCTTTAAGCCTTGACATTGTCCTTCAAACTTTGCCATTGACCTGAACATGTAAACCGCTTATCAGGTACGAATAGACAGGGGAAGGATGTCCGATTTGCTTTCTAAACACCATTCACACCCAATGAAAACATTTCCTGTTTGGTTGCCTCTCTGGCCTCTCTGTTTTCACTTGTCCCTCCCCCCATAGCAACACTGAAAGCTTCCGGTAGGCTAAAGCTCTCATCTGGTCTTCCAAGTGCTGTTGTTCAAACAATAGCTGTATCACCTGCCTGTCACAGTCTTGCACTCTCTCTCTCTCTCTCTCTCTCTCTCTCTCTCTCTCTCTCTCTCTCTCTCTCTCTCTCTCTCTCTCTCTCTCTCTCTCTCTCTCTCTCTCTCTCTCTCTCTCTCTCTTTCTCTCTCTCTCTCTCACTTCTCTCTACTCTCACCCAACCCTAGTACAGGCCATTGTTATGAAATCGATCACCTGTCATGAATTGTGGATGGTGGCTGACTCTGAGGAGGGCGACCACACCTGGAGAAAAACACAGGAGGACAGAAAGTCAAACATGTAACCAAACCTTGCCAAGCTAAATACCTGTTTCAAAATAAATAAACTCATGTGTACACATTGCCTTTTGGTAATGAAAATTAGCAAGAGAGCAGAAGGAGCAGTAACTAACACATTAAGGGAACAATGGAACAAGGGAAATAAGGACAGATGTCACGGTAGTTGCAAGCAAACCATAGGTTACATGAACCTGAGGTGGTTCATGTAAGAGACTCCACTTCAGAACATGGTCAGGCTTCCTTGAAGTTACTCTGACTTATTCTTGTAATCTTCCACTTTACCAGGACCAAACCCTCCTTCGCCATCATCGCCTCACCCTGTTAAGGCTTCCTAATTCACCAAGTTATCAGAAATTTCTGTACTGTAAAAAGGAGTTTGTGCTGATTGTGTTTATTGGATCACTGAACTCAAGTTGTTGTCACCTGGCTCATCTGCAGCATGTGCGAGTGATTATGCTCTTACCTCCTGCTGGGTAAGCTACATTCTACCCCAGTCAGCTCAGCACACGCATACTTACTTTTAATTGAGTTACGGCCAAAAATGTCATTAGTTCAAGGAATTAAACGCTGAAGCCAGTAAGATGTTCCTTTTTTTCCTGAGTCATCTTTGCCCTTTTTATCTTCAGGTCGCTGACTAGTGCTCCTTCCCTCTGTTTGTGTCTCACCCTCTGTACACAGCGTCTGTCTTACCCTAGTTTATGAAAGAAGACTTTTTTTTATCTTCCAGCATTTTTGTTTGCCTAACTGGAGATAAAGTTCTTGGCACTCCTAGATACCAATGGCAATTTAAACAAACACCTCTGGTTTTCCAATTGCTCCCTAAGTCACGTGGAGCAAGGCTCATTAACCTCTCTACAAACACACCAGCCCTAGTGACCGGACGGTCAAGATGTTGAACTATTGGCAGCTGGGACAGTAGATGTTAGTTGTGGGTGATGGGGGGTGGTGTTGGAGTCGGTGTTGATGTGTGATGATGGTGGCAGTGGTGGTGGTAGTGGCGGTGGTGGAGATGGTGTTGTTGGGGGTGGTGGTGATGATGTTGGAGGTGGAAATGGAGATGGTGATGGTGGTGGTGGCGGTGATATTGGTGTTGAAAATGATGGGGTTGGAGGTGGCAATGGTTGTGGTGTGAGAGGTGGTGTCGATGGAGGTGTTGGAGGTACTGGTGATGACAGATTGAAAAAATACACAAAAAGCAGGCTTTTCATTGCCGATGTGGTTTGCCCTGACCATCACGGCAGAAGCAGCTTAGTGGGTATATAACGCGACAGCTCAGTCGCAGCAGGCTCACAGAGTGGGCGGTGAGGCTGTGAATTCAGGGCTTTGTCCAGCACACGGTCATCACATTCCACTGGAGCCACAGTGCGGAGAGCAACAGAGGGGAGGGTGGAGGGGTTGAGGGCAAGGCAGGACATGAGAGAGAGGAGCCAGGAGATCAGCATGATGATCGGGACCCCCGCCCCCCCTTCACTCCCTCCCTCCCCCAACCCTGTTCCACGATGTGACTGGAAGTGGCAGGAGGAGGACAGAGGTGGTCCATAAACAGTGGATGTGTCACGTCACCACCGCTGGAAAGATCACACTTCAGAGGAACATGGAATCTTCTCACACTCCTGTAGAGAGCTATTCATATTGCTGTATAAGTGACAGAAGTAATAAGGGACAGGTATAGAAACATTGTGTAAGTTTATACACACAATGTCCCTCCAAAACGGTTCTTTGACAGCCATAAGATAGAGGTCTTGGCAGCAACAATTGTCAATGCTGAATCCTTTGCTCAAAGCAAGCCCATTATTAAGAATATTCCCTGAAGCAGACCCCAACTGGTTATCAGGAGGTACTGCATGGCTAATTTGCATTAATGGAGTGCTCTGTTTTGATCTTTGCTTGGATCCTTGCCTTGCAATGGAAGATATGAGTCATTCGCATCACCCAGTCGAGAACATGCGCACGCACATGCACTACCCCATCACACACACACACACACACACACACACATACACACACAGACATACACACACACACACACTGTAACATATATAGCCTACACATTGAGCCACTGGAATCCAGCTATAGAGTTTGCTTTTAATTAGAAATATTATTATTAGTGGTATTGGTTTGCTGCACATGCATTCCTAACTATATTTAATTTTGAGTTGTTTTGTATGTTTGGTTTTCCATCAACAACCTTGAAGAAATTCTCAATGAATTTTGGATGGTTTGTTAGAAGCTATTATGAATTATCAATTTGGCGTGTTTGTTAAAGCTTTGAGATGGAGGTCCACTGAGGTTTACTGCGAAGCCGTAGCACTCAATGCTCATTGCTGCTTATGAAGGCTAGCTATTTTTGGCCAGAGGTTTATAAAGCACAGAAGAGTGTAACGTCTCACTGCTGACTCAGGCCTGGAGTTATTCACCGGGTGTGGTTGATTGTACTCTAAGCAGACCTCCACCCCAAATTAGGGTAAAAAGGCAGTCCAAGCCGCTCATGTCGAGAGAATTCACCGTGGACCATAAAACCATCAGATCGGCTACATGGTGACTCATGGCGCTGAAAGATCATGAGCGAGGCCCTCCACATTCCATCAGTCTTTCTGAACAGCAAAGGCACAGTATATCCAACATGTGGCCAGATGCTGTACAGTTCCTGCACAGAGCCAGAGAATAAAAGAAGGAGGAGATGCTGAAAATTATGTATTTCTCCCTTTCTGTTTTTCACACGCACTCTTTCAACCTCGCCCTTATTCTGCTCCCCATACTTTGACCCCTTGGTTCATGTTCAATGTAACATGTCTCTCTCTCTCTCTCTCTCTCTCTCTCTCTCTCTCTCTCTCTCTCTCCCCCTCGCTCTCTGAAGTCGTTTTTACAACCATGCTCTGTCTGTGCCGCTCCACACAATAAGGTGTCTGTCACTGTCAATGGAAGAGCAGGCCCTGCACAGCTGGACCTTTGGATGAAACACAGTTCCCTTTGGGCAACAACGGGGGAAAGGGGGACGCATGCTCCGGCACCACATTGACTCTACGACGGTTGCCATGCCATGAACCCCCCCAGCCCCTCTAACCCCCTAGCGTTTTTACAGGAGTCTGTAGCGTACATTGTTCTCTGTCTCCCTCCAAGAGCAGAGCTGGTATGATAAAATCGAAAGGCTACAGCTTTTTTCTTCCCTGCCATATAGGCCACATTCCTTTGTATGCCAAGCCCTTAATTTAAATACCATACGTCTGGGAACGATTATAAATGATTGCAATTCATATTTTCTCGACAATTTAGCGACGATTGTTATCGCGGACTTGCCAGTATAATAGTAGGGCTGTTGTAGGACTCTGTGTCAAAGACCATCACCATCACCATAGTAGTGGTGGTGGCATGTTGTTGACCACTGATAGTGGCTGCCTCTGCCAAACTTGCCAAGCATGTCCCAGAAAAGAAATCCAGTTCAAGACAGACGTGCTGTTTCCCTAATTTAGATGAGCAGCCTATGTTGCGGAACACATCATTTTCGATCACATAGTAAGACCAAAATCATGGGTCAGTTAGCAAAATAATTTACAATAGTTTGGAATCCAAATTCACTGGGAACGCGTCGCAGCTGCTGCACCATGCAGCACTCGTTGCATACTTGTTGCGTGCTGCCAAAGGTCAAGGAGCATGGGCCTTCGTATCGGATGGATTCCCCAGCATGTTCTCAAGTTAAGCTGCATGCATGCCACACCCTGTTGCTGGG
Source organism: Micromesistius poutassou (assembly GCF_964030765.1). Classification (NCBI taxonomy): domain Eukaryota; kingdom Metazoa; phylum Chordata; class Actinopteri; order Gadiformes; family Gadidae; genus Micromesistius; species Micromesistius poutassou. Next base: position 4,185,747 of record NC_140291.1, on the reverse strand, counting down.
ACCAGTTAGCAATGAGTGGTTAGACGTAAGTCACTTCTGGTTCATATTCAACACAAACACAGTCTTTATATACAGAGTTTTGATGAGATTATCTACTTTGTGAATCTAATTTAAGATGGATTCCTCTTCAGTTCATCCAGTTCAAATGTTCTATTTCTAATTATGAAACTTAGTTTGATAGCTTTGCACTGCAATCCACCCGTTTTCATACATAATGGATCGAAACAGGTGACATCCTGTTTGGGTGTTGAAATTACACATGCTTTGACTTGAAGGATGAACTAGATAATTACAAGGCACAAAAAGGCGGGCAAGATCAGAGCCCATTGTCCGAAAAGGCCTTTGCAACCAACCCGCCTTCCAAAATGCCAATGTTGTCTGGTCGACAACAAGCTTTCAAATTGTTCCCTTTCACCCAAATTTGGCCCTGGGCAGAATGGCGCTATTCTTCGAGGGGACCGCGTCTAGAACAGACCCAAGAGATAAATCCAAGCAGCTTCCCAGGCATTCTAAGACCCTCCTATTAGGTGGGCGTCTTTGGAATTCTTTGTTCCGTTACAAGAAATATGTCAGACTTTCTCTTTTTTTTTTTGGGCCCAAAATGACACCGTAGGTAGAGTTTACCAGAATTGCAGTGTGGGTCGTCCAAAAGGTCATACATTCATAGGAGGTTGGAGGTTCTGAGCAGGGTGGATGTATGGGACCAATATGTTCATGCCGTTCCTTATATGGGCGTCGCACATATGACAGGTGACCTGTAATAAAGTCTGCGCCCAGACTCTGTCAAGAGGACTTACCAAAGAGACATGTTACCACTCGGGGAATGTCTTCTTGTGAGGTTGCGATGATGATACTGTTTACAGTGGGAGCATGTGTACTGGCGTGTCAGGTGCATGTGCCACGTGAGCCATACTCTCAGCTATGAATTATTCCCCCCCCACCCCTGATGTTATGGCATTAGGCACTGTACACCACCGCCTCGTGATGTGTGTAGACAGGACGGGATACAGCAGCTGGGAATGCATATTGACCTCACTGGGAGGAGCCAAGGTCACCATTAGTAGTGAGGTCAAAAGAAAGCTCAGCTCTGTTTTCGACCGTGCACCGCAGAGATACAATCCCCCTCATTGAGACCAGATATGGTGTACCATATGGTCATTCATTTTGGAAGGAGATAAAATGTGTACTGTACGTTAATCATGCAGTAAGCGGGTAAGAGAGCTGTAGGGGGTCCATCAATGAGCTATGTGTATCTGGACCCGTGTCAGCGAATTGTATAGACAGCTCTCCGCTCTATGGCTTAAGAATCTCCTGTATACAAACAGATTTACCATGTACCGGGGGTTATGGTTCCAGCCATCACCCTAAGCTATTTCTGTCTACTCTCTTTCTCTCACCCTCCTCAAGTGTATTGGCGTCACTGTTTCACTACAGCTTCTACCCCTCATCGTTTGTAACAGAAGCTGTTGCGAATAAAAGTCAATTTGTTTAACACAGCATCCGTTACCCTCTCTTTCGCTCTCTGTTTTTCCATGAGGTATTAAGGTCGACCACCCAGGGCCTGCGACCGCACACCCACCCATGGAGGCCTTTTCCAGTGTTCCCACCTTCTCTCTCTCTCTCTCTTTCTCTCTCTCTCTCTCTTTCTCTCTCTCTCTCTCTCGCTCTCTCTCCCTCTCCCCTCCTTCCCTCTAGTTCCCCACGTGGGTCCTGATCATCATCATAACCATCATCACCACGTGCTCGGGAGATATGCCGATGCCCTCCCACTGCTGGAGATAACAGGGAACTGCTACATTCCAAACCGGGCTTCCTTATGCTCATGTTGGAAATATATAGAGGGGCCAAACGGTGATCGCTTTTACCTCACAAAACTCAGAGTGCATTCGTGCATTCATTTCATAGCATGGGTGTCCTCAGTGGGAATCAAAACCCTTGCCACCCCTGGAAGTGTTAATGCCACACTGGCCCGGGTCAGCTTGCCAAGACCACCCCTATCATCCATGCCCACCCTTCTTGTTCCCCCATAGACAGCTGCAGACCACCGACCACTGCTGCACGTGTGCTGGGGGATAAGGGGTGTTAAAGATGGGTCCCGTTTATCAGTTTTCCTTTTGGCTGTTAGGGCAAACTCAACAGGAACATGAAGTTCATTCAGAAAGTATTATTCTAATTGTAAAGCATATGCCACAAGACTGGTGCTCACTGTCCATAGTTCCTCATCTACAGCACACTCCAGAAACACTACTCTGGCTCTCCCCTGCCCTTCGTCCTATCCCTCCTGTTTGTAAAAGTATTGTTAGTATCAGCTTAGTATCAGGGTATGTGATTGAACAGAGGATGATGTCTGTCCCTTGTTGAACAGCATCTATGGATTGATAACGTCTAGCAAGGTGTGTGCATGAGCTTAGTGAACACAGTGGATGCATGAATAAGATTCCCATAGCAGGGAAAAGAGTGAATAGTGGTTTAGTTTCTGTTAAAGTTCCTGTTGAGCTTGTTGCTCCTGGAAGACTAATATAGTTTAAGAGTATTTTTTCAATTAGAAGCCAAGCATGGTGCCACCCGGCAGTAAGGTTGGAGTGCATAACAGCAAATTGCACTGGAAAGATCTATTACTTTCAAGAGCATCTATGATTGGTCGGTACGACCAGAAGATGTTGCGTGTCAGAGCCCGGCCTGTCGGAATTCATATCATCGCTATTCATCTAACGCCAACGCTAGGACACACACACATACAGACACACACACACACACACACACACACACACACACACACACACACACACACACACACACACACACACACACACACACACATATTTGCCCCCTGCCCATAATCACAGAGACTAACTTGGCATATAATGCACACAACCAGACAGTGAAGAATGTGGCAGATTGGTGCGACAGCTCAGCAGTCCTGATGCAAAACGGGTTCAGTGTCCAGAACCAAATACAATCAGAGTGGTTACACAGGGAAATAAATCCCATCCCTTGTCCTTAGAAGGCCTGTGGATCCAGAACTGCATAATGATGTAGCGGCACGATGCTTTACCACTGTTTATGATATGTGCACTTTATTGGCCGTGAATCGCATGCACGGTACACAATGCAGACTAGACACACATACGTACAGACATGCACACTCACACACACACACACACACACACTCACTTGCACGTACACAAACACACAACCACACACACAAGCTTGCACATACACACATACAGACACACACACACACACACAAGCTGGCACATACACACATACAGACACACAAACACACACACATAAGCGGACGCATACAGAAACATGCACGCGTGCTTACACACACAAACACAGTCCCTCACTTCTAACTTTAATTGCTGCGTGGATGTGCTGGGCTGAAAGAGCTCTCTCAGTAGACTTTATCTGAACCCAGAACACAATGGGCTGCAGTCGAGACAGTGTCGTCCGTCCACTCCCCCACCGTCACCAGGGTTCATATCCAGTGATAACGTCTGTCTGTTGTTTTGATTGTTTTGATTCGCCCTGACATTCTCCCACTTTGCAAATAGATATCATACCATATTCCCACCACTTTTGTTACCCTTGTGCACGGTTTGTGTGTGTGTGTGCGTGTGTTCAAGTGTGTGTGTGTGTGTGTGTGTGTGCATTCAAGTGTGTGTGTGTGTGTGTGTGTGTGTGTGCATGTCTCTTGACCTTGTGTGCGTGTGCATGTGTGTGTGTTTGTGTGTGCATGGCACTCGTCCTCGTGTGCATGTGTGTGTTTGTGTGTGCATGTCTCTCACACATGCACACACATGTACACGTCTGTGTCCGTGTGCATGTGTGTGTGTGTGTGTGAACGTGCATTTGTCTCTAGCCTCATCTGTGTCTGCATGTGTGTATTTGTCTCTGCCTCTCTCTCTGTGTCTGTGCATGTCTCTGTCCCTCTGCGTATGCCTGTGTGCGTGTGTGTGTATGTGTGTGTGTGACCGTCTCTGTGACAGTGACTCTGCATTTATTTTTGAAGAGTCACGCACGATGGTGCAACTGCTCCTCCCCATCCTTCTCCCCACCCTCTTGTTAGTAACCAGGCACAGTTGTCTCCCACACCCCCCCCACACCCACACCCCTTGAGGTGGGCCAGGACAGAGCTGGTGGTGGTGGTGGTGGGGGGGCGGGGGGGGGCTTAAAGGAGGTTAATGATGGTTGAGAGGAGGCTCATGCCGGGAGCAGACGACACAACATTTGGTGTTTCACCAAATGTCACCCGTGTCAAATTAGTGATTGATGCCAAATTGGCATTGGCATAACCTCTTGTCTGATCCCGGCGTTTGAGGATGATCCTGAGCGAGGTTGGGAGGAGTTTTGCACAAAGGAAGAATAGGAGTAGGTTGAACATTTGGGACTAGGAGAGAGAACTGTTGGGTGGTAGAAACACCAAGGGAGGGAATGGGAGACAGTGACAACCATCAAGTCAGCAGCAAATGTTCCACAGGGGTTTTCAGTTTTCATTAGACATCATTCAGATCGAGTCCTCCTGTATTGCTGCGGGATGATTAAATGCTGTGTCTTATAATGTACTGTCCTCTATCGATACTATATCGACATTGATTCTGGTTCAAATGCGGGACTAGACACCGGGCTCCACAGCCAGTCACGCAGCTCTGTGAAGCTGTCTGGAACAGGGCGTGTCCAGGCCAACCCATAAAATATAAAGGTTGGGACAAGGGAAAGACACAGAGACTCAGAGCGGAGAGGATGAATTCAAGGAGAATACTGAGATTGAATTACCTCGTCTGCCTGTCTGCCTGCTTGCCTGTCTGTCTCTGTAAGGCTGGGGCAGCAGCTAAAAGCCTCACTAAGGAAGACGGCCACAGTGGTCCATCTCTCATCCCATTACCTTCCATTGGATATTTATCATTGACTCAAACAGACAGAATCCCATTGGCTGAAAGCGATTAGACTGAAGACCAATCAAAATAGAGGCAGGTCCATGGCCCCATCCTCCTTGTTGTGAGGAAGAGAAGGCTCGGGCTGTGTTTTATATACTGATATGAGATATACATTCATGTTGACAGAGTCCGAGAAAGTGATGGTGCAGGTTTGTTATGATGTCTAATGGTAGGAGCCAGAGGCAAAACTAATGTGATTAGGACTGATTATAGCACTGCAAGAGAATCGGGTTACGGGCTTTGTCTAGGATGCTGATTGCATTACTGAAAGAATAGATCCATGCTCCACTGCAACATACTCCCATTTCAATACATCAAAATAAAGTTTGAATGTATTTGACAAATGTTGACTAGTTGAACACACACACACACACACACACACACACACACACACACACACACACACAAACAGTGAAAACACCTGAATGCATACACATATCTTGCAACAGAAACACAATATATGGGAGCATAAGATCCATACAACAGAGGATTAAACAATGCCAGGTCCTTTTAAAGCTGATTATACACTTCCTGAGATGGTTAGCTAGCCCTGTTGGGTGGAAACCAGGGGACAGCAGAATTCAAAACGTCTGCTGGGCAACTGACCAGTCTGGGTTCTGTGTAAACAACAGAACAGGTGGAGGTCTGGCAGTGTAAGGATGCCACTCTTGTCATAGAGCTGGATTGCAGCAATGTACAAAGTGGAAAATGGATATTGATCGTTTCATAAACCAAATGGATGATGATAAATGGATGATGATAAAATAGCTAATAGGGCTTTTGCCACACAAACATTGACTTTCCCCTCTGTCGGGCTTAGTAGTGTTCTGTCAAGAAAAAAACGCAATCAGTGTTTGGCATGTTGTCGTTTTTTGCATTTATGTGGGGGTTTCCCTTTCTTTCTTGCAAGCTCTCATAAAAAGCAAGATGTTTTAAGGAGGTAAACATCAACTAGGAACGAGTTAAGCCTCCTCCCACACTGTATACACCATCTGCATACACATATGTTTGTCTAAAGCAAACAGATGGTGTAGTACATCCATGCATAGGTTACCATTCGGTCTTCATGACCCTGAGAGCTACAGCGTTGTTCTTCTTCCCACCGCTTCCAAAGTACTCCTCCTCCTCCTCCTCCTCCTCCTCCAAAGAAATCCTCATCTGCTCTGTTCCTGTCTTGGGCCTATGCTTCCTCCCATCCATCTCTCTCTCTCCGTCTCTCTTTCTCTCTCTCGCTCTCTTCTTTTTTTCTCCTCTACCATGTCTTCCTGTCGCTAATGAGCCTCAGAGGCCCATCTTGAGAGGAGCAGGAAAAGGACGATATATCTGCATGCCTCTTTGTCTTTCTCTTGGCAGGTGATGAGGGATCTCATGGGTCATCAGAGTATTTCCTGCGCTGACTGCTATAGGACAGTAAAACACATGCCAGCTGAGGAGCTCTGGTCTGACAGTGAAAGCCAATCCAAATGTTGAACTGGGGTGATCATATCTATTTCTTCTTTTTGAACAATCAGTTAAATAGGAATTACGTTTGCTTGCTTTTAAATAGATCGAAGCACAAACGTGTTTAGAAAAAGTCTTTTTTTTTGCCAATGAGTTACCGACATTGTAAAGTTTGTTTTCCAAGTATTTGTTAAAACAGCAAATCAGTGAATACGTTGAGTGGAGTGATTTAGGCTTTGTGTGTGTACCGTGCAGAGACTGTGTGAGCTAAGTTGTTAATTGGAGCCGGTGGAGAACGGTTTTGTTTTGCTTAGCCTTGTGCCAGATTGTGTTCTGTGTGAGTATTAGTGTTCTAGATGTTGCTGTTATTTTAAACAATGGATTGGGGCATGGAAATTTTGCATGTGTGTGTGTGCTAGTGAATGCATGTGTGTGTGCATGTGGGCGTATGTGTGTGTGTGTGTGTGTGTGTGTGTGTGTGCATGTGTGTGTGTGCATGTGTGTGTGTGTATGTGCATGCATAACACAGAGTGAGTGTGAGTCTATGTATGTGACATGTGTGTGCACATGTCTCGGCCAGTGTGTGTACGTGCGTGAAACAAAGCTGGCAGTCTCACGAGAGAAAAAGCCAGCTCCCGTTTTATGCTGGACACGCTAAAGAGGAAAGCCTTGGCCTGGGGTGACCTGGAGTGTACTCCAGTCCCTCAACTAGTGCCAGGGCTCACACTTCCCAGCCAACCAATGGCAAACTACAACTATAAAGCCAAAAAAAAAGACAACGGATGTTTGTCGTAAGTCAAAGCACCGGCATGTGTCACAGTGGCATTCCAAACACAAACACAAGGGACTTTCAAAACGAGACCTCGGGAGAGTGCTCAGACCGACGGCCGAGCTGGGGAAAATGTTTTCAATACTTGATCTTTGGCATCGAAGCGGTGCTAGCTGGCAGGAACGCCGCTCGTACGTTGGCGACAGTTCTGGTAACATACGAAGCATCCCGAGCATGCCAAGCTGGGGGGGCCCTCCGCTTATAAATACACACTTCGAGTCTGAAATTCACAGAGGGGTCTTTCAAAAGTTGGCCCTGCTCAAACGATACTAGCTCCTCCATGGTGTATTTGTGTATGGCATAGCCTAAGAGTATGTGCCCGGGTCGGCGCAATGGCTCCACCAGATACCTGACAGGTCACCGCCGGGGTGTGTGCAATCCGTGAGCTGCAGTCTCCCCCCCCCCCCCCCCCCCCCCGAGTATTTAGGGCCAGGAAAAATCGGAGTGGAGGATGTACAGATAATTAGCTGCCTCTCTCCCGTCCCCCGTGGGCCACTCCCCATCTCCAGAGGCGGGATGTGTTCAAGGGCAGTCAGGGGTCACGTCTGCACCGTGGTTCACCACAGCTCAGACGGGCCGGGGCTAGACACCCCCGCTCCACCACGGCAGGCACTGATCCAATACCTCATCGTTATGATGATAATTATAATAATAATAATAATAATAATAATAATTTGAGACGATTTGAGGAATGGAGCAGCATAAGCAGGTACACATGTCAGTTATCAGTATTATGGAACTACAGGAGAAAGAGAGCGAGAGAGAAAGAGATTATTAAAGGCAAATTCAGTTCTTAACAGGTGATCAGGACTATCAAATCATAGTAGTTTCATCAGGAAAGTCACCCTAAGATCAATTCAAGGTACAGAGAACAGAGAATCAACTCTCACTACTACTACCGAGGGCATGTTGTTGGTCAGATATTGGGTGTTAAGTAGGGCAGCCTCACATTCACAGTATGTCTATCAAGCACATTATCAGTCCTAGTTCTTTAGAAAGTAACACAATTAGTTTCAAACATCCTAAACCCTAGGGATGGGGTATGTAGGGTAACACTTTCTTTGTCATTGTCTACTTGTCTACAAAAAATTTAAAAAAAGTAATAATTGTATTAATATTGAAGTTGGCAATTTTCAGCTATAGCTTCTTAAATTTGCTGTGTATATCGGGCATGTGGTGTAGCAGAATACAGCAGTGCTCAGAATGCAGGCCTCAAGGAGATGTGGTTAAATAAGTGCTGGCCCGAAGATTCACACCCCATATAAGGTGGTCTGAGCACCTCCAAAATAGCTGCTCTGTTTCAGGACCTTCTCACCTGCTCCACCGTTGCCCAGAGTGTGTAAGAGCAGGCCGTAGGTGCAGCGTCACATGAATGAGTCTTCAGTCTGTCAGAACATTACACCTCAACATTTCAATTTAGCAGGTGGTTTAGGTCATTTATCTCACCCTTACTCACAACTAAAGGGTTGAGAATAGAATATACAATCGACATTGGAGAATCTACTTTCAGTTTTTGTCATACTGCAGAGTTTCCTAAGAAAAAACAGATATGAGGTGCAGGATTGATGAAAGATTCTGAAGAAAGTGCATGCAAGATAAGTATGACAAGTATTTCCAGAAGACTTCTTGAGTTGCTTTTACGAACTGTGTTGGTCATTCCACTGTCAAGGAAAGGATCCTCAAAGGATCCCATTGAGGATATAGAGTGAGAATACGAGATGACCAAGAATGGATACCTGTGGTGTGCCATTTTTACCTCTCATTTGGAATGCCGGGCCTCCCCATGATAGCCGATACTTGAGAGGTCCAACACAAACTACTGGTGAAATAAAGAATATCATAAACTGTATGATTCAAAATATTGTTCCAGAGGTATCAGGGAGGCCTGTGTGTATGTGTGCCGTGTGGGGGGTGGTGGGGGTGGATGTCTGGATGGAGGTTGTCATGAGGTTTGTATATGACTTGAAGACAGGTGCATAACCTGTTCTATGTCTGCCTCGTATACTCCTCTGACAACCATGAAGAAGGCTTATATTTGTTATGGGAAAAGCTGTTTCTGGTGTTGGCCAGGGCCGACAGCTAAAAGTAATAGTGGATCCAACAAATATATCCTATACATTTTATTCCTTTCAGAGAAGGGCGTTTCAGCTTGGGAGTGATCGATATGCACAAGACATGCATTTTAGAACTTTGGTTAAAGGGCTTGGTTTAATGATTTAAAGTGAAAGACAACAGGATCTACAAATATTAAATAACCGTAACATATCACAGAGTAATGTATCCATTACAAACCTACCGAGTATCTTGTCAGGGAAATGTCTGAAAGTTAGTACACATTTCAAAGGTGTAGTATGTCTCATCTACGAGGCCTCGTATACCAGGAGGGAATGTAGATTGCAGATTTCGGTTTTCGGATTTCACATTTAGTTTGGGGTTTGGTTTTGGGGTTTGTTTTGATGAGGTTTTTGGCAAGCTTTTGTTATTTTCTCGTTCCCTCTAAAAAAATTCTGCCTCTCTTTTTTATTTTCTTGTTCTCTACATCTATATTTTATGATTGTTTAATCTAAATATTCTCATGTTCTCCATATTTTTTGTTAATTTCTCCAATTTTCTAGCTCTCTCCATTTTTGTTCTTTCTCTATTTTGTCAATTTTCTTGTTCTAAACATCTTTGTTAATTTTCTCATTTTCTCCAGCTTTTTTCTCTCTATTTGATTTTTGTTTCCCTCCATCTTTTTTTTTACACCAATAAGAAGTCACTGCTCGGCTACGTAGCCAGGAGGAGAAATAGACTCCACTTATTAAATCGGCATTAAGGCAATCAATAGAATGAAATTACCTGAGATTGCAATGGACTTCATGGAAGTCATCATTTATTGATGCTTGATGACGAATTTCTATTGTCCATCGTTTAGGGTGGGGTTTGTTTTTTTACGGTTAGGGTTTCAATGTAGGGTTAGGTTTCAGGGTAAGGCTTTTGGTTTTGGTTTGAGTGTTAGGGTTTGTTGTGAAGGTTTGTTAGGAAACAAATATCATGTGACTGTATGGAAATGCAAAGGAATAATAGTTAAATTGATCACAATCATTAATGTATAACAATATACATTCAATTCAAATGTTAACTGACAAATAATGACAAATGACAAATATTAATTTATAAAAAAGTAACACTCTTAACTCTCAAGTTTACTAATACCGGCACGAGACAGGACATTACGAAATGTATTGTAAGTTGTTGATTGGCTATGGTAGATCCAATGAGAAAGATGGCGGATCACTTTGAAAGAGGACAGAGTTGATTTTGTTCATTTTCCCCTTGGTTGCAATTTTTGGCAGGGACAATTCCCTGGAACCCTTGACATTATTGGGGTCGTGTCCCTAGCATCCCTACTAAAAACTCTGCTTATGCATTCAGATGGCGTTCGAAAGAATGTCTTCAGTTAAAACGCCAGTACATTACGGGAATTGCTCTCAGATGTATTCCCTTTTAAATAGCAGGATATCTTTGGTGCCCATGTAAACAAACGCTTCACCTAAAGTAGAGGTATGTGGTTGCCCTGTGTGTGGTCCTCCGGAACATTCCTGAACAGCCACTTGCAGAAATCATACTCGCATAGGACTGGAGGAGAACATAAAATACTACTTTAACATTATTCTTTTGGCGGTTTCCCTAGCTTGCTTCATGCTTTAACTGTGAACACTAGGACAAAATTAATTTGGAATACTGATAAACTTATTGTATTCAGAAGGGTTATGATACCAGCTGTCCAGCAGTATAGATAAATGTTGTATATCCATCTATAGTACTGTATATAATAAAGCACTAAGGGAAGTTCAGGTTTCTACATGCCTTTGAACTCTACTGTGGGCATCGGTGTTGGCAGATAGCAACTGTATTCAAAACCATATTCAAAGTAGTACCCGTCACATTGTTGATATTTTACTATGCAGTCTAGCAAGCCTTCCAGATGGCTCCCACTCCTTACATGAAGCAATATTTCCATGTTTATTTGTTGTTCCTTTGTTACATTACCACTATAACCACTCTTGAATTTAATTGAATGACATTGAAATAATACTATGTTCTAAGTTACCAAACAATGCCAGGCCCAATACTTAACTGTAACTATAACTTATAACTATAACTATCATATATTGTTTTTAACATGGAGTCCTAGTTGATGTCCACAAATATTTCTTTAATTTTGGTTGAATCCCATAGTTAAAAGCCCTCCAAAGAATTCTGAATAATTCAGCATCTGATATCCACCAGATTTCTCCAACAATTGGGAAAGTGGGAGAGTGTAATGCAACTCTCTCTGCTCTTTGGGTAAGGTTCCATATGTGGAGATATCATGGCAGCATCTAACGCAGCGCTCAGGAATGCAGAGGGAGGACAGAAGCATAGTATTAATTTATGAGACGGAGGAATGTAAATGTGTTTGTTTATGCATCACAGCACATGGGACTGGAGCCATGATGAAGGTTCGGAACACAAAAACTGAGAGAGGCCTCTCTAAGATAGTATGTTCACTTTAACCACATATTAAACATCTCATTGAGAACCATAGTTCCTGGTTCTTCAGACAAGGCTCTGTGGCTCATTTTACTAGTGCACTAAACATGTGGGCTGTACTCCTTGTAGCGACCCAGGTTCAATTCCCACCTGTGGTCTTATGCTATATCATTCCATCTCTTCTCCAAGTCACTTTCAGCTCCAGATTCAGTGTCCTGCCATCGCTAAAACACAACTCTTATTGAGGAAGGTTTAAAGATAAGATTTGGACTCTTTATCAGCCTGCTTTCTTTTGCTCCGTGACTTAAACAATCTTCAAAGATTAGTCATCGGAATTTGAAAGCTACGGTGTGTGGTCACATCACCTACTCAATAAACAAAATAGGAACATTCCACGTTGGGTGCAACTAAGGTGGACGAAGGCGGCTGGAGGAGGAGTAGAGGCGGGGGACTCAATGTCATTTGGGGGATATCTGGGAGACTGAGGGTCGGGGAGTATCCATCCAGCACTTTCGTACGACATGTATTCCAATCCTATGATCTGAGTCAGAGTCTGAGTCAGACTCTGAGTAGACGTGACACGTGCATGCACACACGCACACACACACCCCCACACCCACCCACACACACACACACACCCACACACCCACAACCACATCTGCCGAAAAATAAACAGTGGAGAGGAAAGGGCGGTGCAGATGATATAGTGGTAAAATATGCATCCATCGATTCTGTCCCGTCTCCCCCCCCCCCCAGCACCCCCTTTGCTTCGTGTGTGCTTCGTTGTAAATATCCATCTCAGACCCGCCCTCGGCCCCTTCACTTCATTGACAGGGGGGGGAGAGGAGAATGTGCGGGACACGCCTGTGTGTTCTGTAAACACCCACGCTGCCGCCTCAGCCACTTCCAGCCTCCTCCCCTCTCCCTGGGCGTGTGTGTGTGTGTGTGTGTGTGTGTGTGTGTGTGTGTGTGTGTGTGTGTGTGTGTAGTTTGAACCAGCGACGGGCCCCCTCCCTGCTAGGGCTTCCCCTGGGGAAGGAAGCTGACACAGGGTACGGAGGAAGAGGAGGCGGTGACCGTACCCCGGTCGCGGCCACGGAGGCAGCGGCGTTGACCTTCCACTGACGGCCAACAGGAAACGCCAACAGGAAGTCAAAAGGGAATTGTGCGTCCGCCTTGCTCACGGTTACAGGCGACAGGATGCTGGGTGTAAGGGTGTCATCACGCGGGGGTGGGGGGGGGGGGACGCGGCGCAGTCGCGACGGTTTCTCTGGAACTCGTGACCTTTCGCGAGACTCACGGTCGTGGAATCTTATCTGTTTCCGAATGACGGTGCCGAATGATGGGAACAAGGATTTACATTTTCTTCATAGTTGTTGTGGAGGTATAATCTGAACAAAAACACTTCTAGCAGATGAATCACAGCGTTCAGCGTGTTACTTAAGACCTGGAGGTTGTGATGTTTTGTCAGCATGGTAACAATTACAGTTAATTCAAGAGAGGCCAAGTACCTTCAATTTGAGTTTCCTGTTATTTCTTCAGAAGCAAATGAAAAAACACGTTTGTGTAAAGAAAACAGTCTCTTCATTCAACCGTACACTGCATTCCCAAGTATCATCATCAAACCAAACATCCACAAACATTCGCCATCTCCATAGACCAGACAAGGTTTTGCACACTGCGCCTAGCACATACATGCTGCATCCAGTAAATCCATTTTGGTTTCCCGTAACTACAAACGTACAGAGAAATGTGCTCGAATACCATTCTCTATCAACTCTCTGTCCATCCCAACCACTGGTGGATGTACTCCTTTATCGTTCTTCTCGCACCTTAAAATACAAAAGGGGAAAGTATTGGATCGGATCTTGATGCTTATTAAGTGTATTTTCATAAAATCGTTCATCCAACCATTAGAGCGAGTATTTCCTTTAATGTCAGTTGTGAATTATTTGTGGGCATGGATTTCCTGGACACAGAGTGAAACCCACCAGAACCAAATGGTTTTGAAGTAAAAGCACCAGTAGGCCTAGTCGTTTCCGTCTCCGTCGCAAACTCCTACTTGCTTTGGGACTGTGCCTTATCATTTCAAACGAGAAAAATATGGTTTAAATACAGAGCTTTCTATACACTGGGATTGAGAAACTCAGTGCAATTTCCTAACAGGAAGTTGGAAGAATGTCTGTTGGTGCCATGGATGTGACTTAAGCATTGGTGCGCGGCAACAAGGCGGTCACACTGGAATGCAGACTTTCACATCCTACTCCAACCATATTTATATTGTTAGTTGTAAGTGGGGTGGGGTTGGGTGGATGGCACTTGTCCTTCGATTGCTGTCGGAATTCGTTGTCTAACTACAAGAGAGAAATGCTGGCTCATTAGATCACTTCCTCTGTATGGCTGTGTCTACCCCAGAATCCAATTGTCTGCAGTTTAATGGACGAAACGATTCAGAGCCTGCGAGGTCAGCCTGTTCCACCGCTAAGATAAAAAAAATTGGGCGTTTTTTTTACTTGTCGTCTAGTAATTGGATAATTTAAGCACAACGGTTGCATGTGTGATTTGCTGCCCTCTACTGGTAGATCTGGTTGCCAAGATGAGAAAAATGTGATACAGAGCTAATCAAAGAGGGAAACTGAGAGACCATTGCCTACATAAATAAACATAAATAATCCCACAGAAGTGACACACTTTCTACAATGTTAAATAAAATGCTATGTTCAATCACACTTTGTTCTGCATTGATTTATTCATGTGTGGTACCTTCTACAGGGTGGGACAGGGTGTGTCAATGATTAGACATTGTGGTTTCAGAAAATATCACATATTCGTTCTCCCCTGGTCTGCAGCCATTTCAGAAAAATAGAAAGCACTCCGATCAGGGCCTTTGGGGCCCCTCCGTTTCCGTGCTACTGTTTTTCTGAAGAGCACTTTTCAGAGCTCCTAATTTGTGTCTCTTCCCCACTTCCACATAAACTTGCTTGCTCGGCTAAAAGGCTGCCCAGTAGGAGCGCCTGCAGGAACCATTAAGGGGCTAGACTTGGAGCCTCGGGTTGATGGTCCATTCAAACTGGTTTGAAAGCCATGCTGTGGTACCAGAGGTAGTGAATAGCAGGATATTTAGGGCCTGAGCTCATGAAATATGATGGATCCTGAGGAAAAAGAACTAAGGGAAGGATTTATTTCCTTTGTACGGAATTTAACTCGTCGCCCAATTGTAGCTTGGAAGACTCTTACACTCTTATGCTCAATGACATTCTGACATAAACACACACGCACGGACACACACACGCACACACGCACACACACACACACAAACTCTCTCCCACACCAATTCGCAAACCCTCACACACACACGCACACACACTCACCCACTAACACAGACTTTCGCACACCATTTAACTCTCACACACACACACACACACACACACACACACACACACACACACACGCACACACACACACGCACACACACACACACACACACACACACACACACACACACACACACACACACACACACACGTTCTCCCTTGAGAAAATAATGGTTTGTTTGACCGAACTCTCTCATTTGAGGTGATTAATTGTGTGCCGGTAGACTAGCTGAGCTTCACCAAACTAAATATTTAACTGTTTGAGGTGCGCCGATGCTCAGCGTCTGTACTGCGAGCCGCTCGGCTTCTCTCGGCACAGCGATCTGGCCCCTGTCAGCGGATTTGTGAAGCCTGCATGGCTCAAGTCATATATCATGCATAGTAGCCTACAACATATTTATTTGTTCCTTTTCCAAACATGGGTTGGAATGTAGTTCCTAACAAGTTAACCGCAGTAGAAGTAGGCCTAAGTGGGCCATCGGGTGAAAGGTTTACTCGTATTTTTACTGTATCTGTATTTTTTACTGTAGGCCTATTTGTTTTCGCCTTTTTAACTTATATGTTTGTTTAATTATCATTCACTTTGGGACTTTGCAGAAGAGCACCTCTCATGCTAAGAGGAAACAAACCTACTGAAGGAATTAATAAAATAGGCTAAATGAAAGCCTTGAAGTCAGCAGCAAACGTAGCCTAACATTATTTTGCTCTTACGCTTATAGATACAATCAGCCTTACCTCTGGAAGCGAGGCTTTTCTGAAGACTTCAAAAAAGTCTGAAGTCTGTTACGTGATCGTTAAAAAAAACTTTTTTCTTTGCAAAACAATAATCAGCTCGGACCAACAGGCTTATTTCAACCGCCCAGAATAAATCTAACAGGCAAATTGGACATACAGATTACAGATACGCTGAGGACATCTGTTGGACAGGAAAGGTATCACGCTTGGGCTGAAAGGGTCGCAAACCGGCGAAGTTTCTAATGCGTTGTTCAAGATGAGTCCACCAGAGGGCGCCAAATAAAACCAATCTAGAATCAGATGATTTCAGACAGACACGTGTTCGTCTACTCATCAACCCGCTTGTCCAATTAAGAAGACAACAGTTGCATAACAAATTATCTGATATTGTCAGCAAATTTAAACAGCGTCATAACCTTTCGATACAACTTTAGCTTGATCTAATAGGCCTACAAACGTAGGACAAACTACAAAAGTTGCTGCTTCGGGAAAATGTGAAGTGGCTGATGAAGCCACTGACACTCAATGCCCATGAATTGCATTGATCCATTGGGATTGTAAATCGTGTGCAGGTCTTTCTTAACGTGCAGCTGCTGCTACCCTGGCATGACCAAACGGTGCTGCTCTTGAGGTCATTTGCATCCTCTTCTTCCCCCTGCACACTTTTTCTCAGTGCGCTAGTTTTGGACAATGGGTGGACATGATTTTAACATGGATCTTCTCTCGTGTAACTCCACCACGGTCGCAATGAAACTCGAGACCGCTTTAATTTCTCTGGCGTTCTCGCTGATTTTCCTGGTCGGCACGGTGGGAAACTGTCTGGTCCTCGCTGTGCTCTTTCGCACTGGGAAGATGAACACCAAGACGACTAGTTTGTTTATTTTTAACCTCGGGATTGCAGACCTGTCTTTTATTGTCTTTTGCGTGCCCTTTCAAGCCACCATTTACACCATGGACGAGTGGGTGTTCGGCCCGGTGTTCTGCAAAGTGGTCCACTTTCTTATATTTCTGACCATGCACGCCAGCATCTTCACCCTGGCGGCTGTGTCATTGGACAGGTGCGTGTGCGTTATTTATTAATCTCCGAGATGTGCAAGTCATTGATTCTTAATGCAAAGGGTGTGGCAAAGCCACATTGCAACTTAACCGAATGGGCTACATTAGAGCGCAATAAACATTTACCTTACATTATCACTGCCGTTGTGTTTTGCTCTAGTGATGTATTGCTGTGATTCATATGGAATACAATTAATTCATTCTATATACTCATTATATACGTCATTACACTTTCATCCAAAAATATGTATATTTATGTCGATTTTTGTCCTAAACACATGACAATCTACTAGACGACTCACAGTCCATACAGCAGCTCCTACTTAAAGTCTTTCATGAACGAACATAACATGCTCGTTTATGCCTTGACGGGTGCATTGACGGCTGTGCGACCCTAACCCTAACCCTAACCCTTTTACATAACATATAACCGCTGTGCTTCCCCCCTCCCTGTGGAAGCAGGTACCTGGGCATCTGCTACCCGCTGCACTCCAGGCAGATGAGAACGCCCAAGAACGCCCTGGCGTCCATCTCCCTGGTGTGGCTGCTGGCGCTGCTCTTCTCCGGGCCCTACCTCAGCTACTACCGCCAGGTGGACCTGGGCGGCTGCCGGGCCTGCCTCCCCGCGTGGGAGCCCGCGCCCCGCCTCGCCATGGACATGTGCACCCTCGTCTTCGGCTACCTCCTGCCCTTCGCCGTGCTGGCCGTGACCTACGCCCGCACCGTGCGCCACCTGTGGACCAGCGCCGACCCCCCCCGGACCCCCGCCGTGCTGGGGTCCCGCCAGGCCAAGCGGCGGGTCACCAAGATGATCATCGCGGTGGCGGCTCTGTTCGGCCTCTGCTGGCTGCCCCACCACCTGCTGGTCCTGTGCATGTGGTTCGGGCCGTTCCCGCTCAACCACACCACCTACGCGCTGCGCATCCTCTCACACCTGCTGGCCTACGCGAACTCCTGCCTCAACCCCGTGGTGTACGCCCTGGTCTCCAGGCACTTCCGCAAGGGCTTCGGCAAGCTGTTCTGCTGCGAGCTGAAGAAGAGGGCGGGGAAGAGGCTTCACGCCGCGTCCGCGAAGGCCGTCCACATGGGCAGCAGTATGGAGACCACCAACTAGAGGTGCCGGGGATAATTGTTTCCCCCCCCCCGTCCCGTCCCGTCCCGTCCCCCTACGGGAAGGCGTCGAAGTGCCCTAACTTGCATTCACATTCTAGTGTAGTTCCCGTAGTCTAGACTCTAGTGGAAGGTCTTTCTTGATGTAACCCTCTTGTTTACTCCCGGCTGGCTAGCTCGCCAAATGAGGAGGATCCTTCAAAACAAGGTGCCGTTTCCGAGTACTTTGTACCGAGTAGAGCAGTGAGCCAAGGCACAATGTTTCTTCCTTAATTCACAGGCTCTTGAAGGACACCCCAACAACCAGCCCCATCCTGCTACATGGTTGCCGCTTTTACGCTGCTTACTGTATTACTCTTTCTTTAAATCATCCCAAACAACACTATAACAAAACACCTGTTCTCTACGTTAAACAAAACAAAAAGGTACACCTCGACTCCCTCTTAAGTTAACCCTAACTTAACAGGTGGGATGTTGTACCTGGGTGTAATTGGCACCCCAGTAGGTCTGAGGGGGATCTGTTGTTTCATTGATAGAAGTTAATTTACTAATCCCAACCCCCCCAAATGTTTCCCAATCAACTCCTCGAGAACAGTGGGGGGATGTAGACAGAGGCCTTTCAGGGAGGGGATGAGAATAGGGTGAATGTTAAACCACGTAAACAGGAATTAGTACATTCTACTTCATTCCCAATTTGAAAATGACAGAGCGGTGCTAGCGTTGAGCATTGCTCGTACTATGTAATAGCCATAGATGAAGAGACTCTTAGTTTCTACACCCTCCTTATGGAATTGGTAGAAAGAGGAGGTTTAAGAATGAATGCAAAAGGATCGGATGTGCCGGCTGTTCTTGCAAAGGAATGTGTTGTCCATGTGTTTTTGTTCCTGTGATCTGAGCAAGGTGTAAATGATGCATCTTATAATGCGGCTGCTGTGTATTCATCCATGCCTAGATGGTCACCGATTTTTATGTCTATGTTTTTAATGATCACTGGAAGCATTACCTTGATGTAAATAGATCAGGAATGAAATAACCCTTTTGGTTTTTGTATGCTGGCAAAATCCTGTGCTGTTCGTTGTGCCTTCAAAAGGTCATTGACATTTTATTGACAATTTCCCCTTCACATCGAATATCAACTGGAAACCCACTTGGGTTGTAAAGCGGCTGCTAAAACGAAGACAGCAACGGAATCATCCCCAAATTAAAGGGTAGTTAAACGGTTTCAACAAGCAATTTCACAGAAAGCGTTCCTATCTGGGAACAAGGCGTTACCAGAATAAACAGCTCTGGAGGGCAACGGGGCCAAGCGTGCCCCCGTTGCTGAGACCCAACCGGGAGGAGGGTATGAGAACGGTGCGGAATCGCAAACATTCAATAAATGACTATTGGGAAAATTAGACTGTATAATTTCCTGCAACAATATACTGTGTGACAATGTGCTAAATACTGCAAATATCCTGTATGCCATTGATGATAGGTAGCCTCCTTGTTTATTTATGCTATCAGTTGCATCCCAAAGGCTTTGCTTCAAAAGCTGATGATGGTGATGGGATTTTAGAAGGCATTTTAGAGGCCTTCTTATCCAAACAACAAACCAACAACTACAACCCAAACCCCAGCGGGATGTAACACAGAAAGAGAACAGCATGAGTCACGGCGACAGAGATTCTGGCTCATGAGCATCGAAAGAGAGAGAGAGCGAGAGAGAGAGAGAGAGAGAGAACATAATGGGTTCAAAATAAGTTATTTCTATTTCAAATTACATTTTAGTGCTTTATGGAAATACAACCAGATAATAAGCCCTAATAACTGCCGAACTACTCTGATTTTATTGCTCCGGGTCTGCTCTTTGGCGCGCGCGCACACACAGGTGGGTTGACACACGCTTCATCTTCCACTGTGTGTTTTCAGATAGCAGGTCCTATTTATGTTTTTATTGCATCCTTCTAATCCTTAGTGATAACTTGTGACGTTGCCGCGTATTGATACTCTGTTGCGTAATCTTGCCGTTCGGAAGCAAATCAACTGCAAAGTGACAACCCACGCATACACACACACACACACACACACGACACACACCTCAACACACGCACACACCTCAACACATACGCACACAGTAGTCGAGAAAGGCTGATAACATATTACTATGCGGTTGGAGCGGAGCAGCTGCAGACGCCAGGTTAAGTAGCCAGCCTTCATTAATCACTAAGGAAGCAGGATTTATTCAAAGCCTCTTGTACATGAGGCCACTTTTGCCGTTTTAATCTCAAAGACCAATGCCAGGGTGCGTCTCCATTTAGTGGTTAAATAACATCGACCTGAAACAAAATGATTGCACAGGAGCTATTCTTTTTGATCCAAAGGTTGCATGCATAACCACACTCCCTTATCATTTATTTAGGAATATTCTTGACTTTGTTGTTATTCAAGGTCTGATAACTTTTTCAGTTGGGAGGAAGTGGTGGGCTTGGTGTGGGGGCTTGGGGAACACCTGTCGAATGAGCAAACAAATAGTGCATAGAGTCAACAGAAATGAGAGCATTTCTGTATAACACCAGACACATTGATGAGAGCAATTCACAATTATTTAGATTGTTTGTACAACTTCTGCCAGTGTGTGCCAAAATCGAAACTGGGATGATATGATACACAGAAAGCAACATTAGAATGTTCTACACTATTGGAATTTATCTGTGATGTGGGCGTATATATATTGTTTTGTATTGGTTTTTGGTATAGTTTTAATCCATTTTTGAAAAAATAAAAATAACTATTTCTAACTTTTGCCTCTGCTGTTGGTTAAGTTGTTAAAACAATGTTAAAGGAACACAATACTTGTATAAAATACTATACAAGAAAATAACTAAAATCACTTGTTTTTATTTATGTATTTATATATCAAATTAAATTGTAACCATAACAATCTGTACATCTATTTCAGACGGAATTGCAACCACCGAAAATGTGTTGACTGCAACACATTTTCCATCTAGTGTCTGGATTTTTACTGAGAGCCCCTTCTGTAAAAATCAGATTCCCTAATGATTTATGTATTGGCTGGCTGTGGGTCTAGTGTGAATCTTCACACCAAGATGCTCAAAAACCTATCCCATTTATAATTAGTCAGTGATGTCCTACATTTCAAATAAACATTCTTAAAAAGCAAGACAAATATGTGATCCAATACTAAATCAAACAAACTTCTATAAATATTCATAGGCTTCTCTACGTTCATCATGGCACCTTTGTGGCGGCCTGTTGGAGTTTTATCGATCCTTTTAAGTGTTGAGGTGTCCATGAGCAGGACATCTCCCCCTAACTGCTCCTGCCAAGCTGGCAGTTCCCTGGCACGGTGGACACCGTCTTCGGCTTACTGTGAATGTGACGGTCGAACTGTAAAGTACTTTGACTGAACACAGGTTAAGACATCGATATAAATGCAGTCCATTAAGCATTTGTGTATGGATGTGCTGCCCTGTCTGCAATGGTACGGGCTCTATTAAACAAAAAACAAAAACAAGAATCAGTGATACAGGTTCTCTCTTTATTCATCTGATTCGATTGGGAGTCATCCGAGTAAATTACATATAAATACATAATTGTCATATATTTGTACAAAATAATCAAGACATTCGTTAGGACACATACATAATCGTGGCATCAGGGGTGGTCTTCAGAGAAGGTTTATTTGTTGTTAGGGGGGCTTTAACTAGGGGTTTCTTTAGTGTTGGAGGGAGGGGGGGGGGGGGGGGGGGGGTTGGTCGGTCGTCCATGAGGGGATTTGTGGGCGGGGCGTTTAGGCCGAGGTGTCAAACAGCCGTTCGATCATGTCCTCCACCTGCTCCGGCCGGTACTTGTGATACTTCTCCGGGTTCTTGGTGAACTGGATGTTGGCGCATCTACGCATCGAAACAACAACAACAACAACAACAACATGAACTCGTATCTAGATAGATAGATAGATAGATAGATTTACTTTATTGATCCCAAGCTGGAAAATTGCAGTGTAGCAGCAGCATTACACACAGTAACAACACAAATAAAGAGAAATCTAGTTCCACTTATCTAGTTTATTCTATTTATTTTTTAATTATATATTCATGCGTGATGTTATTCAATATCCCTCATTCTAAAAAAGTACACCGTCCTTAACGTAATTTTAACAACAAACCAACTGGCTCTCGCATGGGGAAAGTCCGGCACAGCAACACCGGTTCCATAATAATGTTTTGTCGTTTTTATACTAATTTCAATTTGTTTTTAGTCTCTTTTTAGTTCCTATAACTGTCCTGTACTCTTTGCTGTGACACACCCATTTGCCACCTGGGACAAATAAAATGCATGTTATTTCTACAAAACATATGACTCATATGTATATGTAGAAGTGCATATTTTATTACGTTAAAAAATAAAAATTGTATAACTACTTGGGTGTTTTGGGGTATTTTTTGGGTACTACTGGGTATTTTTGCTTTTCATGCCGCTTCAACCCAACTAAATAGTGCATTGTCTTTGGAACTTCATTGCTCAGAGCTACCCTGTGTTTATTGCATTTGCTAAACAAACCCTTGGCTCTTGAACCTAGGAGCCCTGTATGTGGCCAGCTGAACACGGCTCCCTGCTGTCACCTGTGCAGGAAGGCCCTGTAGCCCTCGGACACCACCCTCTTCTGGGCCTGGCGGATGAAGTCTCGCTGCTCCTTGTCCGGGATGGCCCAGCCCTTCTGGGTCTTGCACAGCTCCTCCAGCCCGTCATTGAAGCCCTGGTTGTGGGGGTGGAGGTGGTGATTTGTTTATGGAAACGGGGAGGCTGTTTTTTTTTTAGCATTTCTTAAAACAATGGCCCGACAGAGTGAGATCCTCCAGTGTGTAATATTCATCCGAACCCTACCTTGAACTTGTCTTTGATCACTTGTCGCTCTTTGTCTTTGAGCTGAAAGGTAGCAGAGACAAGAGCGTCAACCCTTGTTTTCCTGAATGTATAATATTTCTTTCATTTTGCTTTGTTTGGCCTTGGCCATTTATGTAAATGAGAATTTATAAATCAAATAATTATTATTCCAGGTTCCTTGTTCTTCAATCTGTAAAGGCTGACCTTGTTGTAGGGCTGGATGACGGGCATGTTCCGGTCGGTCAGATGCTCCGTGACCCTGAACCAGCTGGGAGAGAACACAAGGGGAAGAACACGTCAGGTCGGGACCCTACATCACACACACTTCCTGTTCAGGTGCATTACACAAAGAACGTATCGACCCGTTCAGCAGCAGCAGCAGCGCACATTGAGGGATGGTCGTGCAAACAAAGAGACTAAAAAGTCTAGTTCAAACGCATGTCGCTGGTCCGGTTATTCTTTTTTTACCTGCGTTGGTACATTTGGATCTGCTGCTCGATCAGCTCTCTGTAGGAAACCTCAGCCTTCTTCTGGGTCACCTTCACCAGGGCGATCAGGTCCGACCTGAGAGGTCACAGGTCACACAGAGAGGACATGAACGCCTTGAGACTAGAGTCTTACTAGGGGGAAACTGTAGTGTAATAATGTCAAAACAGCTGGCCCTGCATCATAGTGGAGCCGAGTTATTTGTATAATTATTAACAGCAATATTAATATTAGTATATCTTTTTTGAATAGTATAATAGTGCAATTAAAACAATTATTCGATTTTGGTATTTGATTATTCTTATATTCAACAATACTTTTACCAATAATAAATTGTTTTCAAGTTTGATAATGGTATCAGTGTTCTTATTAACACTATAACACACTGGGAGAATAAATGAGGCCACTGATTGGAAAAAAAAAAACCAACGACAAAACGAGGGCTCATACTTCTCCAGGGACTTTAGGATGTAGTTGTAGTTGTTGTGCAGGAAGATGGCACTCAGAGCAGAGTCCTCGTACACCTTGGACTTGCTGAGCAGATTGAGCTGCAGGTTTCCCAGCACCTTGCCTGGACACAAACAAAGCACACGCAAAGCAGAGCGACAAATGTCATTGTCGTTGTTGTTGTCGTGGTTGTTCCGATGCTGTGACTGTGAGAGTTTGTTTTTAGGTTTTACTATTATTCCACTTACATATATACGTGCTGAGGAGCCTTTTGCTGAATTCTGAGCTGTAGCTGCTGGCTGAGGAGCTGGTCTCTGGAACAATACGTACGTTTAGAACACTGTTAACACGAGCAGCAGGCCACCTTCCAAACTAGGCTTCTAATAAAAGATCCCGTGGGGGCTGATGAGTGAAAAATCTGCATATATGAATTTTTGGATGTCACTCTATTTGCCATTGGCTTAATATTGGGGACATGCCCAAATGTTAATGAAACCGTTTCCATGGCAGCGCAGCACAGACCAACTTTACAACGAGCTGCACTTAAGTGCTTAACATCTATGTATCCAAGAAATAGAACTGTGCCACTGTTCAAACGGGCCACTCTAACTCATTTGTGGTTTGTTAAAGAGAAGCAATTGTTAGGATCACAATCGTCACTGATTAGATACACTTTACAAATGAATCCCTAGGAGAAATAAAAACATTTAAAGCTAAGAAAAGATCAACTACAACTGTTCATCGATAAGAGTAAATCGGGGGGGGGGGGGGTGTAGGGGGTCTCCATCCGTGGCCATCTTTTGCTTACCTCGGGGGTCTAAAGGTATATTGTAAGTGTCGCCCAGTACTAAGCGGGCAGAGGCAAGGCGAAAGAGAAGGACAAGAGCCAGAGAAGAAGAGAGAAGAGAAAGAAAAAAAAAAGGTGCAATAGGTTAGAAGATAATTTTGTTAGTACAGAACAAGCCAAGTAGCGAACAGGGATGAGACAGACGGACAGACAGACAGGGTGCGATGAGAGGTAAGGACCACAGTGCTGGAGGAGAACAGAAAGGGATAGGAGGAGGACAAAGGGTGCAGACATTATGCATGGGCAGGAGGAGATGGCGAGGAGAGCGGGCGGAAGGAAGAGGATTTCGACTACTGTGTTTAAAAATAAAATAAAATAATGAATATAATATAAAATTATATAAAATAATGAATTAATAAATTAATCAAATAAAACATTTTTTAAGAGTTCTGGGAAGGAGTGGGGTCGATGTTACACCCACGCTGATGAACCCTTGCCCACTTTGTGAGCTTTATTTAAATGTATTAGCCTACCGTCATGGTGTGAGTGAGGGATGTTGTATGTGAAGTGCGTAAGACCCCGCGGCGCAATACTATTCATATATATATATATATATATATATATATATATATATTATTAATATCCGGGAAGCTTTACACTTTCTCAGATGCAGATGTCAAAATCATCAGCTTGCCAGATGGAGCGCCACACATCCACACACACACCGCTAAGGGCGTCCCTTTGTCATGACGTCAAAGTGCCTCGGAAAAGTCACTTGGACGTCAAGAGAAGAACCCCATCGGCGTGTGGAAAGTTTACAAACCGCTTGTAAGAGACTTGCATAAACATAGGATTTTACACCCGATTTCTCTCAATGATGAGTGAACAAATGATCATAGATTGTCATGTCAAAGATCACAAGGTTCACTGCCCCTGTAAAGACTCGTTCCCACAATCCCAACGGGAACCTCAACGTGTACGTCCGTAGTGCTTTAAGAAACTTCATGCAAGGCAAGCCGAGGAAAGAGACAGATGGCTGGGTCCTGGATCGATTGAGGGGTGATGGTTGAGACTATGGACATATGGTACTACAGACAATATGCATAATGTACTCTATACAAAATCAGTGCCCACAATGAAAAATGCAGTGATCTTTCTTCATGGATTCTTGGGTCTCCCAACGTTAAATTCACATGCATAAAAAAATACATCTTATGCAACGCTAAGATGGCGGAAGCATGTCTTTGGCGTCCCTCAAAGCGACTTGGCTCTACCTTGAGAGGCCAACATGGCTCCTGCTGTCTCATGAAAGTCCAGCAGCTGTTGTAGGAACAGGATGGCCTGTGAATATGAGAGACGTAGAGGCAGAGAGAGAGAGACAAAGGGAAAGAGAGAGAGGGAGGGAGAGAGAGAGAGAGGGACGGTGAAAACATTGACCAGAGCCACTTCAGTCTATTTGACCAAGGTAGTGCTGTTCACTGTTCAATGAGCTGTTGCCCACGGGTCTCCATCCGTGCTTGAGGAAGTAACAAAAACAGCTAAAGAGAGATAGACACACACACACACACACACACACACACACACACACACACACACACACACACACACACACACACACACACACACACACACACACACACACACACACACACACACACACACACACACACACACACACACACACACAGACCGAGAGAGCAACTGTGACAGAAAGAAAGAGAGAGAGCGAAAGAGAGAGAGAGATAGACCCTAGTAGGCAGGTGTTTGTGAGTTTGTACTGTTGTGTGTGTACACACACACACACACACACACACACACACACACACACACAGCGTTGGCTTACATTGCTTGTCAGTTCGTGGACAGTTCCATCCTTGGGCATGTTGTACTCCTTATCCGGATCGTTCTATTGTCAAAAGACATGTAGAGGGGTTGGATAATATATGTTTTGTGTATGTACAGTATATGTTTAGATATATGTGGATATGCAACGGTTCTGAGAGCTGAATATATATATAATCAAATAAAAAGGAATATTTATTTAATTTATATGCAGCTTCATATCTATGTTATATAATAGGGGTCTTGCCTTGATGCTGTCTGCAAACTCCTCCAGAGCTTTGGCTCCTATGCTTTCCATGGAGGTGATCAGAGTGGGCAGTTTGTTCTTAGTGCTAGCCGCTGTCCCCTGGAAACACACCACCAAAATAAACAACAACAACAACAACAACAACAACAACAAAAAGAAACGCTACGTCGTCCACCAATGAGAGACACCGGGGCCCAAACCATGGCCCGGCGCGGCTCGTTACCAGGTGCAGGACGTCCCGGTGCCTACCTGCAGGGTGCTGTCGAAGTCAGACTTGGAGTTCTTCAGGTGCTTGAGGATGGGGAAGATGGTGAGCACGGCGGAGTAGTCGTGTCTCATGATGGCCCTGCGCGCCGCCGACACGATGTTGTCTCCTTCCAGCATCAGGTTGTCCAGCGCCTCCTGTGGCGGGGAGGGGGAAGGACGCAGGGAAAACATCAAGGCCCCGGGGGGGAAAACCCAGATTGCCGTGTTTGTGTAGGCTGGTTGAACAGGGGCGGTTTCCACGGGACACGATATCGTCAATTGTGCAATTTGGTGGCTTTTTTTCGTTGAATGACGCGAGTCACGGTGAGACACACAATCGTTGACGTGGTGTTGTCGACCAATTGCAGGCAGCGGCGTGTATACACACACGCACACACACACACAACCTCGTATTGTGAACAGCCCTTTGCTTCTCATAAGGCTAAAATGAAAGAAACTTGTTTCATTACAAAACAATGACACTCCCCCAAACTCTTGGCTTATAGTTTACAGTTAGTTTTGTGGGAGTAGAACACTGAAATATAGTCTAATAGAGACACCGACTTCCTTCTGTGACTTGGCAACAACGCGAGGAGAAAGTACAACCTGCCCTTGGTGTGTCTAAAAATCGAACTCAAAAATATGCACCAACTCAAAATACTCATTAACAACGGTGCATCTCTCTCTGAATCAAACAGATGATTATCCTAAAAAAAAAAAAAAAGAGTGTGTTTAAAATGGATGTACACGTTCACGACGCAGTGGCGCCGGGGCTGACCTGGATGAGGGAGTCGAAGGTCTTCTTCTGGTGGTGCTCGGGGATGATCTCCGTCAGCAGGGCGTACTCGCTCTGGGCCAGCTTGACGAAGGCGCTGATGCAGTGGATGTACGAGTCGATCTCGATGTCCAGCACGTCGTCCTTCCCTGGGAGGCAGACGGCGGAGGGGGGAGGGGGGGGAGGGGAGGGGTTTCAGAGACCACTCTTCATTTCAGACGGCCAGGACCGTCATGACGGTTTGTCCGTTACTGCACTGGGCTATGACTCAAGTTAAAAAAAAAAAAAAAACTAGAACACACTTTATACATTTTGTTGAGATATTGTGCTCGCGTTCGCTTCTTTAAAAATACACTTTCACGTCCTGGCTAGGCTTACTGTTCTAATTATAATGTCTCTTCTTTCCCCTGTTCTCACAGCAAGTCCTAGCCTTTGTTTGATTCAGCAGTGGTATAACATTTAATTCATTAGACTTTTATTGTGTATATACATGTTCAGATCTTTTCTCGTTTTGTTTATTTGCAACCTTCTCGATCTTAATAATTAGTGGATCTCTTTTTTGAACTTTAACAGCCCTGCCCTCCCTGGCTCCTCCCGTCGTGTCCTATAGCCGTGACGAGGGCCCGCAGTGGTTCTCTTCATGTGTGTGATGTGGGTCTGGTCCGTCGCCGGCCCGCTTACCCGAGGCGGCCCCGTGCTTCTCGTTCAGGGCGTCAGAGTGGTGTTTGACCCGCTGGTCGTGATCTGATGGTTTGGGTTGGATGGTAGCGGTGGGTTGGGGGTTAGCCTGAGATTTAATGAAACATCAACCGGGGGGTGTCCACTGAGGGGACCCCCCCACCCCCCACCCCCCCCCCCCCCCCCCCCCAGAGTCGGGACTTAACAACTATCTGCGGACCACCACCAAGCACCCGAGAAGAGGGACGGTAAGGAGGAAGTGGGCGGGGGCTGGGGGGAGCTTTTGTGTCGAGTGGAGCTCGGGGGAGGCATGGACGGAGAGAGCACCCAGAGAGATGTATACGTGTTACCGTGTGTGTGTGTAGTGTTCCAAAGTTGGTCCGTACCAAAGACTGGAACCAGCGGATTCCAGTGTTCGGTACGGACCAACTCAGAGGATGACTATAAGGTGCGATTCCACCTGTCGTCGACCGCATCTGGCCCCCTCATTCCCTGTGTGTGTGTGTGTGTGTGTGTGTGTGTGTGTGTGTGTGTGTGTGTGTGTGTGTGTGTGTGTGTGTGTGTGTGTGTGTGTGTGTGTGGCCCACAGAGCGACAGACAGACAGACCAACAGAACACCAGACAGACAGACAGAGAGAGAGAGAGAGGGAGACACACCAAAGAGTACACCGGAGGTGCGTTACCTTCCATAGGAGTGAGGTTAGAGCCCCCCTTTTTCCCATCCAGCCCATGTTGTGAGTACTGTTTGAGAAGGTTCTGAGCCTTGCGAATGGTCCCTGGTGTCCACCACACACACACAGTGAGGGGGGAGCAAGAGAGTCCCCATGGCAACCACCAGCGTCCCGAAGCAGCCAAAGAGGAGAAACGGGAGCAGGAGGAGAAGGAGGAAGAGGAGGAGGAGGAGAAAGAGAAGAAAAAAGAAAGGGGGGGGGGGGGGGGGGGGAGAGCTAAGGGGTGAGTATTGAAACACAGACACAGACACCATCCCACCACCAGGCAGGACAAGCCCCCCCAGCCCTGATACACCACAGTAAGACAGGAGCACCACTATAGAGAGAGACAGGAGCAGCTAGATCTACCATGTGTGTGTCTGGGTACAAAAAACATACAATACCTAACACAAAATTAAAAAAAGGCACAATAAACAGGTTAGGTTTGGGAGGGGGGAAAAAAAAACAACACAAAACCAGCCATTATAATTACACATACTAATTACATATTGTTATGACAATTATTACAAACATTTTGTTACATGGTTTAGGGATGCACAGAGAAGACAATTGACAACAATAAAGATTGCAGGTCAAACAATGCAATGGAGTTAGTGGATTAGCAAATAAATGAAACCTGATCATAAAAATGTAGAGGGTTGTGGTGGACAAACAAATTAATTGTTATTAGAGCAGGCGATGGCTGCCATCAGCGAGTAAGGATTTAATTGCATTTGTCAGAAAGGCCTCAATAGCATCCAGCGAATCTGCAACTGCGACAATTACGTGTGGAAGCGCATTAAGCAGTGAACTCATGCGGTGAGTCCATGTGGATACAGTTGGTTGATATGAAAGAAGCGGTGTCTTAAATGTCATTAGCGGCGTCTCCGCAAACAGCAGGTCAAGCAAAAACCCTGAGCTTCAATAAGCTAATTCACCCACACCGCAGCTCTTACAATTTAGTCAAAAACAACAGCTAAAGGGGGATGGAACCTATGCCATAATGCCACTATAATGCCAAATGTGTTTACATCTGTGCTATGATGCCACTATGCCCCCTACTACTAACACAGCGTAAAAAGTGCACAAAAAGCAATCTTTTCAGGTGCTCTCGACTAACGCGTACCGCTGCATCCGTCAGACTGCTAGTGAGCAATGGCCGCACAAGACACACACACTTAACAAAGATAAACAACAAGGCCGCCTTCTCTTTACCTGATATGTAGACTGTCACCGCCACACAATGATTTAGAAGGAAAGGAGAGGAGGAAAGGTTAGTGAGGGGTCACGAGGGTGTAAAAGGTCAATGATGAGGATGGGGTGGAGGGGGGGGGGGGGGGGGTGGTGGTTGGGGAACAGAGGGACCAGTGCCGGCTGTTGATCAAAGTAACGTACTCCCCCTGCTGTGTGGTACGTGCACTCTCATCAACGGCCAGGCACATGAGCGACACAACAACAAACGTGGAAAGAGGGGTCCACAAATCAGAGCGTTTTTTAGATCTTTCAGAGTTGGATCCAAGGGTGGCGTGACGCGTGGAATGAATGAAAAATGAAAAGTAATCATTGTAGTTTGGCCAGAATGGTCCGGGGGGCCTTGAGTGGTGAAAGCAGTGGGGAGAGCGAAGAAATCACAGGGACCATGGGAGTCATTTCCCATTGTGGGGGTGCAGGGAAAGAGGGGAAACAGGGACTGACCTGGTCTCTTGGGAGCCTTCTTGGTGGGGGTGTCCTTGCGTTTGGTCTGGACCGCGGGCGAGTACAGCACCCCAGACGAGGCGCTGTTCTTACGAAAGTGGTCCTTCAAGCCTTTGATGGAGCGGTCCAGCTGGTTGGAGCGGATCTGGAAGTACACGTTCATGAAATCTACGGAAAGAGAGGGAGATGGGGGGGGAAAAAAACAATGCAATTATTACGTTTTGGATATTTTTTTTAGCGTTCGGAATTGATTGATGCTGGACAGGACCTGTGAATGGATGCTGACAACATATGGTATAGACAGGATTGTAATGAGCATGCTAACAGGCCTGCTACTGATGTCTTGGGGTTTCTCGGGGAACATTAATTGCATACATCTGCAGGGGTCTTGTTAAGGCTGCCTCCGGGGTACACTGTGTAATAGTGTCTCACACAGGGCAGTGCTGCCTTCCTCAGGGTGATAATGAAACACCTCAAAATTATTTAAATGTGTTTCAATGTTGTTAGGCAAAAGGGGACAAGGTCTTTAGGGACAGGAATAGTGATTTTCAACATCAACGTCATTGCACTTTTTTTGGTGTATGTGTGAGTGTGTGTGTGTGTGTGTGTGTATGCACATGTGTGAACATGTGTGAACATGTGTGTTCAAGTGTATGCGAGGGTGTGTGTTTCTGCATGAAATTCCATGTACCCTGGTTGCGTCCGTACTCCACCAGCCAGCCGGAGATGAAGATGATGTCCTGCAGCACGGCCTCAGGCAGGTGCTCCAGCATCACTTCCTCCTGGACCTCCAGCTCGTCGTCCACTGTGAGGGCGTCCAGGATCAGGATTGGGGGCACGGGCTTACTGTAGCGAGTCAGCAGGTTGCGGAACTCGGCCTCCAGCAGCTCCTTGCCCTTCTCAAAGCGGGCTTTCTGTACGACAAACAAGGGACAACGGACCGAGGTGATGGCTGTTGTCATGGGGAAATGTGGCTTCTGTGAGGTTGAGGATTTCAATGTAAATGCACAACAGAATGCTATTAGTATTGCGCTAGCTCTAGCCTGAGAGTACAGGAAATCTGAACCAACTCCTTAATAAGCAGATACCACATTAACCACGAGACTATTCTGCCCCAAGTTTTACATTTATGAGTGAAGATGGGAGATTATTAGTGAGTTAGAAAATACAGTGTAACACGGGGCTAGCCGACGTTTGCCTTTTTTTTTTTTACAATGAAATTTAAGTGATACAATTTAAAACCCATAAAACTGTACCACTGTGTTGAGTTCCGGACTGTCTGGGTTGTTGTCCTGGAAATACTCCACTGCCTTCTGGATCTTAGCAATACAGGCCAGGTATTCTGCCAGTCTCCCCGTTGGACTGAATCAGACAAATTGACATTGTATTGGAATCCAGTATACTCCATTAAACCGTCAATGGGTGAAATACAGCCTAATAACGCAGATATGACAGTATGTCATAATCAGAAGAACTCTCACCCTTCTCGTATGATCCTGTCGGTGTCTTTAGCAACGTGGTAGTAGCTGATGACATGGTCCATGCAGGACAACGTCTTATCAACATTCTCCTGCAGCCGTTGCAGGTTCTCCGTCTGCTTGTGGACTGGGATGATGGAGTTCTCCAGCTGCATGAGACGGCTTTCGAATGATGACAGAATGGAGACCTGTGTTGAAGGAAGAAGAGCATATCGAGCAACCATAAATAACGTTATTATGAAGCATTTTTTTTTTTCTTGTTTTGATTACTGTCGGTCAGTTTGTGTGAGTGTATGTGTGTTTGTGTGTAGCGGTTTCAATACAGTGATGGGTTGTGTGTATCTCTTCATACCATTCCTTTAGTCAGCTGATCACTCTTCTCCAGATTTTCTCGGATGAATGACAGCGTCTCTTGTTCCTGTAGCCCACAGTAGGTAGTCAACGACAAACCAAACATAAGCAAGGCATCAGAATAAAGGTATTTCATTTCATTTCCATGAGTAACGCAATGTATAACGCATTTTGAAATGCTATCTAGACCGCTATCTAGCTAGTTAACGTTTCACACCCATGACACTTATTTCCGACCTGTTTCAGTTTCTCCTCGATCTCCTTTTTCCTTGCGGATGCATCCTCGGTTGGGATCATCTTCAGCTTCAAAGTATATTCCCATTAAATGATGGCAAACTGCGTTAAGTATAATTGTAGACTCCTTTAATATTCAAAACAATGACCTCCTGGATTTGCTGTTGTAGGAAACGGGTCTCTTCCGCTTCCGCCTCTTGAGTAGCCATAGGTACAACTAAGACGCCATGTTTGTTGAGGCAAATAAATTGTATTGCATAAAACCAAAACATAAGGTTTGACTTTGCTTAATCGGATCTATGGTATATTCTATTTTTTTCTAACATGCTGTGTAGGCTGATAGTTATCATATTCGTTTTGTTCTCTTTTAAAATTTGAAATAATTCAAAAATTCATTTGAAATAATTCATAAACAAGTTAGTTAATTTGACCATTGTTTTGACCAAAATTCTCAGAATTGCAATATTTTGGGTGACCACGATTATAACCATGTATACAATTTAATAGTAATACATACTAAAATCATTCATTTTAACCTGTACTCTATTGGTGTACAAAAACAAAAGCATGGTAACAGTTGGGAACATTATATAAATGTATTCACAAAGAAGAACGTTCCACACAACGTCTCTTTACATTAGTTATTTACAAATGCATTGAACACATGACATTGTTATAGCCATCTTTACTATACCACATGTAAAATATGACCATTCATTGAGGAAGAGAAAATGTAGGCAAACACTCAAAAACAAGATGTATGGAAAAGACAGGGGAGGATTCCCTTGTCTTGTCATTGCAATGTTGTAAATTAATTTAGAGAGATTATTTCAAAATCAAATGACCCAAGCCCCAATTCTCAGAAGTAGAAAAAAAACCACACACACCACATCCCTTTCAGATTAAAAAAAGCTGTTGCATCGCAGTCCCGGACTCCATGACAATGGTGGTCAAACAACTAACAAGGTAGTGTTTGTTTGATGTAAATAGTAGTAAATAAAAATGTATTCAACAACAGAAATATTCATTTCAATTTGCATTCAGATGCACATTCAATCCCAACATCCATCGTATCCAACAGCTTATCCACTCTATGCTATGGTGTTAAGAAGTATGCAAACTTGGAAGAATCGTAGAGTTTCACATCTCTTCAGTTTTAGACACAGCCTGTGGGCGGGGGAAACATATATTGCATTAAAAAAACGGCACAAAACAACAATCAAAGCTGACATTCTTGAATTTAGCAAACACAAAAGATCACAGCACCTGTTTGAGAAACTGCCGGCCCAAATAGTTGGTAGCCATGTTCTTCAGGCTGGTCTTGCCCCCTGCTTTGCATCGCACGTATCCGTACAGGTTGGCCCCTTGTAACACCACGCCCATGATCACCACAGCCTGTGTGGGTGGGACAAGGGAACAGAAAAGGTTTCAGAGAGCTACCCGTGTACAGCCTCACAGGAACCTAGCCACCCGATGCCAACACTTACCAGCCACTTGATCTTAAAGGAGAAGAGAGTGCTGAAGAAGAATACAACCCAAAGAACAGGGCACACCACTAGCCCTAGCCAGAAGATGCGTGACTCAGAATTGCCTGTCTGCTGCTTTCCTGTAGCCTAGGGTTGGGGAAAAAAAAATACAAATGTACATTGGAAGATACTGGCACACAATGGACATCTCCACAATGCAGCCCACCGAATTAAGCTAACCTGAATATTACTATGTATTAATAGTGATGTTAAAGTAGGGGCTAAATAACAAATAGTTAATTTGCTGTATACACCTCACCTTTCTTGACTCAAACACCCAGTGGTTCTCTCCATTGTCGTCCACCTGGTTCCACCATCTCAGACCTACCATCAATCTGCCTGTGATGTTCTGTGAATAGATTATGCAATTTGTCTATTTAGGTTTTGCCAGGAAAGCGCACACACACGCACACCACAACTGGCAAGTTTCTGCTTTTAAGATTTTTACATAGAGATAAAACTGTAGCTTCTGCTGCCCCTCCCACCAGAAATATATATATATATATATACACACTGTTCTATACAACAGTAGTTGTATAGTATTTAAGAATTGATCAATTTCAATGTCTTGAGTATCGATGTAGATTGTCAGTTAGTTTGCAAGTGCTGACATAATCCCCTTCTTACAGGCTTGCAGCATGCAGCAGGCCTGTATATCTGACGTGTTTGAAGAAGGATCTTGACACCTGAAATACCATACCAACTGATACCACCCAATTTTACATTGGCATTATCCCTTATAAAAACATTGATATGTTGTTAACTTCTAAGCAATACACAACTTGTGATCATCCAGAGTAGGGCCATCTAATCATGTCATGATGAAGTACCTTTACAGTCCAGAAGTCACAGGACAGCAGAAGGATTATAGTGACCATACAGGCGATGAAGCTGCTACTCCAAACCTCACAGAGCAGGTATGCACAGATCGCAGTGACTCGGAAGAAAAGGTGGAAGAATGACGCTACTGGATGCCTAGAAATATACAAAATAGATGTAAGCATTTACTTTTAATGTTCTGTAATGGACAGTAGATAGGATGTAAAGTATTACATTAATATAGAGTTGCAAGAAGACTCACTTCAAGTTAGATTTTTTTGACTTCTGCCCAGAATCCTCCTCTGCATCGAACAGGGACACGTCTTCATCATTGTCGTCCTGGGAGAACACAGTTGGAGAGAGACCTGATTTTTTGCCTTTAACTTTAGTCGTTTGGCTTTTAAATCACCACACCATATACTGGATTTATTGAATGTGCCAACCTTTATTAAACTCATCAGCTATGATCTGTACAGTTGAGCATGAACAGCGACAAGCTTACGCAAAATGAACAACAACGCGGCGACAACAGATGTCAGTACATTTGAGGAGAATAGGGTTGCATTGATCTATATACGAGGCAAATTAACAAATTTTCGTGCAGATAGCAGATTGTATTAATATAACACAACTTACTTGTCTCATCATGATGCTTTTAGCAGGGACGTATATTAGCTACTTCCTGATATGTCACAATATTTGACAACACAGAAAAGACTCTTGTTCTTTGAAGATTTTTGTTGTCCTCTATGTCTTTCAGTGCATTACTGCCACTATCCGGTCGTTGTAGGAATTGCACTGACACGATTTTTCATATTGCCTATTAGATATCCAGTCATCTAATCTAAGATGGGTATCCCAACTACGGTTAATTAAGTACACACATTGGCAGCAACACTAAGATAAAATATAAAAATACAGTGTATATGTATAAATTAATTAATAAATTCCAGTTAGTGTTTTTTCATTTCCATTATGTTGTGCTTGCTTGTTTGGCTCACAAAGTTGGCTATGGTCCAGAATTACAGCCAGCTTTCTTAAAACCTACCCCTTTGTGGTCTGACTGATATCGCTGTCAATCATAAAGGGGCTGTCATTATCCCCGTGCTTAGCGTCCACAGAAAAGCTCACAGAGGACTCAACATGATCTAGTATCTCATGGTTATGAATGAGCAGGTCAACAAGGTTATCTTTAGATCTCCCACTGAGCTCTCTCGGGTCATGCTAGACAAGGAGTAAGGTGTTGTTGAGGTTAACCTTAAGGCCAGGTCAGTTTGGCCAGTTAAAGTGAGTTTGTTCAAGTAATCAAGTATACTTGGTATCAATCACTCAAAATCGTACTATAGTGTATGAATAGAACACCCTTTTTTTTTTTTACAGCACATGTTCTCCTAATGCACATGCACAAAGAGAATTTCACAAAGACCATTCAAAATTATATAATCTTTATTGATTTCCGAAATGCAGATACAGAACTTCATCTTACAAGTAGCATTTGTAGTTTGTGTACTGTATAATAATGAGCTAAATTCAACACATGTCTGAGCATTTCCACATCTTATATTCATGAGTTTCCCCTTTGTCTCTTTCCCAAAACAGGATGATCTGCTCATAAAAATAAATAGACATAAAAAATTGGAACACAATTCAGAAATCTCAAAGACCCTAAGAGATGCTGACAAATCTCCTCCTCCGCAAGCGAGAGCAAAAACAATAGCTTTTCTATTTTTAACTCTTTTCATAAAACCTTTGAATGCTTATCTGGAATACAAAGATTAACAAGGCGAACAAAAGCGCTTTTCCCCAGAGCACAGCAAGCATTTCCACAATGTGTTCATAAACTTGATTTACTTTTAAAACAACAGAGGGCTGGTTGTAGGTATACTGCTAGAGTGCAC
The DNA here is from genome assembly GCF_964030765.1 of Micromesistius poutassou. NCBI lineage: Eukaryota > Metazoa > Chordata > Actinopteri > Gadiformes > Gadidae > Micromesistius > Micromesistius poutassou. Next base: position 4,148,639 of record NC_140291.1, on the reverse strand, counting down.
AAGGTGCTTGAGTAGTTGAAGGTTGACGCAGAGAACATAAAACACCAGGGGGCGGTGCTCTTCTACTTCTTTCTTCCAGACCCTGAGAGGATCATCACCAGCCTCATGAAGATGTTCAGTGTGTCCATGTAGATCCCCATACACCTACAGAACAGAAAATAACACATCGGTCATGTCTCTCCACAAAGTCCTGTTGTCAAAGCAGTGTTTTACTCCCAACTATTAATGTGAATATTCAAATAGTGGTAAGGGTGAGTGACTCCCAGTGAAGCTCACATTGGCTTCACATTCCAGATCACAACTACTTACGCGTTGATGGGGTCGAATTTCTGAACGCCGTACAGCGGGTATGTCTCTGCCTTCTTGATGACCTTCTGCGTGTCGTAGAGGAGGAACAAGCTGAACAGGACCAGGCCTCCATAGACCGCCACAGAGTACAGGCCGGCTCCGAACATGGAGGTGGGGGGCAAGAACATGGAGCCTGGAGGAGGACCGAAAGACGAGGGAGGAGAGTATATAACCATGTCAATAGGCAGGTGGTTATGGTGTCGCTTCGCATAAAAGCGTTTGATAAATGACTAAAACCGCAGTAGTAAAAATAAAATAAAACGGTTAAGTAAACATGCAACGTATTTCTGTGGGCTAATGGGAGATAGCTTGAAGTTGAAGGACATTAATCTTTTGGTGTCTCACAATACAATTGGTTTTAGATTTGTGGGGTCACAATTTGATTTAAAACTGAACCTTGATTCAGTACATATGATCACCAAATCATAATTGATTCAGTACATCGGAGTGCTTATTTTAGAATGTACTTCGAACCGCTGTGTGCTAAGAAAGGCGGTGTGGCCAATCATGGCATGAAAGCAGAGTATGGTATTTGAAGAAGTGATTGCATTAAGGTAAACTCAAATAGACAAACCTTAAACAAAAAGGCGTTCTAAAAAAAAACTAGAAGTTGTAAAAATGATAATGAAATCATAGCAGAGAAAAAACAAGATTATTCCGTTAATCTATTTATTCCCCCACCCCTACTAAAGATCTTATGACGTTTTACAAACCGATGGAAGAGGCGAACACCACTCCGAAGCCCACCGCCAGTGGACCGCCCATGTTGAGGAACTTCTCGCTGGGCGCACACATGGCCACGGTGGACAGGCCTCCAACGATGCCAGCCGTGTACCAGGCGGCCCTCAACATCAGGGGCCCGCCCAGGAGAGTCATGGGGGCTATGACTGCACCCATCACACCTTAGGGTGGACAAATAAATCAATTTATGTTTTTTTCATAGTCACCCCAAAAATATATATACATTTGTGCTTAATCATTCATGGCGTGTACATTTTTCTTTCAAGTTTAGTTTCTGTCTAGAATCAAATTAAAGGTATTTTAAAAATACTAATATTAAAGTCGGTAAAATACAGAAGACAAAAATGTGTGTGTTACACAACATCTCCACTTAACAGCCAAATCACTGTGCTCTAGAAGTTACAACCAGAAAACACACAGGTTACATACTAACAACATATGCAGTCTGATAAGAGACATACTTGCATGGAGGATCCAGGCAAGGTGTTTGGGCATAGGGCTGTGCTCGTATGATATGGATCTGACCAGCATTCCAGCGCCAATCATTGCTGCGAACGTAGCTCCTATTGCCTGTGAAAGTAAGCAATGTAGGCATAAGAATACTAAATAGAAAATATCCAGTTATTAAATTACAAAGGCAATACTCTACATTTATGAGTAGGGAAAAACCCTGAGAAAAGGATAGCTGGCAGAACCTGATCCGAAACAAGCGCAGGTAGATAAGTAGACAAGTGGATGATCACAACCAGGACATTGCATGACGGAAAGAGGTTGACTTACCAGCCAGGAACCCCTCATCATGAGGCCCATGAGCGCAGGCGTCCGGCTGACTAACACGGCAGACAGGGCTGTGAAGCCAACGCTGCCCGCAAAGTACATGTAGGTGGAGTGGATCCTGTCCTTCACGTACTGCGGCCAGATCCTGCAGAGGAGACAAGACCATGGTGAAGATGGTGACATCAATACAGAAACACGTCAAACACCTAGGCCCTGTCTCAATTCTCCCCCTTCCCCTAGATTTGAGCCTTAACCCTAGATTTTGCGCGTTCTCGCGAAGGGGTAGGGTGTCTCAATACTTAGGGGGAGCAAGGGGGAATGCTGTTTTTCCATTAAAATCATCCCTTGAACGCTAGCCAGCTCGGTAGCTGACTTGCAGCTAAGGGCACTCAAAGCAAGTGTTCTTGTTAAGGGGAGAGAAATGGGACTGGGCCCTAGTCTGGATACTTAGCCCATTCATATTGGTGGTGTAGGTTAATGCTTGCTTGTATAGGGTTGCATATGATGATGAAATGATTCAGAAAGTTTTGAATATAAGATAATAAACACTACTATACATTTTTTTTATTAAAAAACCCACAAATCATTGTGGGTATTTTTTTTTGTATTAGTATGCAATTCAATTGGACAATTGGTGTCATTATTCAGGTGCAACATGCATGCAAACAAGTATATAAATCACAATGACTGTATTGGTTTGCCAGTGGTTTCCTCAGTGGTTTGTCTTGCATCTGTGAAGACGCCTGACAATAGTGTGCCTATTTAGGTTGACTTACACTGCTTTTTCAATGGCACCGATTTCGTTAGACATGCCCAGTCCGTAATAGCACAGCGCGCCAAGACCGACAGCTGCTCCTCCAGCCAGGATCATCCTTCCCATGCCGTCAACTACAGACAAAGTCAACAACACGTTTAGTGCCTCACCTAATCCACTTTGACGATCGGATTCAAATGCACTATGAAATAATGATACAAGTAAAATATGCTTCAAGAACTGTGGTATAAGAAGATTGTGGCTCAAAAACTAGGCTTTAAGAAAGTCATGTAGGTGCTTTTTTTTATCTGTATTGACAACACTTCCTTCTACACACTAAGTAACGGATTTGATGGGTTACGTGGCTGTATTCACTTTTCATGGCAGTTTCTGATGCTGGCTCAAAGGCTGCTTCCTTGAGCTGGTCTCTGGCTGTCTTGCTACGACGGAAACCAAACCTGGCCTTGGTGGAATAACCCTAGTAAAAGAAAAAGTACACACACACCCACAACAACAATGCAAGTTATATAAATTATATGATAGCATACCATCATTTGAAGCTTCGTAACCTATATTGATATTAGATCAGTGTGGGTTTGATCAGATTTACAACTACATATTCCTAAACCAAGAGTAATTCCTGGCCAATTATGTTTAATGCTAAGGCAGGAATCATGACCATAATGTTTCCCCCATTTGATCCACATTAGCTAGCAATGAAGAACACATTCAAAAGATGTGGCTGGATGCATGCCCCGGTTTTGTGTGGGTGTCTGGAAGTGGTAGAGACAATATTTTAAGAAAACACACAAGTGGGGAGTCGAAATGCCTAGATAGATGGCACAGCTCACTCGAACGAATACAACCTAGGCAGACCTCAACAATGAAAATGAAAATATACCTGATGGTTCCTGAGCAAAGGCTGCCATGTGGGTATAGCCTGGCTTCTCAGGGCAGGGGTGCCCTGTGCCAACACGGGACGGAGCCCCGCCACCGGGAGAGCCCTCAGGCAGGCCAGTCTCGCCACCAACATTGTGATTTGTTTTGGTCTCTGTTGAGAAACGTACAACAATAAACAGATGACAACACAAAAGGTATATGCAAGATTCCGGTCAAATATATGTCTGTTAAACAGTTTTGACTGCAACAGATAAGAAGAGCATGTTTAATCACATTGGCGTAAACACAAAATAACAAACTACAGGCTGTACATGGATAACATGACATTATATACGCCATTCACATGGACAACCTTGTTCAATTGCCAAAATAATTGTGTTCGTACCGTACTTACCAACACAGATTAGATAGTTGTTCACCTTTCTTGATGTGCGCAAGCTACTGACGCAACAGAATTTGCAACCTTCCTGAAGAGTCTCTGATTACGTCATCACTAATGGACCGATGCCGGGAATTGTAGTTATTTTGGAATAGCTATGTATTATATAGGACTACAGAAAATACACAACTTACTGACCATAATGTATATTACTTTATATATTGCATTTAAATATAATAAACTAAAATTTCGCATACCGTCGTATGTAATTCGTGTACCCGTAATAATCCAGAAATGTAAACCCGCAACATAATGTTGTACACTAGATGGTAGTATTTGCCTCCTTAATTTACACGTAAATAATTAGCACAATAAAAGCATGTACTCTCTGAATGTCTTTCTAATTCGTATTTTTAAATATTAAAACAAAAAAACATAAAAAGTTATTGTCCATTTTTGTCCATAATGCACAAGTGAAGAAACAATGCACTTTACGCGAAGGTAGACAGAATCGAGCAAGTAGGCCTCGTGCTGACCTAAGTTTCCCCTGTGATTGAGTAAGTTGCAATTGCTGACTTGCAACTCAATTGAACGATCTCTCAAACTGGAGAGGGGGTCGAGAAAATGAGAGCGCAACAAGACGTAACTATCGACAACTAATATATTTTTTAATTTTAGTTCTTGGTAAATCAATATCGATCATTTAAATGTTAATGGATTTTTGACAGAATGGGGATTTGTTACCTTTCTGGAGTCGCCCACGCAGGACAAACTTCACTTTAGGGACTGTATCACAGAGGATGTAAGCGGTCACGCTATCTTTCGAAGCAACTTGTTGCGTTGAACAGATTGAACGGTGGGTATTGCCTGATGATTTTGCGTTTATTGCCATACTTCGCCAACGATGTTTATAGTTTGAACACGCTTTCACAAAAAACGATTTCCCATCATAGGTATGTAGGTCTACCCCAAATGTGTGTGAATTATGTTTGTTTTGCAATATAACTTAACTCAACGGATTTCAAATGGCATCTTAATACATTTCAGCCTCTTTGTTTCCTCATGCACAGTTGTGTGAGATAGCACAAGCAGTGGGATGCGTGTGAGCAAATGTGTCCTATTATATTTAACGCACGAAATAGTGTAATTCAGCCTACACCCTCCATAGAAACCGAATTACAATTGGTATGGCTGACTGATGTTCAATTTTCCTGTCACAAAGCATTTACATTAAATAACAGGCAGCTATTAATATAATTTGTAACAAGGTGATAAATGGTGCATTCACGGTTTCGTTATGAGCAGATGATCAAATGTGTCTCATGCCTCAGTGGTTTTTGAATATTCAGAAATGTCAGCTAATGGTGGTTTTACACAGGACGTATAAGTATTTTGTGTAATAAGCTGAGGTAATTTGAGAGGATTTCGCATACCATATAAATGATGAAACCTGCAGCCACATACTTTGGTGAATACTTTATCTATCTTTAGCTTTATCTTCCTTCCTTCCGTCTCTGAAACATATTTGAGAAGAAGATGCATATCTCCTCCGCCACAGCTATAGTCTGATTGTACCAAACATAGTATTGAAAGTATTTATATTAATAACATGTATGATTTTTTTTAATTTAATCACACTCAAAGGTGATCTATATCAGTATAGGTAGGTGACATTTCCCCCAAATGTTTTATTGAAGTCAGTGAGCTATGAGGGGGAAGTAAAACTAGAAAAAAAGAGGCTTCATTGTAGCGCATCCATGGTTTCTTCAGATACACTGTCAGCATTTCCAACCAAAATAAAAGAGTAATTGGTCTACAGGGAGCATGTTGTGTCTCCAAGCATACACGACCAGCAACATATCGTAGCTTAGTCAGTGATAACCATGACGTGTGAGTGATTCTTTGAGTTCATGCCTTGCCTTTTGGCCTTTGGGACCTATGCTCTGTCAGAGGGCCTTGTGTTTTCAGCATGCACCATGGTGGTGAACAACAGAGATCTGAGATTCCCTCCTTATGGGATGCCCACCACTCCCCCCGACCCACTTGAGATATCCCCTCACCCGTCCCTCAGTGCACACCGCCATTTCATAAGCCATCGTCATAATTGCGTATTGACATTTTATACGGGACCCCTAAACCTTCCCATACCATCTCACAGAATTTCACAGGTCCTGTCCAACTATTCCCAATGTTTAGTTTGTGGGCCTTTAGGTCTGGGGCTACGTTGCCCGGACTTTGTCCCTGGGTTAGAGGTTGCAGCAGCAGGATGTGAGAACTAGACGTCCAGACGTGTAGAAGAGTTGAACACGGTTCAGCAGTCTGCCACCATGTTACAGCCCTGAGGACAAGCATCAAGATACTTTCACTTCCTACAGAAGGCTTGTTTTAATGGGAAATCAAAAAGCCTCCCCTACTGTGTGGTTCCCACGGCGTTGACTAATGGTAGTTAGTCTGACTATTTGATACTTTAACAACTAAGCCATTGATATCCTCAGTTCTTGTGTGCTCCCTTGTGCGGTTGTTGAAGTCATGGTCAATTTACATACTGCGTTACACATTTGGCATGTTTTGTTGCAGGGGCTACAGGCTCTTATTGAAATCAGAGTGGCAGGCATTGTGGCTCAATGTCGATGCAGGAATTTAAAAGGTATTCTTTTATAGGCCTCTTCTATTATAAAAAAGAACCCAGCTGTGGCATAAACGGCAACTTCAATCTGAAAAAAAATGTTGTTTACATATTAAGTGAAGGTCTACATTGACTTGAGTATCAGCTGCCATGCTCTAGCCATGCCACCCATGAGGTGAATATCTCCTCCCACTATTGACATACAGGAGCAGCTGTTTGTATGTCCACTGGTGGTGGTAAGGGTCACAACACTGTTTGAGGAGACTCATACGAAACAGGACAGTGGATTGTCTGTTGTCTATGTTGTGGAGCCGAAATGATAGTGACAGAATGCTCTGTGTAATTTCTGCCAGCCAACTGAAGATCTTTCGACACATTTTGGCAATGAGCTGCAAAGGTTTTAAGGTCATCGTTGCTCTGTTGTGGTGCAGCAGGTCATGCTTGGTGGGTGGGCATGCTCCTGTGGTTCCCTGGTGTGTTTAAAGATAACATGGTCCTACCCAGAAGCTGACTCAATAAGGTTCCAAAGAAGCTCTTTCAATACCCTTTTTTTATACATATATTCAAAATCTGTCTAAAAAGTCTCTATCTTCAACTCAATGTGTATAATGAGTAGGAGAGGAGTCTATAAAGGGGATGTACCAAAGTAGTTTTTGGCTTATACCTTTTTTTTGATGACTAAGTATCATGGCAACATAGTTGCAGCAAGGGCTCAAGCAACTACACCCTTGGGATCTTAATATGAAAATACAAATATTATTGTTGTGTACGTCACAACTGGTGTGCACAACTGACAAATGATGGTCTCATCACACAGAAAACCGACGCTGCATATTTACTAAGGACAGTTGAAGTACTATAATTTCTTCCACAGTGACTGACAGTTTAATGTTCATTTCATTTACAGGATGAAGCATCAGCTACAATGGGGAATATAAATAACTGAAGGGCTCTTTAAGAAGTCCACCGAACGCTCTCGAGATTGGCAGAACCTATTAAGAAGCAGTCTGTAACAGTATATCCAAGCACAGCTACATCCAAGGATGAGGATCAAATACACAATATCCATTGTCTTTTTCTTGGCACTTGTTATTATCGAGAAGGAAAACAACATAATTTCAAGGTAAGCCTATTTCAGTGATCAATGAAGCGCTTTTGTGTTTCTTCAACAGCCTCTCAGTTTCTTTTATCCCATTTTGCGCAAAGGACAGCTCATGAACCTGACATCCATTTAGCAACACAAAACGTCTATGTCCTGTGCTAAGTTACACTTCAAGAACTGCTTACTATTCGTGTTTACCAAATAACGTGCCATTGCTGATCCTCCCCATGTGTTCAGGGTGTCCGATAAGCTCACCTTAAGGCAGACGCCTCGCACCCCTCTGGAGCCCGTGCTGTCCTCCCGTGATCTCCTGAGACACAACGGCTCAGTGAGCTGGAAACGCGCAGCCCCCCGCGAGCCGAACCCTGCCTTCACCCTGCTGAAACGGCGTCTGGAGAACCGCACCCGGCACCAGCCGGCGGGCTCGGGCGGCCGGAGGCACATCCTCCTGCTGTCCACCACCCGCTCGGGCTCCTCGTTCATGGGCGAGTTCTTCAACCAGCAGAGTGACAACATGTTCTACCTGTACGAGCCGCTGTGGCACGTGGAGAAGATGCTGACCCTGGCGACCGGCGGCGTCAACAGCACGGCGGCCAACTGGGCCTACCCCGAGGTTCTCCGGCAGCTCTTCCTCTGTGACTTCTCCCTGCTGGAGAGCTTCATCGAGCCGGCGCCCGTGGCCCACGTCACCGCCGACCTCTTCCGCAGGAGCTCCAGCAGCTCCCTGTGTGAGGACTCTGTGTGCAGCCCGGCCGTGAGAGGCGTGTTCGAGCATCACTCCTGCAAGAACCGGCGCTGCGGGCCTCTCAACCTCACCCTGGCCTCGGAGTCCTGTCTGCAGAAGGAGCACAGGGCCATCAAGTTGGTCAGGGTGCGGCAACTGCAAACCCTGCGGCTGCTGGCCGAAGAACCGGGCCTGGACGTCCGGTTCATCCAGCTGGTGCGGGACCCCAGGGCCGTGCTGGCGTCTCGCATGGTGGCCTTCGCCGACCGATACAAGAACTGGAAGCAGTGGGCCGAGGAAGGGGACGTGCCCATCGACGACGTGGAGGTGAGTAAGCTCAAAGGGAACTGCAACAACCTGAGGATGTCGGCGGAGCTGGGCCTGAAGCAGCCACTGTGGCTGCGTCGGCGCTACATGTTGGTGCGTTACGAGGACATCGCCCGGTTCCCCCTGCAGAAGGCTATGGAGATGTACAATTTTGCTGGGATTCCGTTTACTTCCCAGGTGAAGGCCTGGATCCTTAGCAACACACAGGCCTCCAAGGAGACCGGTGGCATTTATTCAACGCAGAAGAAATCCTCGGAACAAGTAGAAAAATGGAGGTTGAATATACCTTTCAAAATAGCTCAGGTCGTACAGAAGGTGTGTGGGTCGACGCTGAAACTGTTTGGCTACAAGTTTGTCAGCAGTGAAGAAATGTTAACAGACAAATCAATAAGTTTGATTGAAAATAAGGTTTTTAACCCTAGGTAGGACTTGGAACCCTCAAGAGAATACGTATGGGCTTGAACAATGCATATTTATTTATTTGGCCTCAAAAAGATCTTGTCTGATAATACACTATTTAAAGTGCTTTGCTATTTAAATGAAAGAATGTTAGTAGACCATTGTCTTTTCACAGTCATATTGCATATTGTTTGTTCTTGTGGGGTCTTTGTGGTGGGACAACACTGTTCCTTTCTGTTGGTATGAAAGGAAACTCATTTGCGGTATTCAGTTACTGCCCGTGCATTTAAAAATGTAGCTTTTAACTGCATATGTAAGAAATCTAAAAGAGATATTACTGTACCTTTATGTAGCCTGTTTTTCTTCGGGGGGGGGGGTTCACACAAGAAACGCTTATGATCAAATAATGTGCAGGCAACAGAAGCTGCTTGTTATACCAATGAGACCTGTAGTGAAATGTACCGCATTGCCCAGCTCCAACAATGACTGGCCTTGTAAACTTTATTGAAGCAGGAAAAGCCCATTGCCTAGCCATTTGAATTTTTGTTTTATGCTTATTTATTTTCCCTACTGTTTACCAAGCATCATTATGGACTCCAGGTTTGTGGGCACAATGTAAATCACTCCTTCCTTCTGCACGCTTTATGCACTTTCTGTTTCACGTTCTGACGCCGATCTGCAGGAAGCTGTACAAGAAGAGAAAAGTAGGCTGTTGGGATCCATTCTGTAAGAGCAGCTGTTTAAGTAGCTCTAATGTACGCTGACGTTTGAATCTGCAGCTGGCTTGCAGGGTTGTGTGATGATTGTGTGGAAGGTTTGTGTGACTGTTGACACAAGCCTCATGGCAATTATTCAAGCAGGGGGTTGACCTCCAGGGCTGTCAGGCTGTTAGTCAACATACACTCCTGCGTGTGCATTTTGTCACAATAAATGTCAAATTCCAGTTATTGTTATTGTTATATATTTTTTCTGATGTACGTTAGATTAGGATCATGCCATATAATGCCTCTTCTTCTACAGCTAGGGTTGTGTGTTTTCCCAATACATTAAGTTGTACTACTTACTTTCTATCGACCAGGGACCAGGATAGTGGTTAGAGTGTTTGACTCGCAGCTAAAAGGTTCTGGGTGCAACTTCAGACCCCAATGTCCACCGCCTTTCAGTATACCTGCTTGAGCAAACTGACATAACCTTTACCTGCTCCTGAATGAATGAATCTGAACTCGCTGTCGGTTGAAAGACTTTACTTGACAACTTAATAGTAAATGGTACACTGTACAAAACTTTAATGTAGTATCCAATGACAACATATTTTGAAACCGATGATATGATCAACTCTAAAATATTTTGACACATTCCCGAATGAATGTACCGGGTCAGGAATATAATGTTGTTTATTTTATCTATTGTTAACAATAAATTGCCAGTGCAGACGAGAATTCTATTTTCTCAACTGAATTGTTTTTGTCTCTTTTCAATAGAATGACCTACCCCCCACCTACCCACTTCTGTACCTTTCCCACCACATGTTTGTGAGTCACGCTGGTCAGGCCCAGGGAGTCAGTCTTGGACGACGTGAGACCCAGGGACTGTTTGGAGGAAGCAGGGCTAACTTCCAGTATGTTTACCACTGTGGAGCGCGTATCTATTTAGGTCCCTGAACCCAGCAATTACCCCAGCACTACATATAATGTGGTCAAAGCCATTTTCCTCCACCTGACCCCGCCCGCCTCAACCCCAGGAGGATACTCTCTCTCTCTCTCACTCACTCACTCACTCACTCACTCACTCACTCACTCACTCACTCACACACACACACACTCTCTCTCTCTCTCTCTCTCTCTCTCTCTCTCTCTCTCTCTCTCTCTCTCTCTCTCTCTCTCTCTCTCTCTCTCTCTCTCTCTCTCTCTCTCTCTCTCTCTCTCTCTCTCTCTCTCTCTCATATTTAAATGTGCACAGTCTTTTCATCTGCATCTCTCCCAGCCTCTTCTCTCTGCATCCTTTGACCTCGTTCTCCCTGTCTGTCTCCCACTCTCTCCCTTCCATCTCCCAATCAATCTCTTTATTTCTCTCTATTTCTCTCTATGCACCTGTTTTTTTTTCATTTCCCTTATCTCCCTCTCTCATATATTTCCCCTTCTTATCTACACGTCATTGTACCCCTCTTCCTCCCATTCCCCCCTCTTCAGGCTGTGTTTGTTTGTTTGTTAGCTTACTTCCGTGACCTCTGTGCTCCCAAATCCCATTCCTGTTCCACCTCAGTGACACAACCCCCCCCCCCTGCCACCCCATTTCCCCTTCGTCACTGGCCCATTTCTAAATGCTGGGTGAGGTCAAGGCGGGGCTGTTTATTTATCTCCATGTTGGCAGCAGTGTCTTAGATACACCACACGGCGACCAAGCCAAAATCTAATGAAGAGAAGCAGGCCATTCATAAACTCTTATATTGGAGTCGCTTTATGTGGGACTTGTGTGGAGGGTGGAGTCACCGCCGCCACATGGTAAGGGGCAAATATAGAATAGCATAACCACTTTCCACAGAATTAACCCCCCTCCTCCTTCATTGCAATTTGAAATAAAATAAGGGCATTTAGGTAACCCCACCCTCCTGCCCTTAGTTATTTGGTGCCCCGCCACATCAAACGCGAGGGGGTTGAAAATAGGCAGCCTTGAGCAGGAGATCAGAAGGTTGCAGTAATCTTTAAATGCACGTAGGAGCGCTTCATACGCATAACACTCGTGTCGGAGCTAGACATAAAACACACAGCCCTCTTTTGCCCTAATTGACACCACAGGTCGTGAGTGTGTGTGTTTGCACATGATCATTGTCAGTATCTGCTAGAACAAGCACACCTACAAAAGGAACGTGTTTACCGTTGTGTAATATTTAATTACTTAATTACTAGTTTCCAGCCCCTTTTCTCTTCAAATGTATTTACGGGGACAGGGCTCTCTGAAGTTCGATACTACTACTACTGGGTGAACTTTTTAGAAATCAGAAATCAGAAAGGAGAAACAGTCTCCCTCAATGGTTAACCAGATTCCAACACATACACATTACCTAGACATCAAGCGTGACAGTTGAGAGACGAACAGGCACCCACATGCCCATGGCCTTGACAAAGGTTGTCGGATCCAACACGACCACACAAAGCCCAAATCAAACTGGTTGTCTTTCTCTATTGTTTTGGCTTAAATCCTTCTCCGGCTGTTGTGCTCAGCACCCTTTAGCCTATAGCTGCAATACAGGTGTTTTTAATGTTGGCAAGAAAAAACCGGTTTTATAGCAGCCTTTTTTTATGACATGGGATTAAGTATCACGCTATCTTCTGTCTGGCTGTTAAAAATGTTAATTGTACGCTGTTGCAGGCAGAAATTGTACCCCAGAGTTACTACGAAGACCAATCCATTCCTTCTTCATTTTTAACTGCCAACATTGTCACAGTTACACAAATCAAACTTAAGTCTGTTAGTTCAAATGTTTTGGCGCACTGAATTGAAACAATAGCATGTACGTGATAAAGAGGAAAGTGAGTGAAAAATGATGAATAAAAACAGAAACAAGGCCTTGAAATTAGAGGTCTCCCTGTCTACGCTGCAAGACTTTTATCATATTGCTCAATATGAAAATTACTCCAGGTTGTTTTTTTAGGCCAAGTGATACTGCAAAACTTGTGAATGCGTCACATCAGGCACATCAGGCCATTGAAACGATAAAGGGCATATTAAGGGAAACCATGAATACACCAATGGAAAGACATGTGAAACGATGACTGCTCGTAGTAGCTCTGCATTTAGATTCAACGAGGGAAACTCCACATGGGATGTGGGTTCTAGATGAGGGTATATAGTGGCAAGCTGTCTGACCATTACAGCCACCAAGGAATGTGCAAAAGACACAAAATAACAATCATTATGATGGCAGTGGTGGTTTAAAGCTATATGTATATAATATATATATATATATATATATTTCTGGTGCCAAATGACGAAAACAGTTCAACACCAGAAATAAAGTGTCACAGTGGAAATTTGTGTGATTATATTGAAAATGCACACCTGCAACCATGTGGTAAACCATTACTTTAAACACTGCTGTGTGGTACAGGCCATCTGTTTTGGGATGGAGTGGGGCTAGAGAGGGATCAAGGTCCGTTGAGTAAGAGCACAAAACTGGGCCTAAAATGACACGTAAAATGACACATGACGCACACTTGGGACACCAACCTCCTCCTCTGCCCCCGAAACAATGCTCACCTTCCCCCCCCCGGTTCAAAGTTCTAATTTTTCTGATTCCACTTTAGTGCTTCTCAAACGGCGTTGCGTTCGTTGGGTTCCTATTCTACAATTTTTCTCTCAAGCTCTATCATAGTGTGGGTGATCTCATGGGAAATTAATCAGATACAGTATTTAAGACGGGATAGGCCTGGTACACAGTGTGTGTGTGTGTGTGTTTGTTTCAACTAAACTGGTACGTCAAGGTTGTTGTGCTGCTGTGCGTAATAATCGACAAGGCTCTGAAATTGTCAGGTTCCGTCAACCTACTTTAATAACAGCAAAAAGAACAGACCCTGCTTCGCCATGCCATATTTAGTAGAAGATTGCTGTGGTGAATGGAAAAAATGGAGAGACAGAGAGAGAGAGAGAGAGACAGGGCAAGAGAGAGAGTAAGAGAGAGAGAGTCTCTCTCTCTCTTACTCTCTCTAGCAGGTGGCACACTGGAACAAGGTGAAAAAGCATGGCGGTGCCTCACAGTAAACCGACGATCCCATGGGCCTTATTCACCTTGCGGCCTTCTTGGTGCCAAACATTAGCTCGGTGGGGTGAACTGAATGTGGAATTCAGTCCCCCCCTACCGAGCTGAACGTTGAACCAAGGTATTTGCTGGGTGAATAAGGTCCATTGTGAGATTTACTGTTCCTTTCTTCATTCTCAGAGGGAAGACAAACATTTGATGTATATTCAAAGCTTGGACCCGCATTCCTAAGGGTACAGAAGAGCAGCAGTTAGAAGACTAAGTGGAGTTTAATCAAGCACAGACCCAGACCCAATGCGTCATGTGATGGTGTGACTCAAGTCTAAAATATCCTCAAACTGCCTGCAGAGCGATACCATCACCTCTTTCATTTTTTCTGAAGTATATCCTGTATACAAACATGGATAAGAATTGGAGGATAAGGTAAACTTACAATTGTAGTGCTGCTTTTGGGGTGTTTTTCGTGTTGGGGAAGCTTTTTACAGATTAATGTGTTTTCCTCAGTGTGTTCTGAGCTCCGGTATTTCATTAACCTAAGAGCTCCTCAATAGTTTCTTTTGTGTGGGGAAAAAAGAAGCACAGGGTGAAGAGGAGGGGGAAGAAATCTAAAACTAGCTGCCATCGGTCACCATTGGTCCCACAATGCTGCCATATTTTGGCAACACTCCAATAACCGAGCACTCAACAAAAACTCACTCACTGTGAATACCTCCGCTATACAGTTTGGGAGCCTTTGAGATGGAGAGGCCCAATAGATAGAGCTAGCGGTTGGCATTCGGGGACAGTGTGGAAGGAGCCAACAGTAGGACACCGGCTATGAGGCAATGACCACTAATAGATTAATATTTAGTCTCCACTCCCTAATGACAGGTCTGTTAGCACAACAGATGTTATGGTGGTAACCGTGTGTTATAGACAGCCACGCAACGCTGTCTACTGTCCCGCCACAGGACTGGCAGATGAAAGGGGAAGAGGAGAATCCTTAAGAGCAGGGCAGTGGCGTGTACGCTAAAGAGTGACCATTATAAGAGGCCTTGGTGGGATTCCATGTTTAGCTGTTTCTCCAAGGATGCCAGCAGAGGACAAAATAGATGCTGAAGGCGTTTAAAACACTGCTCTTGGTTTCCACTTTTCTTCTTTTCTTTTCACCGCTGTCTCTTTCCCTGTGACTAAAGAAGAATGATGAAGCCACCATAGGAACTGTTTGTGTTAGACACACACACACACAATGTGTGTGTGTGTGTGTGTGTGTGTGTGTGTGTGTGTGTGTGTGTGTCTGACCAGAAACAGAAGTTCATTTATTTAAGGCACTGCCTTAAAGTGTAATTACAGAATGGTCAATCCTTTTCTGTGATTCATAATTCTAGTTTTGAGTTGCTTTAGCGGAATAAATTCATACTTCATTTATTGCATATTTATAAATGTCAAACCTTTAAATATGACAGTGTATTAATAACAGATGCATGTCATACAAACCCACTCTCCTGAAATTGGCACACACAAGTACACTCAAGTGCACACACTTTAAGTAAATCTCATGTGCGCTTTAGTAAACCACGCACACTCTTTTTTTCTGAATTAACGAGTGAATTATCTCAGAATTATGAGATAAATATCTCAGCATATAATGTTTGCGCCTTCTTTTTGCCGGCACAATACTATGAACCGTACTCAAGCAGTTATATGGAAAAACCAAGCCCCATAAACCACGAATACGTCCCCTTTAACACCCTCACCAACCTTAAGCTATAGAAACATACAGAAGAGCCAGGGCCCAGAAGTCCCGCCCACCTCAACGCCCTGACACCTACCATATTCCCATCTTAGCGCCGCATCGTCCAAGCTGTTGAAATGTTGTGTGAGGGTGAGAAGACTAACAGGGAGCTCCTTTCACTGCCCCATCGCTGGAGCAACCACCAATGGAGGGAAGCCCCTCCCTGTCATCCATCCACTGATCGATGCAGTCTGGGGCAAACTCCATCAACTCCATCATTATATTCAATGCTGTCAATTGTTGAGTGACTATATGGTATGTAAAATGACTTGTTATGTATCTACTCTGGAATAAAACTGGAAGGGGGAGGGACCAAATGGTTAATAATGTGGCGGGGACAGGGTGCAGGGGTTCTCCCTGTACACGGGGGCGGGGAGGCATGTGGCTCAGGAGGTAGAGCGGGTTGGCCGGTAACCGGAAGGTTGCTAGTTTGATCCCCGGCTGCTCCGAGTGTCGAGGTGTCCCTGAGCAAGACACCTCACAACTAACTGCCCCCGACGAGCTGGCTGTCTCCTTGCATGGTTGACTCTGCAGTCGGTGTGTGGATGTGTGTATGAATGGGTAAATCTTAGGCAGTGTTGTGAAGCGCTTTGAGTGGCCACTGGTTAGAAAAGCACGATATAAATGCAGTCCATTTATCATTTATTATTTACACCCCCTGAATTGCCCCAATGGTCCAAATGCATCATCAGATGCAATGGCGGTTCTCAGAAAGTTTCCTCTGTAGCGCACGGGAGAGAGAGAAAGATAGGGAGAGTGAGAGAGAGATAGACAGGGAGAGAGGGGGAACGGGAGAAGGAGAGAGAGAGCAAGAGAGAGAGTGAGAAGGAGGGAGAGAGAGTGAGAAATGGAGCGCGACAGAGAGAAAGATCGCAAGAGAACAAGATGAGAGAGCATAAGGGATAGAGAGAGAGAAAGGGAGAGAGGGGGAACAGGAGAGGGAGAGGGAGAGAGAGCAAGAGGGAGAGTGTGATGAAGGTAGAGAGAGTGAGAGATGAAGTGGGTAAGAGAAAGACAGAAAAAGCAAGAGCGCAAGAGAACAGATTGAGAGAGCATGCGGGATAGAGAGAGAGAAAGGGAGAGAGAAGGAGAGAGATCTAAATGGGAGGCATTAGCAAAGGTCAATTTTCATGCGCAAGCTCCTTCTGGTGAACAAAGACTCTCTAGTTCTGCCTCACAAGGCTGTCATTTTGTAACTACTCGTCTCATTCGATAAGGTATACTAGCAAAAAACTCCCTGGAAGAAAAGTAAACCTTGAGGATCTTTATAACAAAGATCCCCACTGCAGAACAGTACCACCCTCAGTTGTTATGGAGTGCTTTGTTGTCCCTCTGCTGTGTGCAACTATAGCATTGTCTTACCACTGCAATGCTTACAGAAGCGAACCACAAGAACACAGTAATGAGACAATGAGTCCCTCTCCAGTTCAACAGCGCCACAAACTGAAACCTCTGAGTGAACACATCGCAAGACGGTACTAAATTCACACACCAGTTCTTGGTCTAACTTTTGAAAGTACATCTTTTGAGAAGCTCTCATTTATGTCATATGCCGGTGTGCACCTGTGTGTACATGGCAGCCAACTGAGAGCTTGCGCCCCAAATGAGTACAGGTGTGCTTTTCAACAAAGAACAGAGGGCACTGATTATTTGCAGGCACACTATAGTGGTGCTTTACATACTACACAGGGCCATCAGTACTGGCCTTGAAACGACCCACTTTAGCACACACACACAAACACACACACACACACACGCACACACACACACACACACACACACACACACACACACACACACACACACATAGTATACACACACACACACACACACACATACACATGCCACACACACACAAACACAAGCACACTCACGCACACACACACACACACACACACACACACACACACACACATACACACACACACACACACACACACACGCACACGCACACACACACACACACACACACACACACACACACACACTTCCTATCCGCCTTTGCAGATATGCAATCATCCACAAGAGCAAGAATTTGCCAAACAGGTGGCAGGCCCAGACCTATCATTAATGGTAGATGACAGCTGATTGACCTCAAAAGATTATTTTTAAATCTCTTTTAGATTAAAGGAATGCTTTGTGGTACTCGAAGAAACTTTAGTTCTATACTTGAATAAATCTGTGTCTTCATTTTTTTTGTCTGTTTTCTACTGAATTCACCAGGAAGCATCTGACCGTATCCATCCAACTAAATGCTTATCTCTCTTCTGGCAGTGGGCATGGGAATCATGGTGAGCCTTCTCCTTCTCATGCCAACTCAACTCGTCCCTCCCCCTTTTTCATGTCCCTTTTAACAACCATGGACATTTGCATTAAAGTCCGAGAGAAGGCCTCTGCCTGCGGGAGAAGGAGCTCTTTTTGGGCTAGTCAAGGGGAGCACTCAGAACCGGGCTGGAAGTTAGCTGAACAACTAGTCCTTTGTATGTGAAAAAAGTATGGCGTGTAGTGGGTTGAATTTCTATTTTGGTTTATGTGCTAATGCGTTGTGCTGGTAATAGCACAACACGGCAGGAAATGGTATTTTTTTCTCAGGTCCTTAAAATTCCCTAGTTCCATTGAGTGCCTTCCTCTGAGATAAAAAATAAATCTAATAATAAATATTTTCCACAAACAAACCTCACTCATCTCAGCCATTTAAACTTCACTATCACTCATCACTATGATGGCAGACCAGTAAGCATGCTGTATTGGGACCTTACCAGTTTGACCTAGTAAACTGTAATCATGATTTTTGGAGTCTACTACACCTCTTAAACAGCTGCCCAAAAGAAAGAAAGGTTTTGAATGTCTTCTGTCTCCCTTTCTGTCTACAAGATACCTCTATTGAATTTAGTCTATCATACTAAGTTTGACTCTTGTCTGACACATACCTGTTCAAACCTCTCTCCTCGCTGCTTGGAGAAATGATGTGTGCTTGTGTATTTGTGTAAAATGGTAACCCACACATTTTCTTTCACAAACAACTTTATTTACCATGGTACCACCGCAGACACATGCGCGGCGTGTTGACAGATATATGGGACGCGCTGCTCTGTGATTCCCTACTGTGGCTGCACGCAGCTCGTAACCACAAATGCTTGAGCTTAAATATTTTCTCCTCCTTTTTTTTCTGACTGTACACTTCCAAGAACGAGGGGTGGCTGACAACAGTGTGTCTGACAAAGAGAATCGGATGTCCCTATCAATGTTACGGCTTTGTATGGCAGCAGCATCCAATCTTTGCATTAATCATTAAAAGAAGAAAAGTCGACTTCCTTAGTTGAACCCATCTCTTGGGTTTGTGTTATGATTGCTTCCTGATTCTCTATAGTGAGGGAGTGTGTGGAATTACCCCTTCAAAGGGCCTGTCTGGCTGACCAGGACTAATCCCTAGTTAATGGGCAGCAGAAGCAATAGACCCCGACAACCTCACATCCTGCACTGGACATTTTATGGACACACTTTCTTCAAAGAGTTTGCTTCTCAATTCAGAGCGCACGGTGGCCCAATTTGTGAAAGTACATCAGGGCCCATTAAGGAGCTGAATCTAGAGTGAAATATTTTACAGTTAAAGATCAAATACCTACCCAATACCTACCCAACAGATCAAATGTGGGGTTCGGTAAAATACACCAATAGTTGGATCACTAATTGAGTTCTCCTTCATCCGATATCCAAACGAAGAGACGGGTCCTCAACAACAAAAACAACAACAACAACAACAACAAACTCACTTGTGTGTAGAGTCATGTTTGTTGCCCCTTAAACATACAAGCCTGCTATGAAGCCAGTCGCTGCACTCTCCTTGGTACAGTTGGTGTAGTGAGTTGTAGTGATTTTAGGGAATAGACACAGCTCTCCCTGGTGGCTCCAGGCAGACAGAGCATGCACATGCACACACACACGCACACACACACACACACACACACACACACACACACACACACAACCAAACACACACACACTCACACACGCAAACACACACACACACACACACACACACACACACAAGCACACACACACACACACACACACAAGCGCACACACACACGCACACACACACACACACACGCACACACACACACACACACACACACACACACACACACACAATAGTCATTAGTCTCACACGCTTTCCAATTTCCAGAATTGAGTAGAGACATCAGTCTGCCTATTAATGCCTATTACTGAGGACAAACGCCTTCTATCTATGAGCGTGTGTGACTGGAAGAAACCAGCGACATTAGGCCACCGTCTGTGCCCAAATGTGAACGTCAAGATGTTCACGTTAAGTAACACCTATTTGCGATTTGAAGCTGAGACACAAGAGCACATGCTTGTGTGCAAAGTCGATTTTAATTAAGGTCTTTCAACACGTCAAAGACAAATATTGAAACGGTAAAATGCAAGGACAATTAATTGGGATTAATAACGACGAAACATGCATGTTGCTGCTGCACACATGTAGAGCCAGATGCTACTAAGCCTTGGGGAAGAGCAAGGCACTGATCTCTATGCTACTTATAATGATATAGCAGTATTATTCAGATATCACAGTTTGTACCATGTGATGTGTCAGAAACAGTACACACTATCAGAGCTGGAAGTTATGTGTGTGTTGGACAAGCTGTCGGTTTGTTAAGGCTAAATAAATTTCTTACTGGAACATTGGGAATATGGAGTATAATATACAATCTGGGGAGTGTCTTATAACATCTGGAGATGTTATGATTATCCCAAAAATGATAACTCAGGCAACAACATCAACAGTATTTCCACATGTTACAATTTTACTTCATATATGGAACAAGACACTCCTGTGGATTCATAAGGTATCATTGATTTGAGTGAGTGTTGTATATGCATTTATCAACCAGTGCAGCTGAGATATCTTGATGCATGCCTATGCGACAAAATGGCATCACTCCCAGATAACAGAATAACACACTTGGCTATGCACAATGCACATTGTGCCATCAGCTTCACCATTAGGAGCAACTCCTCTCTAGTTGCACCCTATGATTGGTAATTTTCACATAATTTGCCCTCCTCCTCTAATATTTATGTTTCCCCGAAATTGATATGGGAGCAGTTTTCTAACTAACGGCGGAATACATTCCTTTAAGCCTTGCCGGAAGAGTCCTATTGGTTGGACCCCCCCCCAAAAAAAATGTTGAATCTTTAATCACCTCACCTTTTAGCTAATTCATAATTTAGTGAATTGGGAGTGAAGCGTTTAGCTTTCCCCGGCAGTGGGCTGGTAAATGAAATGGTGTGGAAAGTGTGGGGTCATTAACCTGCTACAGGTGTGTTCCCGGCTCATATTGGGGATAAAAACGTGATCCAGTCACGTGTGACCAACGGGAGGGAGATGGCACTCACAGAGGTAGGTACCGTTTTTCAGACGGTGTGATCAAATATGAATGTCTTCTATAATTAAGAAAGATATCCCTTCATATTTGGCATGGTTTTGCTTTTTTAAGGGGGTTCACACCCTGGTGCTTAAGGAGTAAGAGGGGCATAGCAGAAACCCCCCTCCCTCCTCCCACCCCACCCCCAAGTTATCTTCTGTACTAATATGATTTATATAATCAAATAATTAACTTTTACTAGCACATCCTAGCCTTATCATACACATCAAAACTAATGTGAGATCCCAATTTGACATTCTGAAAATCCACAGTTAAATAAAATACAAGACCACCACTAATAATACAACTAGTACTAGGCATGTATTCTATACACACAGTACAACACAACTCCAAATACATGTCACATACTACTGGTCCATTTATTTTAATAGAATTACTGATTCATCATCAATACATCTAGCATTGCCTTTTTTTCATTTTTATAAAATACTCCTTGTATGGCATTGACTTACTCAGACAAGCCCATAAATCCTGCTGTTTTATCGATCCTTCAACCTCTGTCGAATTTATTTCTACAAGTCTATACAAATCTGTTTCTGTGCAGCCTATTGTACCAGGAGGGTTAATGTATTATACAAAGTGTTCCGATCAGAGATTACATCCCCATCCCCACCACCACCACCACCACCACCACCACACACCCCACAATTCCATCAGTCAATTCTCTGAGCTCTCTGGGGCATTCATCATTTTGACAGTTGCAGATAAGGCAATTATTTTCCCAGAGCAACTACAAAATGTAGACACGTGCCTCTGTGACATTGTGTCTGTTTGGGAGGAAACACAAAGTATTGTTCCACCAGTCACTGATGGCACATCGCGCTTTGCTACAAAGCAATATCTTTCTGTAACACACACAGAAAACAGATGTTTGCGAGCGCTTCGGTTGTGCATCATAATCTACTCCAGTGATTCATCTTCAGTTTGGTTTTGTGTAACATCAAGAAGGGTTTCACATTTCTAAATTTGATGATTGAGATTTGATGATGTATTCTCAACATGCTCTGTTGCTCTAGCGACAGTTTTTCATACAATAACTGTTCGATTTATGAATTGATAATTTGGTAACTTGTTAATGCCTAATAACCATATGATTATTTTTATTTTCCCAAAATAGGTAGCAGTTGCACATTTTTCCACAACATTTTTATTGGCACTTAAGAACTTTGTAAGACAAATGAAGAGTAACGGCTTATATATTTCTTTTTGTATTGCTTTCACACTGTTGATAACAAATAGGCCTTGGCCTAGGCCTATTTTAGAAAAGTACACAACCCATATAGGCTATCCATTACAAATATGAAAGTAAATATAATTGCAGTTAAAGTGATACTACAATTATCTATTTTTTTATTTCCATCCAAAAAAAAAAATCGAATCCAAAGATGATCTTCTATCGTACCTACATATGTCAACTCCTTATACATCCATGATCAATCTGAATCCCATGCATCCAGTGGCAAGCGGCGGGAACCCAACGCAGCGGCCTGTCTGCGAGCTCTCGTTCAGGCCCCTGGGGGGCAGCAGAACACCTTGCTTGGTGATCTTAGAACGTTGCCTCTCGATGACCCACCAACCGCCTGGACTACCTGCCTGCGGTTCACCTACAACCAACTTGAGTTATGAATCTGGTCATTTCGTCCTACAGAGACCGGTAATGTAATAATATACGCGGAGCCAACACGCTTTCGTAATTATTTTCAATATTTATTTTGTTTCCTTGTTCGGTTGTCCGACACAATTATATTTGCTAAAAGAATGCTAATATGCTACAAGAAGAAAAATACACGATATTGTGCTTTCAAAAAAACATTCAGTATTTGGGTTTCAATTAATTGAAATAAATTACACAAATAACAAAAAGAAAGATAACAAAATTAGAAAATCGCCATTTTTTAAGATTTTAAGCAGAGATTAAAACTTTCCAATTCAAACTGTGCCAAGACGGTGCAATTATTGAACTACGTGTGATGTACAGGTAATGTTTGCCACCGTTTGGTGTTCAAAAGTCTCACATTCATGTATTTATTCCTTCTTTTTAGCGGGAGCTGCTTTTTCTTGTTATAAGCCTCATGAGTTAATAAAAGTGGGCACAGGGAGTGAACGGTGACGTGTAGATTAGGTGCAGGTCTGTCATCGGATCAAAGTGGGAACTTGTTCCCGTCGCTGCTGTCAGCACATTTTAATGTGACCACTGCAAATGATTGCTAACCCTGGCCGGACCCGCTCCTCCTTAAAACTTTCCCATAGCAAGTGTCCCAGTGATTCATAGCTTAATTATCAACTTGCACTTAATTTCCTTGGAGAACTGTGTTGCCCTTATATTATTTTAAGAGGGCCAATGGTGGCAAGTCAAATAAAGTGAGTCTGTTTAGACGGATGAAACGGCACCGTGAGGGGGGGAAAAGCACAGCGGCCCTGCCAACGTTCTTTCATCTATTTAAAACAAATATCAAAACTAGATAGGACTAAATATTATAGCTTACAAGAAGACTATGCAGTTGAAAATCCTGATGTGAGGTAGGCCTATACAGTCATAGTGGAGAGGCACATACTCCACAATGGAAGCTAAGATAAATCAGGGCCATTGACTTAGTAGCCTACAGAGACTGTAACTGGAAACAGAAAATAAGAGAGGAAACTTTGGCCTGGAGCCGATCCCTGAGATGTTCATTGTAGCCTTCACTACAATGCCAATATAAAGCCTAACATTTAAAACATATAGAAAATGCTTTGGTGAGTTATGGCTTGTAAAGAAACACACAATTCAGTTCAGTTATACAAGGGAAAAAAACCTTTCCACCTAACGTTAAGTATCCAATTGAAAAATAAAGAATACAAACAAAGAAACCGGAAGATAAAAGCAATCCCACTTTAGTGCAGAGAGCATCGGCCAGCAGCCCGGGGAATAATTCCTAAAAATATCCTGGAACGAGGGACAAGGAAGGACGCTACGAGGGAAGGGAAGAGGTGAAAGAGAGGATATAAAGACTGCTTGAAAGACGTGCACAGCCTCATTAGTGATCTGACAAGGGTTTCATGATGCCCTCCGACCGAGCCCCCGTGACAGTAAATCAAACGCTGCAAAGAAGGCCGTGCTTTTTATGGTTGTGTGCCACCCATATATTGACTGCATCAGAGACGCACCTCCTGTCTGGGGGCTGGCTTGGATTAAAAGTGCCATTTTTTGAAATTATATACGGTGTGTTACATCTGCCTCGTGTGTGCAGGCCTACACTACGGCCATATGTTTGATTCTTGATTTATTTTTTCCTCCCGCTTTCTAATCATGATGTTCCACGATAAACTCTTATCAAAGTAAACTTAAAGAATGTATTTGACATCAATACAGGGATGCTGCAGTGATTAAGCATCCTTTGAATCGAATACTATGCAGTGTTGTGTTGTGGTTCATTCTTAGAACAGTGTAGACCCTGAATAAAATCAAATATATATATATATATATATATATATATATATATATATATATATATACAGTATATCTAAAAAGAAGAAGTTTGTAAAATATACGAGCTTACCCGAGAGCCAGTGTCCGACCCATCTGGGTGCTGGGAGGCATGGTGCGTGTAATGAAAGAGTGTGCCGGCGTAAGGCCTTCACAGGCTGGAAAGTAGTTTTACTAAAAGAGAGAGAACAGTGAACAGAAGGACAAGAAAGGGAATCCATGCTGAACCCTGAGTCCAGCCTCTTCAAACTGTCCCACCAGACACTTTTTTTTTCTATTCCGTTTTTTTTCTTTTTTTTCCTTTTTTCGGTCCCTTGTTTTAGTTCCCCATGTGTTGTAACAGATGGTGGCAAAACTATATCATTATTTTAGAATTACCCACATGTAGAACGCATAATCTTATCGTCCTACTGTTTCATCTGTTTTATGGATTCTGGATGGATGGATTAAACGTGCAC
This sequence comes from Micromesistius poutassou, assembly GCF_964030765.1. Classification (NCBI taxonomy): domain Eukaryota; kingdom Metazoa; phylum Chordata; class Actinopteri; order Gadiformes; family Gadidae; genus Micromesistius; species Micromesistius poutassou. Next base: position 4,123,637 of record NC_140291.1, on the reverse strand, counting down.
GGATAAACACAGAGCAGACCCTGCCGGGTTGCAAAATGTCAGTGCAAACATAAAAAATACATAACACACACACACTCACACACACACACACACACACACACACCATCCTGAACACTCAAACACAAATACACAAACGCACACACACACACACCAATCCCTTCCAAACATTGATTTCTGCTCTTGAACGGTGTGTTTTCTCCACAGTCTAGATGTTCTTGCTACTGCCCATGCTGTTAGTGCAGTCGGCATTTTCAAACTCTTTACATCCATTACATCCACTAGGTAAATACCTAATGCTGGAAACATTTGTCAATGTATCTGCCTGGCTGAACAGAATAGATTATTGGGGGGGGTGGGTGGGCGAGTAAAACACACTGAAATCCAGCAAAACAGCACTAGGCCTGTGACATATTAAAAACTTCTCACACCACTCCTTGTGGGGTTCTTTAGTGCCACGGGTATACTACATTTCATGGAAATATAAAAGCCTGTGAACCATAGAAAAACATTTCTGGCGAAAGAATCGAAATGTCAATATATACGTATATATCACAAAAAAACAATGTTTGACATCATTGTAACAAGCCTTCAGCTACAGCAATGTATCACAGTGGATATTTCAATGATTCATCTGAAAACCTAATCGACTGTTTTCTTTTACCTGAACCCTGACCTCAATTCATGTATTAGATTTGATTTGGAACAATGTTACTATTTGCAAAACATTGAGCATTTCAGGCATTCCCCCCAATGTAACAAGGCACACAAACAAATAAAAACATATGTCTTTTGTGATGGATCCCATTGCACAAATTATCCCAACTTATCTCCTCAATTACCACAGGACCAAAAGAACAACAGCATTTAAACTGGGATAAGTGTCTCATCTAGGAGTCTAAATGCTCCTAAACAATAATGGAAACGGATCCGTTTGAAGCTCATAAATTGGATTAGTACTTTCCTAAAATGGCTAGTATGAATATGCATGCCCCAGCGGGAAGCCTCTAAAGAGTTAGACACCCTGTTCCTTTTAAACCCAAGGCACAAAAGAACAAAGTACTAACAAATAAAGAAAACACAGTCACACACCTATATATCAGAAAGGCATTTAAAAAAAAAGAAGGGGGTCTGAAAATAAAACATTTTATTTTCCGTTGGGGCTCAAAAGTAACATATATCTTTAGATGTAACGACTATACTCAGGATTTCCCAAGATGAAACCTCCTCATCCGTTGACCCATAAAAAAATAACGGGGACCAAAACCAATGAAACAAAAATACAATGAAACGGCGTAGTGTACTTGAGTTCACCACCAACCGTCTTTTTTTCCACCATGGAATGCGTGTCTTTATGTCACTTTAACTTCTCGTCTGGTCCAGGGGCCAAACTTGTCAATCTGCGTCGCATTTTCCATCCTCTGTAATTGATAAAACAAACCAGGACCCTCTGTTTTTCTCCACGGATGCTCTTCGACGGACATAGACAATAAAAAGAGAGGGCTAAATAGTGGGATGGGGGGGGGGGGGGGGGTGATGTCGGGTGTCTTGTTTGGGTGTGTTCTCATTCAACCCCTCCATATTCCGATCCTGGTTCTGCTTCATAGGGCCCAGCCCATTGTGAGGCCCTGAAAAGGAGACCTGTATAGGAGCATCTCTGCTTCCGTTAATTAGAAGCCCCCCTTTCATGCTTCCGCTTCTTGGGAAGTCACAGTTAACACTGACAAGGGACAACAACAAAAAGCCTTATGGTACCCCCCCACCCCCACCCCCCCCCCCTCACCCTCCTTCTGAAATCTCATTTGTCCCTCTTCCACATCAAAGACATCAAACGGTAGAATGTCTCCTGGTTTTGGTGGCGTATTTGATCGTTTGACGGGAGGAGTTGGGCAAGTTTGCAAATTAATAGCAGTCAACTCGTTTTTTTTTGCGCACTAAAAGAAAAATGAACAACTGAAAGTAATGGGAGGTGAGTCTTTAAAATGCATACATTTATTTTTCTTCCATATCCGTTGCAGTAGGGGGAATTAGGAGTTGATGATGCGCTGCAAATTAGATAGGTACCCCACTTGAGTCTAGCAAATCGCACCTGGCAATGTCATGAAGATGAGCTGCTGGGATGTGAGTCTGGAGGGCCACGGCGGCCATCGTCCTTTGGTTTGTGTTAGATTTAGAAACCATAGGAGATTCCAAGCCGGATTATATGCATACTGATTGTGCAGGAAGCCATACTTGTCTTTACAGATGAAACGATCAATTGTTCATGTGCTCTTAAGTGACGGAAAGAGAGAGAGAAAAAAAAATGTCCTGGGGCCTGTGATGACATTTGGCTGTGGATGTCCTTTTATACCTCGAGATTCCCTTTGCCTCATTAGTTAACACACTTTCTTAGTTTTGAACAATATCTTAGCTTGAGTTCTCCCAGCAGACGAGTCCCCCCCCCCCCCACCCCCCTCCCTCACCCTCACCCGCCCGACCCCCTCCGCTGCTCAGTCGATACTTCCAAGGCCTGCAGCAGAGGTCCACAGTGAGGGCCTTTTCCCCCCCTGTCCTAACAGCTTTAATACTTGTAATTATCTCTTGCTGGGGGAGGCTGGAAATTGGATTAGGGTGGTGGGTCTCAGTTGAATGAATTACCTCCATCTCCCCACTTGGTGGGCCACACACTGATAAAGTGCGGAAAAACGGATTTGGATTCAGCCTTAGCATTCATGGCTTCCTTGTGGAAAAATGAAATTTTCCGACAGAAGGGGCCAATGTGCCAGCGGTATCTGTCCACAGCATGTTTCATCTGGTCCTGCTCTTCTGGAAATGCAATTACCTGCGTTATCGGCAGCCTAAATGGTGACAGTTTGGCAGGGGAGTGGTTGCACCTGCCAAGAGCATCACTCGCCAATGTTTTGGTTTGCACGTTTGAATCTTTCAGAATTCACTAAGTTTGATTAGTGAATTCCCAGACCCCCTCCCGTTTCCAACTGTCAAAGGCAGACTAATCCGGAGATTTCTTTACAAGTGAAATTATCATGCAAAGAATAGCAAAATGCTGGAAAACAGATTAAAAACAAAAACCAATAGTGTTCATAAAAAATTGTAATGTTTATGGTAATAGTTAATCTCTCGCTCTCTCCTCACCATTATTCTACGGTTAAATTATGTGCTCCACACCTTCATTACCCTGCTCATAAAATTGACATGGCAAAATAAATCATTGACAGTTGAGGATGAAATCTATTATTTTGCTTGTACAGGAGACTTAAACATACTATATTGGGATATTTACCAAATGACTTTGACTCAGAAAATACACTGTTGAGGGCAGAATAAAGTTAAGTCTTATTTTTACATTATTTATTTATTTGTTCCTTTATTGCTTCCAGTTGGCTTGAATGACTGCACTTGCAGTCTTGGATGATGGTCAATTATTTAACAACATCAATTCAGCCAATGTTCTACATGTGTTGCTCCCTCCAAGGAGAAAAAGCTAAGCTCTTTCAGATGGTCTAATAAATCAATAAGTGGAAATCTTGCCACTGTGGATAACTCTCATCCAATGAACGATGGCATGTACATTTTGCTGGGTAGGCCTATGTCAGAGGCTCGTATTGTGAGGAGGAGATGTGTGCAGTATTTAGAGTTTGACATAATGCAAGGTAAAACATATTTCAATGATTATGATTTGAAAGGTGTTTGCACGAGTGCACCGTGTTGTTCCCCTTTTTTGTCAAAACAAAACAAGATATTGTGTGGAATTAGGAGTTCTATTCACAACACACACAGTGCAACTCTCATCATGTTCTGTCTCAGTAAAGTTAAAACTAGGTACTAGCTAAATTAAAGAAGTAATGCTCAGAGGGGAAGTTTGCTCACTTTGTTTTTCGCTGTTGTTCACTAAACTGTGTTACCAGTTGGTTTCATATTTCATTTCCTGCTGTGTCACTCTAAGAAATCAGATCAAACAGAGGACAAACCAGCCCCACATACTATGAGCTCGCTATCAAACACCCCCCTCGACTTTTCCACTTCCCGTTCTTTTAACCCCCTACTGCGGACAATCCTTGAAGGTAGATAAAAAGAACAACAAAGGATAATTAAATCTAAAGACGGGGGGAGTGGGGGATCTCAGCTTTCTCTCACAAACAGTTGGGGATAGATTCCAGCACAGTGAGGGTTTGGCTAATTTATACAATAGCCTGATGGGAGTCCTTCAACATTAAACACTTTGAATGGGATGTGGCTGGGTAAGGAGAAGATGACATTGCTTATGTAATTACACGCTTTATTTTTTGTGTGTTCAATGAATTTATGTGTTCAAATATTCAAAGTTTCGGTCTATTTTCAATACCATCTCCCTAATTGTCTATTTTCAAAACCAATGATATTAGCTTTATTAGTCAGATGATACATTTTAGTACCCCGATTATAACAGGCGAAAACATTGCTCTGATGTGCATCGTTGTTCTGGTTTGAGCCGGTGTGTCCCATCGATGACAAATCTAAAATTATAATACTGTAATTCTTCACATCGAGCGAGTTATTTAGGCATGAATTTAATATTCATTGCTTTTGCAGCTTGGTTGGTTTTAAGGTGCTATCACCCCTATCCACCTTCCTCCTAACCCCACCCACTCCCAAACATCGCAGCCATCAACACCCCCGACATCCACCAAATAAGGGGCATATGACAGTTGCTGGGACAGATAGACACGCGTCCACCCCTTTCCCTTCAGCCTCCTTCACCCAGCCTCCCGCTTCTCTTTCTCTATCTCTGCCTTTTTCCTCTCCCCCCCCCCCCCCCCCCCCTCCCCCTCTATCACTCTTGCCGTCCTTGTTTTTGATCTTCAAATGCTGGTAAGGATAATGACTACAAATCAGGGATGAAGGTGAGTGATCACACTGTGGCCCACCCATCCCAGCTGGCCTTTTTCCTTTTCCTCCTCCCCTTGTATGCCGCCTCTTGCTGGGGGAGCCTGGTGAACTCCGTCAGTAGGGCTACACACCGCTCCACCAACGGGGGCCTACCGACGGGCTCTCGATACACACACGAGTTCTGTGAGGTTGCGAGACATCTTAGCCCTTTCTCGGTGAACAGCTTCAAAACTATTTGCTGGAGCGATACTGGTTTAAACTGTAGGCACAAAGGAGAATAGATAAGAAAATGTGTATTTGTTATAACTTAGTGATGAAATAGTGATGTACTCAGTATTATATAAGTAGTATGCTGTGAATATCCAAGGAGTAGACCATAAGTATCCAATCAGTGTAGAAAAAGGATATACAATGAATATCCAATGAATATCCAATGAGTATCCAATGTGAGTATACAAGAAGGATAACCCATGAGTATCCAATTTGTGTATAGAAGAAGTAGGCTATACTGTGAGTATCCAATGAGTATACAAGAAGTAGGCTTTACTGTGAGTATCCAATGAGTGTACAATGAGAATGCCAGGAGCATCCAATAAGTACACCTTGAGTAAACCATGAGATTACGATAAGTACACTGTGAGTATCCAATGGGTCAGCAGTGGCTAACAGCTATACCATGAGTTGGAAATTAGTATGTATGTACTGTGATGGTGGTCTCCGAACCCCCCATCCCCCCCCCACTGGTATTTATTGAATGCAGCGATACTTCATAAGGTCTCCTCTCTGTTTACCCGTCAAAACAGTTATTAAAAAGAGTCGCCGGCACCACGAGTCCTCTCCTTTCACATCATAACTTTTTAATGGGCCCGTTTAGATGATTCATGCCAATCAAACATCTGCTCCATTCCCCCTTGTCAAGAAGCGCACCTGTTGACCTCTGGGCGACCTCCACCCGCTGAGCTGCGTGCCGGGGAAGAGAGCGAGAGGGGACCGCCGTGGTGTCCCGTATCAGACGGCCGGGGTTAAAGAAGAGCAGGAGACCAGCGGTGTTTACGACCACTGTTTACCTTTGCTTGAGCCCATCTTCCTTTTTCAGCTGTGTTTTTTTTATTTATTTTTTTATTACGCCTTGCAAAAAAATGTTTCACTAGGGAACAGGAGGTGAAATTTTTCTCATCCAAATGGATGGTAATTTCCTCCCATTTAGCACCTGAAGGTAATTAGCTCGAAGAGATTGCGGAGTGAGAAACACGTTCATGGAACATTAACTCTCGTACATTCTCCAGTTGCATGGAATTAATAGGAAAGATTAAAGTTTAAAGAGAGCAAATGCCATTACCTCACACACACCACCTCTCCGTGGCGCCATCTCGGGCTAACTTTCCCCCCCCCCCCCCCTCTCTATTTTAATAAGTGTGTATTTCACAATGGCATCCGTACTTTGGTTTACAATAGCAGATTGTGTGTGTGATCAAACCGGAGGAAGCACTGCAGGTTCTCTGCAAGGTTTTCTACGTGACAGCATCAGGGACCCAGGGAGGCCCACAGCTTCATTTATCTACCATAACAGCTTATTGCCTGCTTTCCCTTTCCCCCACCATGCAAACACCAGGGCTAATAGCCAGGGCTCCAGAACCTTCTATCAGAACAGCATGCTAAGTAAATACAAGAAAATGTAAACGAAAAAATTATATTTTTGTATATCATCAATCCTAAATGGCATTATTTTTAAGTTGATTGCATTGTCTTTTGTCTAATTATGTTCAATATGAAGAAATACATTGTGTATATTTGTTGAATAATAGACGATAAACTGTATCCGTGGGTGTTTATATAGGATGGGGAATGGGTGTACACTGGTTTTGATAAAGGCGGGGAAAACCGCAGAATCAATCATACCTTTGGAATTAAGGGTTGAAAGAAATTAAATTGAGACATAGTGGAATTTATCGCCCAGAAAATCCCATTCTACTTTCTGATTTGAAAGTCCAGTCCTCCAAGCTCACGAAAATCTATTTTCCCCATTTTAATACCCGACATAAGAGTCCTCATAATTCATTCGAGTGTGTTAAGCACAGTTTTATTAGATCTGAAACAAATTTTGGTGGGGGATCCTATAGGCCATTAACCATGGAGTAATTTTATCCTTGTTTCCTTAATGATGCCATAATGGCGAGTGAATTTCTTAACTAAAGACCAAAGAACATTTTGAAGGTCAGCTTCATCTGCAGACTCTTTCATGCGCTTCTAGGAGAGATTGGAAAAGTCAGACATTTTTGAGGAGTCATTAATAACGCTAAAGCCGAACGGCTATTTGCGTTCTCGCTTTCTACCTTTTAATGTTACAATCTTTCCCGTATTTCCCCACTCCTTTCTCTTTATTCCCCATTTTGTGCCTCTGCTCTCAAGCAGAGAGAATGGGGCGCTGAATAGGAGGGCAAAAACGCTGTGACATAGCGATCCCAGATGTGGTGCCTCAATGATTTAAATGTTATGCCTTTGTTATCACTTTAATTATTCTCTTTATTCATTCAGTTTCAAGCAAACCAAAGAAACACTTGATAGGCCAAAATGCCATGGGAACAGTTTCCACTTTGCGTATGGCGCTAAAGTCTAATTGGAACTAGAATTAGAGCTGGTCCTTGGAATGACTGGTGCTTTATCCTGATCGCCTTAGATATCCTTCAGAGTCACTCATTTGTCATCGCTGAGCATGCTGGGAATGCTCTTGCTAATCAAAGCTCCATCTCCTCATCTCCGCTCCTTCTAGTGCTGATGCTCCTCTGTCCAAATATAGACTTCCTCTACACCAACCTCTGGGAGGTCTTGTGAGGTTTTTTTTAGGCTTGGGTCTTGATGTGTTTAGTTACCTGTCCTACTCTGAAAGCCTTCTTGGAGGTCACATGTTTAAATTCTCCTGATGAAGAAAAGAAAAAAAAACATCTGAGTGTGTTTTGAAAATGATGGATGGAATGGAAAGGCATCCAAGTCCTCTAGCTAGAACCACTCAAGCTAGAACCACACGCTAGAACTAACTGAAAACCTCTTTATTCTGTCCAACTTTTAGGAGAGCTTTCTTTCAGAGAAAGAGATGTCTGAGCCCCCCCCATCAACCCCCACCCCCTTCCATTTCGTCAATGGACCTGCCAAGATGGACGCCAGCTGCTAATTGAAATGAATCAGAGTTTTACAGCAATGTCTTCGCAAGGTCAGTGATTCTTCCAGTGGTTCCCTCTATAAAATGACACACCTCTGAGCACGGCCACTCCACCCCCTGAAGATTAGCCACATAAATAAATTAGACCCCGGGACAAAAGCATCCCCAGCCTCCCGGGTGGGCCTGCCGGAGGCCGCTAGCCGTGGCTGTTAGCGGTTGGCTCTCCCTCCTCCGTCATTGTCTGTCAGGGACTTTTTCTTCCTGCCCCGGCCCCCCAGGTGAGGAGGGGAACGGGGGGGGGGAGAGGGGTGGGGGGGGAGGTTCTTTAAAGGAATTGAAGTTGACAAGCGTTAACATTTAGAAATGTACCAATAAATGGCTTTTTATGCAGAGCTAAGCCAGCGCCTTGGTGGCGGCGGTGTCAGACGTCGCCGGCGTTCAGGGAGTGGCTGTCATCTCGTCAGGAGTCCTCTGCTCTCCGACGGCTGAAGCACCTGTCTGTCAGCGGCAGCCACGCCATACTCGGCCCACGCGTGATGTAGAGAAAGTCCCTCAGAAATATGAGCTTTACCAGGGACTAGGTCGTAGCTGTCGTAGCTGTCGTAGCTGTTGCAGGGCCGATACAATGAAGTATAATTACTGTGATATACTGTGGGTTCATTCTTAAACTCTTTTAACACTTGCGTCTCAACCAATGGTATTATTCACTCATAAAGGCCAGTCGATTATGGGAATTTAACGTAGCGAAGGACAAACATACAAGTACACTCTTTGTACAAGAATAAGCGTTCACACTTTGTTAAAAATAGCAATTAAGTAATACAGATCGAAAACATATTTTACATCTGTGTACAGTATTTATGATATTTAATGACAAACCCCAATGATCAAAGGAACCACTGTTTTCAGATCAGCTATACATGAGGAATTACACAGAAGCCACTATTTCCCTTGGGCTCCTGCCTGCGGAAATGTTCTGAAATTCCCTTTGGTGAAGAAAAAAAAGGCCTTACATGGCAAAATGTACCTTTAATAGCCAGAGACATTTTCTTTTTCAGCAACAAGTTTAATTGGAAAGAAGTAGAAATCACTTTGAACGGGCAGAAAAAAAAGAAATCGGTGTGACAAGATGATCGATTACCTGTAACTCCACCTGACACAGAAATTAGAGTTTTTTAATGATGGGCTGCCTCTTCTTGGACATGAAATTCAAATACTCTCCCAAAGTCTACCTTCAGCCATCACTTGTCTTGCGCGCTTGTACGCTCCAAATGCAGCCACTCTGTCTTTGTCACCAGAGAAAGGACATTGTTATTACCGACATGCCTTTGTATTAACCAATTTCATTCCTCTTCAAGTAACATCTCCCCGGCTTCCCCTACCCTGTTGTCTTCCATTTGCCCTCAAAGCACATTGCAGAAACTATATCAATATGGTATCTTTTAAAAAAAATTTTTGAAGTTCATTTGTCCAAGTAAAAATAAGAAATAAAATCTATAACATGACTCAATAATCCACGAGGGAAATATGTAAAAATAAAAAAAAGAATACTTTTATATAAAATATTAATATTTGTAACAAATATAAAAACAGAAAAAAAAATCTCACAGAAATGGATCAGTTATCGTTAAACACGTAAATGAGTCTCAATGTCCACATTCATCAGACAAACAAGCAGCCACCGTGCAGTGCTGACAGAACAGAATCCATGATCAAGTGCAGCCTTTTTGTTTAATATATTTTGACTCTAAAATAACCAACCATGAAGGGGCACTCATTTACAGTTCATAAAATCCCCATATTTCTCATTTATGATGCGCGATGCGCCTAATGTGACACCTTTCTTGATCAAATTATAGGATCAAGTGTGTGAGAGGAAGTGTAAAGTTCCCCCGGCAGCGCAGGGAGAATGGAGGCGTTGGTAGAAGCGTGTCCCCTGCGAGAGTAGCCATGCAGCGCCCCGACAGCTGGCCACATGGCACGAGCTATTGATCCAGTTATCATCACTGGATCATCACAGTGGACTCATGGTGCTCACACACACACACACACACACAGAGAGAGAGAGAGAGCTGAGGAGATGCTATCTGACTGACTGGCTGGCTAGCTGACTGACTGGATATTTGACTGACCCACTCTCTAACCAACTGACCAGCTGACTGTTTGACTGACCGGCTGAATCACCAACGTTATGACTGGTTGACTCACTGACCGACTCACCGACCGACTGACTTGAATGTCTGGCTAACTGGCAATCCGAATTACCGACTGACTGCTGGCTGTTTGACTGACGGACTGAATCCACAAATGTATGACTGGTTGATTGTCTGTGCTCCACTGACTGACTCACCGACCGACTGAATTGAATGTCTGGCAATCCGACTGACTGCGGACTGTTTGACTTACCGGCTGAATCACCAACAGTATTTCTTAGACTGATTCACCGACCGTCTGACTGACTGATTGTATTAATGACGGGCTGGTTGAATCCACCGACAAAGGACACAGACGAAAAAACACATTTGTTTCAACATCCTATCTTACTTCCCTGAAAACTCCTAATGCATGAAACAACAGAGGGAAGTCTCAGTCTTAAAGCTGTATAATAGTCAAACCACATACACTCACAAGCTCTCAACAACCGGAGATGCTGACTTGGTGTAAAGACGTCGAAATTGGAGGAGCAAATTGCCCGGGACATGCACAAACGCTACGGCATGGCCCTCCCGGAGCAGGGACTATAAAACCCACCTCACCTCACTGAGTTATACGCACAGGCCCCAGATATTTCATTTGCTTGATCACTTTGCGCCATCATAATCACTCTCAAAGAGATTCATCACCGCACCTGAGGCGGGCGGGGGAGAGAGACACGGCCACAGCGGCTGAGACGAGTGAGATGCTTTTCCACATCTGTTAGTTTCCTCTCATCGAGGGAGAGAGAGAGAGAGAGAGAGGGAGAGAGAGAGGGAGAGAGAGAGGGAGAGAGAGGGAGAGAGAGAGAGCACCGCTCTCAACCGCGTCGCACGGCGGTCTTTGTCTTATTTAGAAGGGAGAAAATGTGAAATATGACAGGCGATTGTGCCCTCATTTGTTCTGTAGATTGCCTTACACACACCTCCCCACATGTCGGTGCCAGTCTCGGTCTGGCGGCAGCACTGATTTCTTCTACTCCCTCCCACCACCATCCACCCCCGCCCCCCCGCCTCCTCCAAACTCCAAGCCTGATCCGCACAGTTTTTGTTTTTCAAGGGTCTTTTGTATAGACCCCCCCCCCACCCCCGCCCACCATCACAGGCCTCCTCCGTAGGATCCAAGAGGTGGTGGGCAGAGGCCCGTGGAGCAGAGCCTCCATGCGGCCGAGACCACACCCACGCCACCCCCTGCTCTGAGGGATAATGCTGTTCATTGCGACTGTCAGGAGCACAGGCGGCAACACTTTGCAAGTCTGCGGGCCACTCACCGGCCATGAGTGTTTAAAGCCGGGCGAAGAACGGCCCTCTTCCGTGTGTGTGTTTGCGGCTCTGCTCGAGTTGTTTCCCCTGAAAATTGACTCTCAGACAACGGTTGATCGCGATCCACCGCGAGCAGCAGTGTATTTCCGCCTACTTGTTGTCCGACTCTGTCCCTTGTGGTGTCAGTTCTTTAAATTCTTCCGCTCTGAACAATGCTCTGCTCCCGTACTCCTGTTCAGAGAGCAGCATCTTTTTGTGTTTTTTCCAGCCGAGTGGCTGAAGCTCGGACAAGGGCTGATAAGAAAAAAAAGCCAAGTAATTCCATTAAATGTTTTTCCTTTGTTTTTTTTTTAAGCCGAGACGAGGACCCTAGAGTATGGTGGTAGTTATTGATGATATCATTATTATCTATGGGATCCCTCTGTGAATAATCACCCTTTATCTTTCATTTTTCCTGTTTTTTGTCACGGGATGTTGGAAAGGTTAAGTAATTTGTTTTAATGTTAAAACTGTCAGGCACCAAACACAGCCACATCTTGCCCCCCCCCCCCACCAATACTTCCACACAGTGTGAGACCGTGCTCAGAGTTTAAACTGCTCGTGTCTTTAAACAGGCTATTCCAATAAAACTCAATGCAATCCCCTTTTTGGCCTTTCCTACTTATTCCTTTATTTGAAGGGGTTTGCAATTGAATTGAATCGGATTCGGCTTACTTCACCAACCCCATCAGTGATGCTTGTTTTGTGTTCGATGCAGGATTCGTGTTTGAAGCATGCTAAATAAAACAGAAAAAAAACCATTACGTATTAAAATTATGTTTTCAATCCTTCATAGCTGGCAAAATCCTGATACACACATAGACCGGAGCCTTAGACAAAGGATGAGGGGAAGGGGGAAAAAAAAACACTCTTTACGCTTCAGTGCATTTAAATTTATACAAAACTCCCTCCATGACATTGATGAATGTTACACTGTATTCTACAACATGTTTAATGCATAGGTCTGCTAAGTTAAGCTTTCTACTCCACAGCTGTGGATGGAGTCGCCACCACAGCGGGCTATTCGGAGCCTAGGAGCGATGCTTCAAAAAAAAAAGAATACAGCAGCCTCTATTAAATATGTGGCACTTTTAAATGTGTCACTGATAAACAAATGTGTTGCAGACACATATTGAGCAAATATCTTTGTTTGTTCGTTTGTTTGTTTGTTTGTTTAATAGAACATTTTTTTCCAAATGACTCGGAGGATGGATGGATCTGACAGCCACTATTAACGTTTGCTGGGAAAAATAAATGTTGTGTTGTTTCCCATACTGGGTATTGTTAAAACAATCTCACATTCTGAATAACATATTGTTAAGCGTCCCAGGCTTGTGCGCCCACCAAATATTGTCGATTGCTTGTGTTCAGATAAGCGGTTGTCCCGGTGGTTTTTTTTTTACATTTGCAGAATAAACCAAAAAAAAAAAAACACACAAACAAACCCATTCAAAGTGGCACCATTTCGCTGAGATGTGTTCCAACTGCCAACTAAACGCCGCCTGGTGTACATGAACGATAACACCGTACTTTAATGTAAAGAACAAATTGCTAAAAATAAAAAAAAAACGTGTTAAAAAAACACTGTGACACTTCATCTGCATGGCGGCGTCGGCGCGGCTGAAATGTGAAATGTAGCTGTTGTTGTCGTAACACATTGTCGGTGTGTTTGCTCAGGTACTGTATCACGCACCACCAGCGGTGAATCAAGAGAGAGAGGGGGAGAGCGAGAGAGAGAGACAGAGAGAGAGAGAGAGAGACAGAGATGGCGGAGTGTGTGTCTGTGTGTGTGGGTGGGGTTTGGGGGGGTGGGGTGGGTTATCTGTTCACACAATACATAGTCACTCAGGCACGGCTTATAGATTCTGGAAAATGGATTCTGTGTCAGGATATCACACTTCCCGAACCTTTAGACTGTGGCACCTTGTATCCTGGGCCCCCGGTTCTTGACGTTGACGTGAAATATTCTCTGGGCCCTTACACCAAGAAAAAAGAGAAAAAGTACATATCACCTGCCTGGACTGTGTCACAGAGAGGGAGGGAGGGAGCGAGGGGGAGGGAGAGGGAAAGCAAGAGAGAGAGAGAGAGAGAGAGAGAGAGAACGAGAAACAGAGAGAGATCAAGGCAGAGGGTGAACGAGAGAGAGAGAGAGAGAGCGAGAGACCGAGAGACAGAGAGAGAGAAAGCGACTGACAGAGAGAGATAAAAAGAGAGATAGATAGAGAGAGAGAAACAGAGAGCACAAGGAAGGTCAATTAATTAGATCTAGCGTAATGAAATCAGCTGGATGAGAGAGAGCCGAGCGTGTCTTGTCTGTACATTTAACTTTATAACCATGCAGTTTTTATCATCTCCACCCTGATCCAATGTACTTCCATGTTCGGTGTGTAAATACAATTAAACATAGATGTGTAATCAAGCAAACCTTGCTTGAAATCTTTTTCTTCTCCTGGTCAGGGTGCCATATACACTGTTGTGAGGGAAAAAAAAAGACAGGTGAGGATATATATCGCATTACCTTGCCTCTTGTCTTGTGTTGTGTGGCCCCCTTTTTGAAGGTGACAGCAATACAGTAAGGGCCGGTTTACAAGACGCCACAGAAGCATTTTATAGCAATTTCAAATGGGCCGATGGCCGTAAAACGGGGGGAGACAGGTGGGAAGCAAGCTCTTCATGAGCCTGTTGACCGCGGGAGCAAAAGAATGCCCCCCATTTGTATTTCCGCGCGGTGCCACGCGTCCACCCAACACGTAGTCATTTGGCCCGAGACATTGCTTTGAAGCGCTGCGCCGTAATAGCACTTTAAATGGTTACAATCCTTTGATGCAGTCGGGGTCTGCCGGGTAATGTAATTCAAACACAATGAACTGAGTGCAAAGTTGTACGAACCCTGGATGGTAAAATGTACACCTCGTTCATGGGAGAATCTTTTTTAATGAGTTTGCTGGGTGGTGAACAACAGTACAAGTGTGTTAGTGTGTTGTGTGTTGTGTGTGTGTGTGTGTGTGTGTGTGTGTGTGTGTGTGTGTGTGTGTGTGTGTGTGCGTGTGTGTGCGTGCGTGTGTGTGTGTGTGTGTGTGTGTGCCGTGCCAGCTTGAAAATACAACCGCCATGTTGAGAGAAGAACGTGATCATTAATGAACATTCATCACAACGCTCACAGGAGCAAAGCTCACACTGTGTGGTTGTGTTATTCGTGTTCTGATGTTACTTATTACACTTATTATAATACAAACATAGTTAGGTTGTAATAAAGCTTTCAGTAATCTAAATAACAATCATTATGGTTTATAAATATACAATCAGGGCCTCTCCAGACGAAATTTGAAAGATACGTTAAAGGCACTGAACAAAAAGACAAAAACTGCTGAACCCCACTTTGAAGCTGCTGGGCGATCAAATGTCAATGTATTTTCATCAATGTTTGTTTGCATGAAATAGTGGATGTTAAGATAAACACATTCACTTTAAACCTTGCATCAAAGCCCTGCTTGACCTTCCTTTTTGAACTCTTTATTTGCATGCTGTATAATCAACAATAAATGACATTTGACTTTACGTGACTTTAACTCCACTGGCGCACACACATGCTTCATTTGTGCAGACATGCATACACCTTCACACACTCTTAAACACACACACACACACACACACACACACACACACCCTGACAGAAACACACACACACACATACACACACACACACACACACACACACACACACACACACACACACACATAAAAACCACCCTCACACACTCAAAAAATCATTCACCCTCCTCAACAAGAAAACACATACACACACACACACACACATACACACACACACTCATGTTGTCAATGATCAAGCACATCCTCAGACTCTCGATATGCCATCTGTATCTTCACCCCTCGAGATTAAGTAAGGTAGGGTAACCAAGCCGCGAAAAAAGGTTTTCAACATCTGCGCTGGGCTGCTGTAAGTGATACTGAGGAGTTATAATTAAAGGTTCCGACTGAGGGAACAGTGTTTAATGCGGAGCACCCCTCTGCTATCCATCTGAAGTAATGGGGTGCAATGCCGCCACCCGACTGCCACTCCCCAGGCCCCCGTCTCTCCGTCTCACTCCCCCTCTCACCCCCTCACCCCCTCTCACCCCCTCCTCCCCTCACCCCCTCCTCCCCTCCTCTCCCTCTCTCTCTCATCTCTGCTCCACCTCTGATGGATGGGGAGGGCTGGGGGCCAACTCTGGGCAGAGTTAGACTGACATTGTATCACAAATCCCCCCTCTCTCTCTCTCTCTCTCTCTCTCTCTCTCTCTCTCTCTCTCTCTCTCTATCTTCTCGCTTTCCCTCTCCCTCTCTCTATCTATCTTTCTATCCTACTTGACTCTCTCTCTCCCTCTCTGCTCTATCCCTCCTTCCCTCCCTCCCCCCCCCCCCCCTCTCTCTCTCTCTCTCACTCTCTATTTCTCTCTCCTATTTCCCTCTCCCTCGCTCTCTCCTCCACCCCCCTTCCCTCTCTTTCCCTTTCACTTCTCTCCCTCTCGCTCTCTCACTTTCGGCTTATTTCCTCTCTTGGCCATTATGTGCAACATGAAGTGCAAGTCACACACCCACCCACACACACCCACACACACACACCCACCCACACACACCCACACACACACACACACACACACACACACACACACACACACATACACATACACACACACTCAAGGGTGTGAATGATCACGGCCGACTTTGTCGACTGATTGATCATAAATGTTGGATGAAAGTGAAGAGAAATCATACACACACAGTGGTTTTGACATGGTGACATACACACACATAACATATTACACATTACACACCATAGGCTCAGACTTAATAGAGAGCGCAAAGACGACAGAGGACGATGTTAATGACTTTAATTGACAAATACGGTAGCACTTGTGTTTTAACAGCTTGACCTTTTCCTGTTGACAGTGGAAGAAAAGTAATTTGAATCAAGGACTATGAATTATGTACGTATCATCTCTTTGCGTGAGGGAAGTAGGGGGCTTCTGTGTTTTTGAAGGGATGACTTTAGATCAAGCATTGATTGAACGGAAAACTTAAAGGTGTTTGATAGAGATGACTCGAATGATGAATAAATAAGCCTGTGGGCTGCAGAATGTAGCCAACAGATAAGGAAAATATTTTTTGCATTTGTTTGTTATTTGGTATTTTGTGTTTGTAATATAATTGTTGTTTCTGCCATCACAAAAACGGTTTACTATCTCTATGACTTAAACAAATATGTTTAAGTCTAATATATACTAATATTGAGTTATTTAGTTATGGCGAAACAAGAGCCGCTACAGTACAGTTAGAATAGCAGTAATTTTATCATTCATTTGCTAGTCCTTTTATTCTATTTCTGGGTTAAGTTCCTAGCAACGAGAACAGGGTTTCAATTTGTTCAATTGCCTCAAGTATTGTCCCTCGTTTTTCACATCCAGCTGGAATATCAGTTGTGACAGGTAAATTCTGACAGTACAGAAACTCTTGCCTCGGTCATTAGAGTTAATATTGTGTTTCTTTGGCAATCCCTCATCATTTCTGGCTCTCATTGGCTATTTTTCTTTATAAGATATTAAGTATTCAAACCTCATTTACATCCTTATTTTTCAATTTGCTGCCGCAGTAGTTTAATTTATTCCATATAATTTCTTTTTCTGAGAGGGACATTAATCATTGCCTGTTCCTTTTAGTGCCTCTGGGATTTTTTTTTTTAAATCAATAAAATAAAGACTCCTCCTTTGCTGGATATGATAAAACATTTTGCCAAGAGATATCACTGCCTTACATAGACGGCGTGCTTCCAGCCTCTCCTTGTTATATTCATTCATGTTCTCCGTTTGTTTATCTGCTGGCTTTAATGCGTACAGTTGTCATATAGCCATACGTGGAGGAGAGAGAGAGCGAGAGAGAGGGGGAGAGAGGGAGAGAGAGAGGGAGAGCTCGGTCCATTCTACAAAAGTGCAGTCATTCGTTTTATCATTCATAGCAGGAGGCCTTCCCCCTCATCATCATCTTCATGAGGAGATTTTTTTTCTTTTTTTTTTTAATAGCTGATCTGGGATAGTCAAGTGTGAAGAAGGGGGAGGTTGTTATAAAAATTTAACTATCCTTTACAAATTGATTCACACTTGGCCAACACACAAGGTCCGGTGGGTAAATTACCAGGAGGACACAATCTTAATTCTCTTCCTTGATCGCGTTATTGCCGCGCTCTGTGTCCGAAACGCCGTTCACGAGCATTAGCGGTTAGGGTTTTGCGCACAAAATGGCGGACGCATGGCCTTGTTGAATGTTTGAGTGAGTATGGACAACACCCACTGGAAAAACTGTCAACACGCTCACTCAGGAGGGAAAGTCAGTGAGAGGAGGTGAGTTGGAGAAAGGGAGCGAGTGAGGGGAGCGCAAAAAGGACTAGAAACTTTTGGATGAAAAACCCTGACTTACTCCCAAAAGTAGGAAGACAAGGGAAGTATCCTCAATTATTGTGCCCCTCAAAGGCAAACTGCTCATTAATACGCCGTGATAGTTTATACTAAATCATTATCAAAATGGCCATCCAAAAGACTTCAAGTCAGCATTTTCTAAACTTCTTGGCTTAATGACATCATTCTTCTGCTGTCATTAAGGATATTAAAAAATCATTAAGAGGAAAAGTACTGCTGAGATGAAACAAATCACTGAGCATTTCCCCTTCAAGACCATTTCAAGAGTGAGGCCAACATTGATGTATATTCCAGAGTGACATTACATGGCTCTCCAGTGAGAGCCACTGAGAACCGGACCACTGTTTCTTTAACCTGCTGGCCTACCATCTAATGTGGATGGAGATGTTTGTTAATAAAGTACAAACAATTAACCTAGTGAATAACTAACCTAGTGAATTTCTTGCTTTTGGAGGATGTACAGAACTACCAAATCTCACACTTAGAGGGTAGGTAGGTACACTTGTCATTTTATTATAGGCTGTGGATGGCCACAGATAAGTAAACTTTAAACGGATAAAAAATGACACCTGACACCATGGAGGTATGTTTCATTCAAAATGTGCCAATATTTACCAACATCTCCTCCATACACCTAAATGCATCTGCCAAAATGACGCAATACGAGTTGGGACAGGATGGAGACTGAATGGAGACTCCATTATACTCTACAGGCAAAAAAGAGTGAAGAAAAGGCAGCTGTTTTAAAACAAATGGAACACGTTTCTCACTTCACACTGATGCCGATATCAAATATTATTACACAGGTGGAAGTAATAAAATGTCATTACTGAGGTCAGCCACTGAAGTGCAGGGATTATTATTCCCATTGCTGGCGTTTGTCGTGTTTGATAAGCTAATACCTGCCTATAATGTGTTTGTACTTTACATCTCACAGTACTTAACATTTGCACTCCATTTTGTCGGTCAGGGTCCGGTGAGTATGTACAACAATTTCATTCATGCTATAGGGTCCTCTCAGCATTTAAATGGTTTCAACTCTCTCTCAGACACACACACACACACACACACACACACACACACGCACACACACACGCACACACACGCACACACACGCACACACACGCACACACACACACACATACACACACACAGACACACAAAATGACATGTTCCCTTCAGAGCCACCGCTGCCCAGAACGTTTTCTCTCAGCACATCGTGATCTTGAGGCGTCTGTGCTATATATTTTTGTCAGTCCTATTCTGTTCTTTTTGTTCTTCTTGTTCTTGTTGATACACAACATCATGTAGGCCAGATCTATTTTTCAAATTAACAAATGGCTTAGAAAGAGCTGTGCTATGATTGGTTGAATTACTGGTCACTCTCATTTCATTGGCCATACTTGCCCAATTACAAAAATAGTAAAGTGTGACCGAAAGGGATTTAGGTCAAAGTTTTAGTCAAATATAAACAACAAAAGGCCACCACCGAACTACAGGATGATAAAATAACCACATATGCTATTAAACACAGTGGCTAATGTACGCAGCCATCCTCAACCCAAGCCTCTATCTCCACACCCCAGCGGCTGCCCTATACCATCATTAAGATGAGCCCAGGCCAGAACGCCAGGACGGCAGAGAGGATCCACACCAATAATAAAGCTGATAAGCTCTTACTTAGCGGAGCGAGCTGATTCCTGGTGTGGATTAGGAGCTTGGGCGAGAGACAGAGAGAAAGAGAGGGAGGGAGAGAGCACCCTGCTGGGCTGGTACTTAGGACCGTCTCCCGCCCCCTCCGCCCGACATTCATCTCCAAGGAACCTGACTAATCACGCTCTCAGATGGCATGTTATTATGTTACTTTAATATATTATATACTGTAGTGTGTGTGTGTGTGTGTGTGTGTGTGTATATATATATATAAGCAAATGAAGTCTGGCTTCATATATATATATATGAAGCCAGACTTCATGGGTTTTGCTTAATGTTCCTCCCTGGGGAATAGCACGCACAGATATGCAGACTCAGTTTTTAATACTTTTTCTGGGCTGTTTACGTTGGGCAGGAGGACTAGAAAATCAGGGAGGTGGGTGGGGTGAATGGGATCAGACACCCACCCTCAACACACACACACACACACACACACACACGTTCCTGTACACATACACACATACACAAACACACTCAAGCGAACACACACACACACACACACAGACACACACTTACACACATGCATGTTTGCCCTGCCTGCAGCAGCAGCAGTAGCAGCAAACCATTCCAAAGCCATTACATCCTGATTGGTATCCTAATAAACAAATCATTGATCATAATGCGACATGAGACTACACCAAACAACAGGGGGGGAGCAAGAGAAAGAGAGTTGGCTGTCTTACACACAAACTAGCTGCCGCATCTATTAAGATATGATTTACTGGTGTCAGAGGTGCCGTGGAAACGTTTGAAACGCCACCCACTTCGCTCACAGTTTCTCCAGCAGATTATAATTGAGGCTTTAGCCTCCGGGATACACAGAGATTCGATTTCTTTTCTTTTTTTGTCCTGTTTTTTTTTTTTTTACTTTCAGTACATATATTATTGAATCACATTATCTGCCTTTTCCCGGCTGCCATTACTCACAGAGAAACAATCCGTAATGACGGTCTATCATCAACGTGGTGGGTCGCGTTGCTCCATTGATTACATTCCCCCTCCAAACGGCTTTTATGTTTATGAGAAATCACCCTAAGAGCAGCCTGCGTTGTGTTCTTCCCCCCCCCCCATCTGCTTTGTGTAATTATATATTTTTGTTCCAATTGCAGAGAGAGTTAAAATCGCTATTGATTAAGGGGCATCTGAGTAAAGCCGCGTGCATCCACGGCGCCTGCTATCCCTGCGAGCTTCTGAGTTCCACATTTCAAAATATCAATTCATCACTCGTGATGGGATCCTTATCCATCACAATCAAAACTCACTTTATAAGTAAACCTTGTGTCCACAAATTCCTTCCAGGGCAAAATGCAGGGCATTATTTGGGTTGGGTCCGTGACCAATTACAGTAGATCTCTGCAAATCGTAGCCAATCTTTGCATCCCGTAATCCAAATGTTGTTGGTCACAGTTTAGCAAATATTAACAATGGCCGCCGATACCACAACAGCAAACCCCCCCCAAAAAAACAAAACTAACAAAAGCTTAAGCACTAACACCAACTTATCACATTACGTATTCCATCTTATGACATTAATGAGTGGTATTAGGAGCCTCCTTCAGCACACACACACATACACATTTGAATTGACAATGAGAAGGAATACCCCAGACATTTATTAATACGGAAGTCAGTGTCTGTGTGTGCGGATGCAAACTGGAGAGAGAGAGAGAGAGAGAGAGAGAGAGAGAGAGAGGGGAGACTACTCAATCGGCTCCCCAGAGGACGAGCACTCTCCCCTGGATACTGTCTGCCGCTTAACCCCCCTGATGGGTCTGGCCCCCATAAATTGTGAGGGCCGCCACTCGTCTGTTCCTCAGCGAGTGGAGACAGGGGGAGAGTGGCTGCTGCTGCTGCTGCTGCTGCTTAAACACAGGATCCCAGCCCGCTTTTAAATGATTTCACCAGTGACAGGCCCCGCTGTGGCAGGAGTAACAGATTCGCCTCAAACAAATAGGCCATAGAGGCCCCTGCGCCATGCCGTCCCAGGAGCCACACAGACACACACACACACACACACACAGAAAGGGCCCTCAGGCTCTGTTTTGTTTAAAAAAAAAAAAGGAAGAAAGGGGGACTTGTTTTCAGTATGGCAGCACTTCTGGAAAACATATTGGCCTTGTTACATTGAATGAAATGCTAATGCTCCCACACTGGCGTGAAGTGTGGGGGGAGGGGGGGGGGCGTGGGTGTGTAGGCACATGTCGTATGTCTGCCGTGCTGAAAAGAAAGAAATGGAATTTGACCTAAAATATTGTCTATGAACGAGATCTATGGCTTGGTTCCCCAATAAAAAACACATATAAAGTATGGTATATTATTAAATATGTTAAGTTATATTTGTTAAATATGGTGTATAGGAAGTGAATATATTTAGCCCTTATTCGGTTTTTTTCCTTAAGCAGAGTGCTTGAAGAAACTTTAGTACATACGTATCACATATCACGTTAATGCAAGATTGTTTCAAAAGCCCAATTTTGGCGTTTATGCAAGTTGAGTTTGATTCAGTGACTATGATGAGTGAATCTCTTAACTCTTTAACTTTTTAATTACAATCTTTATTCCTTGTTCAATACATTTTACCAATATTAAGCCACAGGAAAAGAAAGTGATACCAACTGTGATAAGAAGGTAAGAGTTAGTTTATCATTACTCTCAATAAAACGATGAAGACTACCCCCTCTTCATTAAAGTGAAAAAATAGTAGCATCATATTCAACACAAACATACATCATAAATCATAATTTTTCCAAAAATGCAATATTTATTATCCGTGCAACCCTGAGTGAATTGAGTAAGGAAGATTAAATCTAACTATGCATACTTCTACATCCCCAATGCAATGAATAATTAAAACGTCACCGACGCACACAAAAAAAAAAGTCGTAAAGTCTAAATTTACTGCGGGCCCCCCCCCCCACTTTACCTCAGGTCAGCGTGGCCTTGGCTCCCCGCTCCTCCAGCCACATCTGAAGGGTGCAGTGGGTGCTGCAGCCAGCCGCTCTGACAGCCGCTGTGAGTGGGAGTCCCACTTACACAGGGTATTATAACTTTATGACAATATGATAAGGAGTAGGAGGTTAAGCGTCTGTATAAAGAAAAAAAAAGCCGACCCAAGCTCTTTTCTGAACTTACCTTTTTTTTTTTTCTTCTTCTTCTTTGGCGGTGTGGGGAGTTTGGACAAAAGCCACCCTTCCCTCTCGGTCCGTCAAAAGCTATTCTCTAATCGACCAAGCGTGGCCCTCCCCTCGAAGAATAGGAAGACATTATTCAGCTTCCTCCTTCTGATCTTGAGGCCACAACAAACCATGTACGCCATGGCTGACTGGTTAAAGAGGGAGAAGAAAGAAAAGCAAGAAAGAGAGAAAGAAGCAGAAAGAAAAAAAAAAACACCAGCAGAGGAACACAATGTCTTCCTGTCACTAAGTGCCAGATACAGAGGAGGGCCTGTGAGTCAGCCACCCGGTGACCACCGGGCAGGCCTGAACCACGCCACCGCGGCGGCCTGCGCCCTACCACACACCGGTCACAGGCCCTGAACCCAAACACAGCCACTCATGTGTGGGATCGCATGGAGGAACGTCTGGGGCTCTGCTTGACCTCCCCGGGGGGGCCGCCGCCCTCCCCCGAAGAACTTCTGAGATTTGTTCAGAAATGTGTCTTTCTTGATAAATCTATCTCTGAGCGTGGGGACTACGTGGAAATTGTGTTAAACAAGATAACTACAGGGCTGGGTTGTGTGTCTCTTTGGACATTGGTTAAGATGGGTTAGCCCCCTAACCCTAACCCTTAATGAAATGGATTGCTTTGTGTTTGGTACGGCATCCGATTGGATGTTATAAAGAGGTAGAAGCTGTGCTGACTAAAATGTAAAGACCTCACCTCCTCTGACAACTAGGGATGCTGGATGGTCCCAGTTTGCCACCTTTGGATAGCGATATTATTTATTAAAGATGAGGTCAACTAATGTGTTTCTCATTGAAGCATCTCATTGGAAAGGTGTTGAAAACCGGATAGTTTCTTTTAGCACAGGATGAGAAAAGGATCTGCTTTATAAAAACAAGTAGCCTATGAGTTTGAATTTTTATGTTCTAAGTACATGAAATTAAACTTACAGTTTAAGTGTACTTCTTTCTTCTAACCAACGAAAGTGTCCCAAAACCAAACTAAAAGGAAACTACCCCCCCCACCCCCCACCCAAAACACTTGCGCTCTCATAATTGGGGGGCCCATCCAAACTGTTATGACTCTTCTGTTCAGCAAGGGCTTTTAAAGTCTATTGACAGTGATCACGGGGTGAGGCATTAAATGTTAAATAGATAAAGAGCCCCGTGGCTGAAGCATTGGCCCCCTGTTACCACTTAGCCCTATTTGGCTGGCCTCACTCACACTCATAATTAAGACCCCCTACTGTGAATATAAATGGCCACTCAATCAATAGTGATAGAGAGAAATAAAGAGAGAGAGAGAGGGAGACGGGGAGAGAGGGTGAGATAGACATGAAGACCGCCGCCATATCTCAGGGGCAAACATGAAAGCATTATAAAGCAGGGAGCAGCTTGGAAGCGGCTTTTCTCCTGGCTGCGACCAGGGAGCTAACGCTGTAATTGTCCCTCAGGGGAGAGCAGTCTCTTGTTATTAGAAAACAATTTCTCCCTTTAGGCCTCTTCTTTTACTCTTAGCCTTGGGGGCCACACTGATTTCATACTGTCAGACCCGACCCCTCCCCAGTCACCGTGACACGAACACACACACGCACACACACACACACACACACACAAACACACACAAACACACGGTGCAGAGAGCAGAGAGCAGATGCTAATGCTGGTTACAAAGTTGTGCTTTATCGCTTTGCTGATTGCTCACTTGTTACCG
Organism: Micromesistius poutassou; assembly: GCF_964030765.1. Classification (NCBI taxonomy): domain Eukaryota; kingdom Metazoa; phylum Chordata; class Actinopteri; order Gadiformes; family Gadidae; genus Micromesistius; species Micromesistius poutassou. The sequence continues at coordinate 4,099,065 of NC_140291.1, read as the reverse complement.
TGGTAAATATGAAGAAAAAATAATAGAGGGCAATGATAGCGAGTGTGTGTTTCCCTGCAACACCCTGTGATCTTGAGTCGTTTTAAAAGAAAAATACTTTTGGATTTCTATAACTACTCTTCACTCTGTCAAGAGTTTTAACTTAATTTCTTATTTTTCTTTGGAAAATTTTCAGAAAATGTGTGCATGCTTTGATTTTCCCCAGCCTCACAAAGAAGTCAACAAATCAAGCGAAATGTCAGTTCAGGAGATCCAGACAGGACCAGCTCCAGAGATATGAAAAAAAAGAAAGAGGCCAGGTCATTTCCTTGTTATTATTTGGTTGGATAACGAACAAGAGCCCGGCCCTTCTGGGAGACTTCCTGTGGGCGTCTCTGTTCTGGTGCCACCTTCCTGTCTAATCTAGTGTGTCCGAGGCCATGCATACATCATTCTGCATATTTACCTCCTTCCTGGGCTAATTTCTTAGCTTTATTTCCTGAAATGAATCCTCTTCATCAAATCCATTGATCCTTGTAAGTCTCCGGCAATATTCCTGTTTGTATAATAAATTGACCTGTAATGTAGATTATGTTAAGAGGGAGAAAAAAGAAAAAGAAAGAATGAGGGGGAAAAAAAAAGCGGGAAAAAAAAACAGAACAATGCCCATTAACATTGTGCCTTGTGAGTTTGTGTGGTTAATTTAAAACATTTAAGGCTG
>NC_140291.1:4080865-4093365 GCF_964030765.1 Micromesistius poutassou | reverse complement strand
AGGAGTGTGCGGCTATTTGTTGATATTGGGTTGTCGTATCAACTCTCCCCGGCTCAATTCAAGGTCTATTTTTATAAATGTATCCATGTCGTTGCGAGTTTTTGCGTGTTTTGTTAATTCAACGCAAAAACGACGCTGTTTGCGAAAACCTATTTCTGATCTAAATCGAATCGCTGTTTAGCACATCATTCAAGAGCATTTAAAAGAAAAAAGACCAAAGACATGGAAACATCACGACTGAACGGTGGCGCTGTAAAAAACTAAAACCACTGTATGTAGGAACTGTTGGATACACGCAGAAAGTCCATTTTTATTTTATCTCTCTACATGGCAGGTACATCTTTGTTTGTTTCGTTTTTTTGTGTGTTTTTGTTGCTACCGGTGACATTTTGAAGTTTTTATCTCTCTGCCAGAGATCATTTTAATCTTAAACAAAGGCACTCTGCCGTGACGTGCCAGAGACAAGATGAGGCATTGCCGCCGCCGTTTCCGGCGTAAATGACATTGGCTTCGGGGGCCGTTCGCCGTCGAGAAGGGGCCACATCTGCCCGTTGACAAACAGCTCTGGAGTAACCTGGAGTCTATGTTCTCTTTACTGGCAATTTTTACATTTTATCATTGAAGTCAATGAGCCAATCTGCAATTTACGCCGCGGAGAGCGGGATGAGTGTATTCAGAACTCGGTCACACACCCAATCTCCTACTAAAGAGCAACGATAATGTAATAATGCCACAGTAGATGTGGCAGGCCGTAATGGTGCTGAACATCTCCCATTCATCCAACACTACCTGATCATTGCTTTAACGGAATAATACATTACGAGCTGGAAATAGCTGTAAACCTGCAACTTTATCTTGGGAATGGCGCACTCTCTTCTTACCCCGGGAAATGTTCCTGTCCCTCAGTAATAAAAAGCAGAAGCTATCAGGCTGAAATGAAAAAGAGATTGAAAACCCTCCCTCTTCCGCCAAATAGGCAGCGCATCGGATACGACCGCGGCCTTACCCTTATTTGTAGCCCACAGGCTGTGTATGTTATTATTATGAAAATAGGTATTATGAACTTATATATCCTCCCTGAGGAAAATGAGAGGCTGGGAGCACTTCAGATCTGCTGGTGGGTTTTCCCACTCCCTCTCGCTCTTTCTCTCTCTCACACTCTCTACCTCTCTCTATCTGTGTCCCTCTTTCTCTCTCTGTCCCCCCCCCTCTCTCTCTCTCTCTCTCTCTCCTTCTCTCACTCTCTCACACACTCTCTCTCTCCCTCTCTCTGTGTCTCCCTGCGTGGCTGTAAAATACCTATGATTGACTGTTATTTTATCCCGTTTCTCAGTGCTGTCAATTCCCCCTCCCCTTGACGAATGACACCTCGGCCGCCTGTCAATAATGGGCTCTTTAAATGTGTTTAAATGGGCCAGGGGCCGAACAATGTTTTCACTATTCAACCTATTTAGAATTACACTGCCGATTTCAATAATTACCCGAATCCTTGTGGGTTGGTGGGGAAATGCACACCTCCTTAATGTGTTATTGCCCCGTATGAGAGCCGTTTCATCTCAGATTCACTATCGGGGATAATTGTTAAGGAAAGAGGCATACATTAAGCGTGTTAAGTTATAGTCGCCCGATGTTGGGAGATAGAGGATAATTGAGAAAAGACAGAGGGCCTGGGAAGGTGACACCAACCATTAACCTGATATACGGCCATTTTGTAAATCAATGTCACTCAGGTTTAATAACAAGTGCAATCAAAGGAATTATGCAAATCTAATTTGATGCCTCTTGCGTTATGCAAATGCAGTCCCAATGTAATGGATCCTGACATCTGACCGTCCCGGTATACGACAGGGGCGGTTTCCTAGTTACAGGGAGATACTGGTACTACAGGGGTACTATAGGAGAGAGAGAGAGAGACACTGGGCCAGGGTAAGAAAGTGATGAAACCATGGGGCTAACCATGAGACATCTGTATGTATGCCTTGTCCTCACCTAAACATTTGTTTTTGCAGTATTTGCAGTTTTGTATTGGCAAAAAAACAACACACCCTTGTGCTCATTTCAGTCATCATTGTAATAACTAAGCAGGAGCTATTTTACAGAGGGACTACCCGTGAATTCAGATACATTCAGAATGGAGCAGATAGATGTTAAGTTATCCTTTATTGACCCTTTTTGGGGGAAATTCTTTCTCTGCTTTTGACCCATCGTGAGCCGGTGAACACACCCGGAGCAGTGGGCAGCCGCAGTGCAGCACCCGGGGATCAAGTGGGGGTTTCAGGTGCCTTGCTCAAGGGCACCTCAGCCGTGCATGAGGACGTAGGAGAGTGCTGCACAACTACTTCCCCCGTCCATATTTTTGCCTACCGGTCAGGATTCGAACCGGCCACCCTCCAGTCCAACTCCTTAACCAGTAGGCCACGGATTCCCGTGACATTCAGGTGTCCTGCTCTGAGCTACCTATACATACAGGTTAGGGCTGCAGACATTGGGTTTTAAACCCATCAACTTTCAGTTTGGGATGGAACACCCTAGCCACTGCTACACTTTCATGCCCCACTATGCTCATACATACAGACATACATATAATATACTGTAGATGTTACTGTTATACTGGAGTAGCAATACATCACTTCCTTAGCTCTTTGGGGACGTGCCCGGTACACCTTTTCCGGGACACCAACTAGTGGTCGCATAACGGCCGACGTAGGCGGGCGATTTGCTGCCTATTGCACGCTTGACCAACATGACCCAGCAGCGGCTCTGACAACAGCCCCGCAGACACAAGTGGAACAAGGGGCTCATAATAACAAGTGAGGAGGGGTGGGGGATGAGGGGAGGGGATGGGGGAGGGCTCACTTGGTTTCATGACAACCGAAAAATGTCGCCGGAGCAAAGCGACCATGTCATGCTGCCATTCGACACGACCAAATGAGATTAGATGCAAGATCCGTGTCCAAATGGTGCAGGGGACGGCTGTCTGTCTGTCTGTCTGTCTGTCTGTCTGTCCACTGCATCCACCGCCGTCTCTTACAACACAAACACATGCACACATATACACACACACACACCACGCACGGGAGGGCTAACCGCGCATGAAAGTCGACCCACTTCTGAGTATTCCTTTTCTTTCGAAAAACCCGGCGGGCCGTCAGATTCGTTTGGTCCATCTGGATGTAGGCCACGGCCGTACTGTATATTCGCTATAAAGGACCAGATGATGTAGTGTTTTGCATATTATTATAGGATTATAGATTTAAAGATATATTACGCAAAGTATAAGATGATGCATCTATCCAGGGTCCTGTAGACTGTGTCGTTGTGTTCCTGTGCCCCGGCAGTGTGGACATCATTAAAATGTGTTAGTCAAAGTAATTGATTGATCATCCATCGCAAAAGAGATCACAAGTGAAACGCTGTGGACAGCACACAGGATTTCATGCATCTCTGATGATGACAGTGTCCATTCTTTCATATATATATATACGCCAATATAATTTGCATACACATACAAATCATTTACAAATTTAACTTAAACAAGTCAGAAAGCACCGGAACAGCCAATCTAAACAGCCGATCGAGTATTTCCCCCCCCTCCCCCTCCCCCGCCCCGTTCCTGTGGCCTCTCTGAAGCTATACTTAGGATGATCTGATTCCACCGCTCGGCAGCAGCCGTACTAAAGAGGCCTTTAGTGGTGTGCGACACTCCAGGAGCAAAATGAGCTTCGATCCGTCCCAGAGGTAGCCCATCAAGAGGTGGGGAGGTTAGTTAGTCGTCACGGCCATCTAGACCTTGGCCCGGGAAAAGCCTGCCAGAATCAATGCTAATTATGCTGCCATCTGCGAGGTGGCTGAGCTAGGTTGACACCTGTTCACATCCAACGCCACGCACGGAAACTTCCATCACGGCGGGGAACAAGACGCTCAGCCTCCGGGCCCGCAAAAAATGCTTGAATTATCGGTGACGGCGTTCGTAGCCCGAGCGGGGTGGAAACTGTTTCTGCGGAAATCAGAGCGAGACGCGATTTGCGTACGTAGAAAAAAAAAAAACTGTTGGTCGACATGAAATAAGCACCTGGATGGAAAAGCCAGTAGGGAATGAAGCATTATTTGGCATTTCAGTTGTTACTCTGACATAGATTGTGTTAGCTAAACACCTAGACACCACTCGCACTACTTATCCCGATTGACCCTCTGGTAGTTGTTGGTGTCAAGCTTGGGGACACACATGTCTTGCTGCGTCTCCTTCCATTTCATTTATCACAGGAAGTCAACCAGGACGTACTGGACTTGATTCATATTTGCGGTGGCTGATTCCCCCAGCCCCCCCCCCCCATCAGGTAGTCTGGGTGCTGGATGCTCACTGTGAACAGAGGGGGAGCCCTGTCAATGATGACCACCCCACCCCCCCCCCCCCACCCCCACACCTCCTTTGGATAGGGATCTGCCATTAAGGAGACATGAGAAACAAATGAGGCCAATTTCTCTTCCAATGTCCTTGTCTGATATGTCAATATGGGGCCCAGTGCAGCGAGATGCTCCCACATAGATTTTCCCTTGCAGCGAAGCAATTGGTGAAAAACATCCAGCATTCCTCTCGATAGCTGGATCGTTGGGATGGAAAAATGAAGCAAACGCAGACAAAACATATGAATGTGATTTGCATTAGTATTCAGTGTATATGAGTTCACCTGTTATGTTAATTCAAGCTAAACTCAGGGAGACAGAAAGACGGACAGACAAGCGATCAATATATATATATATATATATAGATAGATTGATAAATGGATGGATGGACAGACGGAGATAGATAGATAAATGGATAGATAGATAGATAGATAGATAGATAGATAGATAGATAGATGGATAGATAGATCTGTTTAAGTGGTGTTGTTTATTTATAAATGATAGAGCAGAACATTTCTCCTGCTCTGGTAGCCAAGCAGAAATCAAAGCACATTAAAATCGGAAACAGCATTATAGGCCTGTGCGGTATGATACTTAACCATAGAGTTATGGGTCTAATCCGCCGAGAGTATGACCGCGTCAATGGGCATTCATTAAGAATGCAGCTCATAAAGTCAAATGTTTTTCAATAAATATCCGGGGAATCAGACGGGAGACAGAAGACACTGCAACACGTTCAGACTTACAATGGCAGCATATGCTGAGGCAGGCGGAGTCTTGGAGCTTCAATCCGCTTCGCTCTCTCTCTCTCTCTCCTTATGAGGCTTAGCTATGGTTCCACGTCGACACAACACATGGGGGGTTTACGGACCCCATTACGTCCTATGCGGACCCTCCTTGCGTCCACCGCAAGGGCCTGACGCGCGGCTCCCAAAAATTTGGAACCTTGCGTGGAGGCGACGCAGCAGCGAGGGCTGCGATTGGTTCCGCTCACTACAACCCGACGCAGAACCAAAAACAGGTTTGCGACTGTGTGGGAGCGTCTGCGTGGTCATTAGGTCGCGTCGACGTGGAACCACGACTGAGCCTTTAGACGACAAATGACGAGGGCCTATTTTCCCATTAGGTTAATCAAAATTCTCTGCATATTGCATTGCTGTTATTAGATGGGTGAGGGAAGACGAGCGCTTCTCCGGTGCTGTGGCTGTGCTGACGCTGAGCCTTAATTGATCCCAAACAGGCGTTCTGTGTGGCGGGAGGAGCGGTGGAGGAGAATTCAACAGCTGCTCGGTTGTTTGTCTCGTGTTAGTTAGCAGTAGATATGTTTTATGAGGTGGATAATGTCGTACCCGCACTGATATGTACGTTTCATTCAAAAGTAATGAAAACAGCTCTGTGTGCATTTGTATTTGACGACGGGGGTGATGTCGGCGTTTATCTGTCTTCCTATTTATCCCGGCAGTGGTGGGCTGTCGGGGCCAGCTGGGCCTTCTCTGCTGGCCCTGTCAAAATCGAAATAATAAATATATTTTATTTTTTTCTAAATTACATTAATGTGTGTCTTGATTACATCATTTTTTCAGTACGTTACAATATAATTCCAGAAGGGAAGGCTGAGCTCAGCTGAATAACGCATCACAGCTACATGGAGCAGCGGGGCCAGCACTAGAAGTATTGCTAGCCTTCCGCTGAAGCTGCCTCCTCCCATTGGATAATACATTTGACTGACGTGTGTCATCAGCCAATCAGATTTTGATGTGTAGTGATAGAACGCCCCCAGGTCCCAGCAATATGCCGGCGCTGGCCCCCGGTGATGTCATCAGCGAAGTTTGATCTGTGGCGGTTAGTGAGAGTTGATATGAACTACTATGGCCACCGCCTTCACACCACCTAGCGATCCTGTTTCTGATCTCCTTCGTTTGCCTTTTTCAAGGCGATCGTTTGGAGAGAAGAGTTAAGTTAAGAGTTCATTTCGAGCAATCTTTCTCAGCTCTCAAGCGCATTAAACGTACTCGTGGAGTCGTGGAATGCAACTGGACAAACCCGACTCTCTGCAGTGGCATCTTTTGCCATCGAGAAGGAACTACTCATTAAACTAAAACAGGACGCCCTACTGCATGAGGTGGTCATTGAACATGTCCTCCAAAATGATCGGAGGATGAATTTCCTCCGATCCAAAGTGATGGGTGAGTGAGTTACTTTGTAGGCTGTGGTGGAGGAGCGATAATGTTGTTGTGGTACTTTAGTTTATGAAGCATTTTTTTAACGGTTGGAAACACAATATATATATATATTTATATATATATTGCTGGAATTTGGGCAGTAGGCTAAACGGTAATGCTGTGTTTCAGTGATGCCGCCTAATAAGCATATTAAATGAACCCGTGAACTTCTCCTGGGCTGGAGGCGGTGCACTTAATATTGTCGCTATACTTAATTGAATCCGTTGAAGTTGAAGGTGCGAAAGCATCCGGTGAACATTATAACAATAACTGTGAAAACTTGTTTTTGTGTCATGTGTGTGATGTGCAATCTGGTTGTGGAGTGACATAATGAAAGATCTGATGGTGATGCTGCATTAGTCTAGCTGCGGTAATGCACAGTGGTGTGCGAGTGCACTGTTGTTGTTGAAGATCAACTGTCTTGTTGTTGATGTTATGCAGTAGCGCATAGTGTGATGCACATATTTGGCTGTGTTGGCTGTATCGGCACCTAATATGAAATCTGTGGGCATGTCTGAGTGTTTGGGTGTTGGGCATTGGTGGAGTTCTTTACTGAAGGCCCAGACTTAAACCCCACGGTACGCTACTGTATCTAAATGAGCTCCTCTTCTAGCGTTACACTCCACTCTGTGACGTCACTAAAGTGACGAAAGAAGACAAACTACTCACATATCTACTTGTCTCTTAATACGACCGATGCTCTGCTGTCAACGCCAGAGTCCGTTACGTTCTGTTCAAGAGAGTTTGTGAGGTTTATGTGACGTCGACCAAACCAGACCAGGACTGCTGCAATCTCAAGGCTGTTAAAAGTTAGTCTGAGAATGTGTTTACCCACACTACAAAACACAATGACTTCATGTTGACCTTAATGTTGTTTTGGGTGCTGTGGGTGGGGTGGGAGGGGTGCGGTATAAACGCAAAAAGGCCTCAGACGCAAACGTCTTAAAAATTCCAAGGTTGCACTCCCGGCCAGCAGCGACCCGACCGGACGTCCTTGACTGGACACCAGACATGGGGGGTCCGGCGAGGGGGCCGTCTGGGGGCCCCTCGACAATGTCATTGTTATGGCCTTTGTCATCTCAATTAGCGGACGAGTGCTAAAACACAGCCCTCTAAATGGCAGCATCGGTGTTAACCTGGGACGTAACGCGACAGCCATAAAACCCCCAGCACTTATGCCAGTGCTACTGCTGACCGGGCTGTTTGTCTCTTATTACCGTCCCAGAGGTTGAGCTAATGACCTTCCCCACAACCCCCCATACCACCCCCCCCCCCCCGCGCGCAAAGTCACTGATAGCTCATCGAGAACCCAGAGACGCATCGTTCACGGTTACATTCGTGCAACTGATTTCCCCGTAGCGAGCCCCGTGTTACAGTATAGGGGTCGGGGTAGAAGAGGCAGGAGAAAAAAACACTAAGACAGAGTGAGTGGATCCTTAATTGTATTTCCAGCTGATTAAATTAAGCTCCCCCATTTTAAGGTCAATGTATTTCTGTAATCAGTTGTCCCTTTTGATCATCCCAGGGAGTGGTGGGCCCTAAACTCAGTCCCCCCGCGTTAGTAATGGGTCCCCCTGTCTTTGACTTGTCGCTCGCTCGCGGTTTTAATGTATCTAACGTTTCGACATAGGCAGAGCATGTAATATTGTGCATGTTAAACAATCATTTCCATAAGTAAGTGCAATTTCTGTACAGTTAGTTCCTGTGTAATGAAGTGAAATCTTGTTTGTGTTTCCCCCCTTTTATTCTGACAAGGAAACCTACTCAAGCAACTAGGCGGGAATTAAAGCGGCTAAAAATTAAAAACCGACACTATCTTTAACTGAGTTCCACACTATTAGGGGACATGAAATCCATTTCTCCGATGCTAAATAGTTTTGTTTTTGTTCTAACCGATTTCCCCCCCCCCCCCCCCTTACTTTCCGAAAGAGCATTTTTTTTTCCTTTTCTCTCCTTCTCCCTCCACTCTTCCTACGTTGTCATTGTTTGAGCGTATAAGTGACCTTAACAAGAAAAAATGCAAATGATGTGGGGAAAAAGAAAATGGCTAACATTTATTTATTCTCGCTGTTCCCCTTGTCTTGTTGGTGTCATTAGAACAGCTCGCTGCATCCCATTCGCTCCCATTATCTCTGCTATCAACGGCAGCCCAGCAAGATTCCAGCAGGGCTATAAATACTTCCCTTGGACCCCATACGGCTTGCACATCATCTCCCAGACACAGCTTAATGACGGAAAAAAATATAATGTATTTTTGCCCCGCACCCCCCCCCCCCATGCACACACACACACACATACACACACACACACACACACACAGACACACACACGCTATTCTCTCTGTTTCACATCCTCACAACAGCATGGGGAAAAAAAAAAAAAGAAAGAAAGGGGAAATGGCATCCGGCTTGCGTAAGTCTCAGACACATTTGGTTCACAACAGCCATTTGCAGCGAGGCATCAGGAACAACTTATAAAGGTGTGAATGGGAATGATAGATGGGCGCGCCTCCATCATCCACTGGCACAGTTTCTCGTCGATTGCACCAGGGTCACTCCTGCTGCCTCGGCGAATCCATTAAAGAGGGATGCAGAAAAAAAGAGGGACACTTTATCTGAATTCATTATAAATGGATCTATATCTTATGTTTAGGCCAAGGACACGATTTGTATCACAATGCAAATATCTATCATTAAATGTTGACAGTTCATTTTTCCCGGCAAAGAAAGAAAAATGTTTTCTCCACGGCAGTCTGTTCTGTTTTCCATTTTTTTTTTCTTTCTTTCCTGGCAAAGCCTGGGGTTTGTTGTCCGAATTGAGTATATTTTTTCATAAATTCCTAATGACAAAGCATCCAGTTTCAATGTATGTGTATTGTAATATCACAGGTATGTCGTAGGAAAAACATCCCCTAAAATATGAACGCCAACCTAAATATACAATCCAAGGTATTGGACCAACTACATGAATTTTGTCATGTTGACTGAAAGCAAATATGTATTTTGTGTTTTGGGTAAATTGAAAATGCATAACAGCGGCTGAGTGATCACAGCGAGGGGAAGATTTGTACAAACAATGCTCAAAACACCACGGCTGGCTAAACCCAGGCTAGCACAAAGCTAGCGCAAAGCTTTAGCTGTCTTGCAGCCCTGGTCTTCCTTTATTATCATGGTTGTGTGTGTGTGTGTGTGTGTGTGTGCGCGTGTGCGTGTGTGTGTGTGTGTGTGCATGTGTGTGTGTGTGTGTGTGTGTGTGTGTGTGTAGACGGTGGATGCCCAGTGACTTTCGGTTGGATCTTGTTTTACCTTCTCGGGACCTATTGACTCTGGAGCCAGCACGCCCCACCTGGCCAACACACCGCGCCCAGACCAAGAATTGACGCCTTGTCTTTAGTAGCTCAGCCCTAAACCTGCGCACAGTCGGGTAAAAAAAAAAAAAAGATAAATAAATAAGAGCCGGGGTGGTACTGGGTAACTGTCGCTGTTCCCATGGCTGCGCAAGTCAGTCAGGGTAACGGTTGTCGTCGCTATCTAAATAATGGCCGTAAAAAGTGGGGCTAACGGTGTCCTCTGGAACGTGCTCAGGTGGAAAGGACTAGACAAACAGAGACGGCCATCGCAGCACACGGCGCTCGCTGACACAGAGGACAAAGTGAGGGCCTCATTTCCTCTCCTCTAATCAGTGTTTACATCCAATACCCCCCCCCCCCCCCCCCCGCACCACCACCCCTCTCCCCCTGTGCCAATGGCTGGTGACTGAACAAGACGTGTATCAATCAACAGTGGTATTCCAGTTCAGGGAGCACACGCACACTCAAACACACACGCACACGCATTCACACACTGGCAGAAACACACACACACACACACATTCACACGGTAGCAAAAACACACACACACACACACGTGCGCGCGCAAACAAAGTTAGCGTACTGACACAGTGGAGTTATCACGAGGAAGGTGTCTTTCCTTTGCGTCCTATAGTTCATTATATCTCTCTCCCTCTCTTTCATTCTTTCATTTCATCCCCCCCACCCCCCCCCCCCCCCCCTCCACCATCTCCATCTCTCTCTCTCTCTCTAATGGGTGCAGAGAAATTACAGCTAATTAAGGATGTAAATGGTGGCGGAGAGTGACAAAGAGCTGCCTTCTAATTTTGCATTAAATTGTCTCTTACCTCAGCAGAAAAATGTATCAGAGGCGGCAATGTCAACTTTTACTGGGGCGGGTTATTTGCATTACCGCCCACATTAATTCTGCCGTTATGTGCAGCGCCTGCAGAGCGCCGCGGTTGGCTGTGAAGTGTGTGTACACGCTATGCTATGGATGTCTTAACCCCTGGAGTCAGGAGGATATGTTAACAACTGCAGCAAAGGCAACTGCTGCACGTGGCGTGCAGCAGAACACATGGACGCACGCACACACAAAACACACACGCACGCACACACACACACACACACACACACACACACACAAAAGATGTGTATGCATGTGCATGTGCGTATGCATGCGCATGTGCATATGCATGTGCGTCTGAATATGCATGTAGTGGATATGTGTGTGTGTGTGTGTGTGTGTGTGTGTGTGTGTGTGTGTATGTGTGTGTGTGTGTGTGTGTGTGTGTGTATGTGCGGGTGTGCATGCCTGTGTGTCTGTGTGTGTGTTTTATGTACAATGTACACACTGTACCACAGATGTTCTGCAAGGTCAACGCTTGGCAATAAACACTGAATGATCGCAGGTCACCCCAGTCACAAGACACAAACCAAAACATGGGGAGAGAGAGAGAGCGAGAGAGAGAGAGAGAGAGAGAGAGAGAGAGAGAGAGAGAGAGAGAGAGATAGAGAGAGAGATTGAGGGGAGAGTTAAGCTAAGATGCTCCCGCCAAAAAGGGAATTATTCGCTAATTGTCTTTGCGGTCATCCTTGACTCGCCAGTGGGGCGGTGGGCTTGAGGCTCAGCCAACGGAACCAACCACCAAGGACTGCTCAGGTCAAAGGGCACGCAGGTAAACATGCGCTAGGTGGGGCTTTCTGAGTCCCAGGAAAGATTAAAAAGGAAACACAGACTAAGCTACATGTAATGGATCCATAATCACGTCCGGTTCCAAAGTGAACACCAGCCAGCCGCCAAATGGACGATAGATTCAACCATTTCCAAAAGAATTTGGTTTACATATTAAAACAATTGCTTCTTTGCTAGAGGGTTCCACGGTGGCAGGTTAGAAGACACAATTCCACAAGTCCATTTTGGAACACCATTGACAATTGTGTAAATCAAAGTCTCTCTGTATTTATTATATTGCGTCTCAACACGGCCCTACGTTTTTTGCAGGTTGTATATTATGATTCTCTCCTTGGCCACGACCTTATGGAGGTGCCACACATTCATCTGCCCGGGCCATTGATTGGCCCCTGCCAAGTGAAGGGCCCCATCATTCCCTCAGCTGTTGGTACATTTCGTCCCCTTCAATCCATTTACATTTAAGCACAGCTCTGCTTGGCCTAATTAGTTCCATGACTCCATTAGTCTACATTGTGGTCAACCCATTCATCACTTTGCATGTTAGTTAAAAGCCCATTCCTCTGATCCTGTCACTGGCCACCCCCCCCCCCCCCCCCCCCCCCCCAAGCAATTTTTTTCCTCACATGGGTGGAGAAGGGGTGGATTAGGGCTAACTAATTACCATGAGGATAATATCACAGTTGGCCTCGACAGAGTTTGGAAAGTAAACGTGATGTGATGATAATATCTTTTTTTACCGTCACATAGACGCAGATTGGCCACGGTGGGTAGCCACCGCAAAGTGTCCACGTCGCCACCGCTTTGATATCAATTCAGAAATACAGTTCCCCACAAAGCCTGACGGGTTGTT
>NC_140291.1:3790316-4080665 GCF_964030765.1 Micromesistius poutassou | reverse complement strand
CACACACACACACACACACACACACACACAGGGTCATGCACTTACACACACTCACACAAACAGGCATAGCATCGCATAACTTTGATGACACTCAAGCAAATACACTTGTATAGAGTATTAGCCCTACCAGATATCAAACATTTGTAAATACTGTATCTTCCGTTGTCACCTTGGGGACCAACACAGTGTGTTCATCACAACATTCCTATTATAGTCCACAGTCACACTAAGAATGAATTGCTGCCCAAACATGAATATATAAACACAAGGCCTGACACACAAGGCGTTCAGCCCGGACGTCCCTTTCGAGACCTGAAAGGTTTTAACCAGAACTTAAACTACACCTCCGCATTCTACATGAGAGGATTTGTCACCGTCTGTCACAACGACTTACCTGCGGTTCAAAGCTAGAAACGACACACAATGGAAAGCAGGGGGGGGGGGGGGGGGCATTTGGAGAGGGATGTGGGAGTGGGTGGGTGGGAGGTAGGTTTTAAATCTTCTAGTGGAGGATTTGGACACTTATATAACCCTTCCAATTATACATTTCTCTCCCTCCGAGACGTGGCCCTCGTGCCCTCCCTTCTGTTCCTATGACTCACAAATATCCAACGCTGCGAGCTGAGCGGTAATGCAGTGTGCCCACATGACTGCAGAAAGAGTGCTCTTTCCGCTTTCTGCCCGACTGCCTAAGGCATAATGGGGAGGCTTGGAAAAAAAGCAGGCGGCTTAAGGCGGCGCACTTTTAACAAAGCCTTCGGTGGCATCGCTCGCTGGCTGGGTGTGTGTGTGTGTGTGTGTGTGTGCTTTCAAGAGTCAGGCAGTGTGGCACCTCGAACGCGCCTGATGAAACGTCAGTCAGACTGGACCGCAGGGTGCTGATCCTTTAACAATGTAATGTCAGGCAATGCATTCAGTCATTAGGACGCCGTTTACGACCAGGTATGGGTTAGGCCTTTTGTTTGCCTACAGTTAGACCTGCGGTTTGGGTTTGAACCAGACCTTTAAGCTGGGGGTCAAACATCCTTACCACTAGACTTTAATAGTAAATAATACATTACAATACAATAAAACATAATTATTATTATAATAACATTATTATAATACGATAAGCTTTCATTTGCAAACCACATGAGTTGAGTTCATTCCATTAACGAAGCCACACAACAACCACCATTCAATACTAGCGAGGGCCCAACTAGTGAATCTGATAGTTCTGGAAGCAGCAGCCTGTGTGTTGGGTGTCGGGGGGGTGGGTAGGGGGGGCCGGGGGGGGGGGGGTCGGTCTGCACTGCTTAACCCTATAGCCTTGTTCTCTCACCAGAACTCCTGCAAGTGTTTCATGTGAACTCCACCATGACTGAGGAATGTCACAGAGAGCTCTATTCTCCGCGACCTCCTACCACGGTTCCTCGGCGCTCCGCCTCCCCCTATCAGATTTCCACCCCACCTTAGATGTACCTGTTGGCCTGGCGGTGGGTGGTCCGTTTCTAACCCGAGCTCCCAGCTCCACTCCCTCCGGTACGTCGTTGCACCTGTTCATCAGAGTTTGGCCGAAACTGATTTTTTTTTTGTGATGGTTTGTAGTTTGTTTTTCTGAAGTTGTGCTGGTGTAATAAAAGTTACACGGAACAAGAATATCACGGATGGGACAGGTGAAAGGAGAGGAGAACTCAACCCCTCGCAGCCCCCGAGACCACCTAACCTGTCACCTCTATTCCTGACTCCCCCCCCCCCCCCCCCCCCTCATAATCAGGGAGGAGGGCAGAGGCGGGTGAGGCATAACCTTTTTTACTGACTGTGCTCCCCCCCCCCCCCCCCCCCCCCCCCCCGCATGCCCCATACATCCTGACCCCACGGAGGTATTACAGTGGGCAAATATAAAGCCGGGCTTCATGAACCCGAGCTTATCTTAGCCTCTGGAAGTATGTGAGACATGCCTGGGAACAAAAGGCCATCTTTCAGCTCGGGAAGCCGGCTGAGCAGATCTCTTTCACCACTCACAGATTGCCCTGTGTTTTCTTAATTGACAGACCCGGGACCGGGTTTGATAGAAATGACATGCAGCTGGCCCGGGCTGGTGGGGCTGGTGGGCTGGTGGGCTGGGGGGGGGTGGCTTCCAGGTAGGCCACCTTTCAGCAGGGAGATTGCCCGGCGATCCACCTCATAAAGCAGTGTGATGGGGGTCTCTCTGTGTGGAGCCTCCCTGAACCCATGGCCGGCTAACGCTTGCGTGGGAAACGTTTCATGTTCCAAGGGTTCATAATGCGGGGTCAACGTGTATGAATGTTTTATTTTTACACACACACACACACACACACACACACACACACTATCTGAAATACATTTCTTGTCAATTGAATGTTCTTATCTTCACTAATAAGTCGCTTTGGATAAAAGCGGCTGCTAAATGTAAATGTAAATGTAGAAAAAGTTTTTAATCATATGAAAAATACAAATGCACAATTATGATAGTAATCAACATCAAGTATCGTTATTGTTTGCAGCACTATCAATAAAATGATGTTCCAACTGTTCAATTGTTAAATGAAAATACAGCAGAAGCGATTGGTATGGTTTGACATCGTCTTAGGAAAGCATGTCCTCAGCTGGTCAGATACGGTAATGCACCCAATTATGGCGTCAGGGTGAACCTCATTTAACCCTCCCTTACAAAGCCTAGTAAACATGCCTTCTGCCAAAACATGCTGAAGACCTTAAAGGCTTTAATGTTCATGCAGTGCACGCAGACTCAAATGAAAGTTTTAGCAAAATGGACGGGGGTTTGTATCAGGACATAATGAAGAATGTTATTTATTTTCTGATAGGATTATGCAAAACAAGTTCACAGGCTCAAACAACACAATAATAAACCGTAAAAAAAAAAATGGGCCCTTCAAACTACATTTATTTCTTCAGTCTTTGGATGCCCTTTATCCCAACTATTCCTGGGGTTGCTAGAATGGGTTCAAGGTTCGGGTAGCTTCCAATCATGCTGTATCCCAGCGGCATACAGCATACAGAAAAACATTATAAAAAATGAATTATACTTAGAATAAGCTCCTAGAAGGTATTGCAGCACTTGGTTGTGTTTGAGGATTTGTTGTTATGAGATGTTGCAGTTGTGTGTAATCGGCAATCAGGACAATTGACGATGGACTCACCCAAACATTATGCTGATGTAAAGTTGGTCATTCAGCCAAAGGATTGACGGACAGCAAAGTTATTTTGGTTAGGTTTAATCTGCAATAGAAAGAAAAATGAACATATTTCTTCTAATTAAGCTTGATATCTGCTCCATGTTTCTTACTTCAAAGAAAAACTGTTATGTTTTCTCTTTATATTATCAATAGCATTGCTTACAATAACAATTTGAACACCAAAATACACATGGTAATTATACAGTTTGTCAAAAAATAAATCAAAAGTTACAGGCTATTACATGTATTTCCATATTAATCACTCAGCAGAATAAATATAAACTGTACAACATCAGTAACAATGTATTGCATTTCACACTGAACCACAGTAATGCAGTAGCGGTTTGACAGGCAGCGTCTGCTCAATATCTGTCTTTTTTAAACAAAATAAAATGCATTTTGACACCTAACCTTGACTGCCGGAAATAGCAAAAACAAATGGGATAAAGTTGTTAGCAAACTTAACACCTACTTTATTTATTTATTTATTCACCAGAATGCAGTGATCAATCGTTTTGATTTTGTATTTCAGTTTTTAAATGGAACATTACTTTCCTGAAAATAATATAATGTACGGCGAGCATTTACTTGCTTCAAAGTAAAACTGCTCTAAAGCAGTATGGCAAAAGCGCCAGGACCAAAAACACAAGCAGACCTGCAGTACACCAATCAGAGTTACGTATATGCTCCAGCATAAAAATAGTGACCAAGAATGTATAATGATGGCACATTTGACAAATAGAATTAACTACCCATCAACTCTGTAACACCAATAAGTATTGTATATTCAGACAGACTAATTTACATGCAAGTCTTTTGAATAGCTTAGCTAGTTCAGGAAAGTGACAAAAAATGACAACAACACAAAAGACGCTGTCCATATTGTCAAAGTCTCTTGTGTACCCTATAGATGTTGGGTACCCCAACTCCTTTGGGAATAAATAAGGGGACATATGGCACTGGCAGTCTAAAGCTCACATGATGATCAGTGTACTGTGCTTTCTCATGCAGCGTAGGAGACAGGATCACACTGAGCCCAAAACAGATCTGGTCCCTAGTGGACAACAGGGGTCCGTGGAGACCAGAGACAGTTTGACAGATAAGGAGTTCATCCCTATGTACCTTCTGAACACTTGCTGTTTCGTCTTGTGTCTGTCTGTTCAGTTGTTGTATGATAGCAATAAACCTCACCATGGATCCAAAATGGTTTAGGGCCTTGTTGTTTCTCTAATCAGAATCTGATAGAAATGTTTTATGTTTATAAAATGGTGTATTGTTTTGGATTGTTAATGTCTTGTTTGATATGTTCAATGAGATGTTGTTAATTCTACAAGCCATCATTTTTAATAATCAAAATAATCACATTTAAGTCATTGGCATCCTCAATCAATAGAGCCCAGAATCATACAAATAAAATAAAACTAAGAAATACAAAGAAGTGACTCAAAACAGTGCCCGTTTTATATTTCACAATATGTACAAACAACAATGTTAAAAAGAAAAAGTCATGTTAAAACGACACCACACAAATCATGTCAAGGCGAAACAACAGTTAAACACCAACATCAACTACTAACTTCCCTCTGAGAAGCTTCTAGTGCTCTGAGCTCTGAGCAGGAGCAGTGAACAGGCTGCCGTGTGCCCGAGCGTCTCCAACCATCACGCTGACGTGCTCCAGATTCCTCCTGCAGCAGGGGGTCACCACCAGATGATCACCCCCCCCCCCCCCCCCCCCCCACCCCAACCCCAACCCCCATCTATAAGGAAAAGTTTTACTCATGGACAAACAGCGTAGCTTGATCCAGCACCTTGTCACACTGGTGTTGTGCCAGATCTGTCTTCAGCCAGGCCACTCGGGCCATCTGTCTGGACTGGGTGGTTTACAGAGTTGATTTGTTGCGTTTTCTTTTTTTTTTTTTTGTCATTGTTGTTGTCAAAGGCGTTGCGAGAAAAAGAAACACTGTCAACGGATGGGTCAGAACCGGTCCGAACCAGTCGGAGCCGATCCGGCCCTCCTCTCCAGACGCCTGACCGGTTAATGAAGTAACAACAAATTGGGCCTCAGGCTAATGTGGAGTGGCGTTTCCTGGGCCCTCTTCGCCCCCATAAAGATGTGTTTCATTTTCTCTTATCAGTGATTCAGTCATGCGGCTTCATGCATGGACGCCTCTGTCTCCCCCCATTGCAGTGCTAATGAATACGGTGTTAATGCCATTAATCTACACACAAAGCCGTGTACTAAACACATATTTGGCTGTTTTGCGGTCCTGGCGAGGAAATAATGCCAAGTGTACCTTCTTTTTTTTGCTGTAATGTTGATGAGGATTGCTTAATAAAATGAGGCAACTCTTTCTAAAAGTCTTGCTGTGAAGCGTTCTCGTTGTGTAGGCGGTTTGTGGTTGTTATAGTTTTCCATTTAAATTGTAAAGAGATAAGATGTTTTTAATTAGCTAGCGGAAATGTTATTTGGAAAATTATGAGTTTAAACATATATATTCATTATGTTCCACTTTAAATGCTAATGACTAGTGACAGATTAAAAATGTTAAAAAATATGTTATTACAAGTCTACTGCCTTATGTTGTCTCCCATCAGGCCAAAGTGGTTTTCTAAAAGAATTGATTAGACAACACTCTGAATACTGTCCCAGTATGTGGAACAACAGTTGGAAAGGCTTAACATTGAACCCTGAATAATGCTGTCTTAAGGACAAGGATTCAATGCATTTCTTTTCTTTCTATGTTTCCTGCAGATTATAGCAGTCCGAGAATTTAGGCAAAATGCAACTAAAAACTTTCAAAACTAGGAGACCTAAATTACTACAATGATTCTGTTAATATGAAGTCTAAACGCTGGTCATCTATTCAGTACCTTAGGCAGAAGTCCAGCAAGATGGCTAACCCCTACCTGCTCCTTAATGACCCGTATCAGTATTCACTGGAAGTCGCTTTCGATGGGAGCGTCTCCTAAATGATTAAGAAAGAGAAGAAAGTTAATGAGTGGTCCAATGCAAGCTTTGAAGTAATGGAGTCGATTAACAGCAGGTTATTGGCACCTGTTCTCAACTGGTCTCAAACTCTGGTAGCTGGTTCTGGTTCTGTGGAGGTTAATTCATACAGCAAAATACTAGCCTCTACGAAAACTATAAATAGCTCAGGGCAATGGCTGAAGGAGAGAGTTCAACCATGTGCCGATTTAAAAAAAGATGATTAGTGCCAATGAGTGTAAAGCTGACTAGGGCTACACTTGGAACAAGGCACTTAATGTCCAGATGTTGAAGGAGACTGAAGATAAAAATATGATTTCCTTGTTTATCTCAATCAACAGAATAGTGAAACAGTCTTAAATGACCAGGGATGATCGACTCATGATTATTCGACCTTGAATAGAGCTCAATACGTGTTGGTGACCTTTTATATAACACACTTGGCTGATCTTAATAAAAGCTGGGTCAACTCTTGTTTCATGCAAGGCTACATTGTCAATTGGGGTACTGCACCCACATTGTTTAATTTAGTAGAAGACAATGAAAAAGGAAATAAAAACACACACTAATGAAGAGATTGCCACTATGGCCTCTCATGTTAAGCAAGTATGCAATGTTTGTTCAGGCTTTGGATAAAACCGTCCACCAAAAGCCATGTATATTAATATATTTAAGATTTCGATGGATGAGTGCCAGCAAGGTAGATCATTCTATAACTCCATAATTCTAACCGTGCATTCCCTGCCTATTCTGGGGTTTGGAACCGAATGACTTGAAGTAAATGCTGATCTATCTGACAATTATTATGAAGTCTAAAAGAAGCTTCAAATGTCACTTTAATCAGGCTGAATCCTGTGTTGCCCAGGCTCAAAGTTTCAAAATAACGCACAATAAGCTGTAAATATATGACATATACCCACGTAATGAATCCGATTGAAATAGTGCTTCTTGGATGAATCTTACAAAAACACACAACACATAATACTTCATCTTCCAAACGCCTTCCTAAATTAAACCCCCTTGCAGTGATGCTAAACAGAAACGGTTATATATGCAGATTGCAAAATTCCACACTATTTCTTGGTTGGGTGATCGACATTTGATGACCACCCTCACAAAGCTAGTCTAATGTTGTTATTAGTTATGCTTCCCTGGTGACCAAAGGACTGATCCTTAAGTCCCCCAAATCCACTAGGGCTGTATATGAATGGTGGGGAAAGATAAAATACATCAAATAAATGAAAAAAACTGACTTGTTCACTGATGGGGGGAAAGAAAGAGGAACTGTTAATTAAAAATATGAAAATGAACGAAAGTCTTCGGTTTTTGACTGCCTCTGTTTCACTCCTTCGATTTTGTTTTTTTCTGGGGGAACTAGATTGAATTTCTAAAAGGGATATTGAGGTTTATGCTGACCTCGTTAAAAACGTTTTAGAGAAAGTTGAATACAGTGCATATATGATTAAATTAAAAGGAAAGGCTTTACTTGTGAATATTCTCACATATTTCTTAATTCTCCATTTTCTTGAGAGACATGTTCATCTACCTTATATTCATTCATTTTTGTCACAGTAGTTAATATCATTAGTAATATAATCAAAGTTTAAAAGCTGGTGATTATATGAGCTTGTTTTCGAGATGATATGAAATTGAGCTGTCATTCACTTCATCAACTCGTCAATTCGATTTGTCTGGTTGATTACAGTATTAAGAGTGAGCGACGCTGTGATCTCGGCCCGATAGCAAGTAACTGTTGAGCTGACCAGTTATACAGAATAATTAACTGCCGATAATGAGAAGGCCCTTGTAAGAATAAACCGTCATTAATAGCAATAACCAGATACATAATATTACACTTTTTCACATATTTTGAACAATATGCTTCTGCAATGCATGGCATGCAATGCAATCAGCTGACCTCTATTCCATTTTGTTTCTGTATTGTCTTGGTGTGGCAAAGAAGAAACATTTTTGCAAATAAAATAATTCAAATTGTTTTCCAATTCTTCCATTAATTTCCAAATTAATCTTGAGGAGGGAAGCTACCTTACAGACCTCATAAAGGCTTCAAAGCTAATTGCTATTCCAGGGTTGTCCGTTTGTTTGTTACCATAACTAACCACATCATGTAATGCCAGGGGGCAAAGAAAGTGTACATTTAATAAAAAAAGGATAAACTGCAATGTGCCTGAGCGTAAAAAAGATCAGTCGCTATTGATTCATAATTTGAACAAGTGCCAGATTATTGACAGGAAGACAAAAGATGTTAGGCCAGCTATGTTTCAGAAATCCCCCACATACACTCAATCACGGGAGGAGCAATTGCACCATGGTATATAATAACAACGCCATGTTTCTACCCCCACCCCTTCCTCTAGATCAATGCTAATTGAGGTCTCAGATGATGGATGTGGTCTAAATGCTTTTAACCCACCAACTGCTGAACACACTGTACTGTACCACACACACACACACACACACACACGCACACACACACGCACGCGCACACACACACCTGCAAGCTCACTCACACGCACGCACACACACACTCCTTTGGGTAGAGAAGGCCTTCAAATAAGACATGGAATGATCAGAATAAGACATTATCAAAGGGAGAATGCATTTTTCAACAGTGGGTATGGAATATGATTATTTTTAACAATGGGTTAAAAAAGAGAATTGTTTCTATTGTGTCATGCTATTCTTTGTATTACTATTTTGCAATAATTACTTGTTACATTAAGTAATAGTTCATACTGGGTCTATACTATACTGTTGCCAGGATTATATAGTTAGAAGACATTTAAAGATTGCTTATGGCCTTAAATTTGACAACGTTGAGAACGTCAAAGAAAAAGTTACGAAATCAGTAAAAAAAAAAAGTTATTATTTTCAATCCATAATTTTTGTAAAATCTGTAAAATGACAGTCCTGTAAAAGGTAACATAGTAGCTACTTAACGGGCTGTGGCTCTTTCTTTGATTCGTTGCTGCCACCAAGTGTTTGATGTACGTAATAACAGCATGACGATTACGTAGAAACCATTATTCAACAAACATGTAGCAAAAACATGGATCATGTAGGCCTAATGAACATTCAAATATTTTATGAGAAACAATTATACATACAAATATTATACATAGATATATTATACAAATATTGTTAACGTTGTTAACACCAAAGAAAAAAATAATTAAGACATTGCTTCGTCAGCATTCACATTTGCACATTTATCTGGGCAATATTATTCAACTGACTTATTTTGAAAGCACAAGCAACTAGTGTATTTTGGTGTTCTCTCCCGTTGCTCTCGTCTGGTCCACCAAAGCTGTGTTGAAAATCCCCATAGAAAGGGTCAGGATATGCTTCACTGACCATGCGTTGGAAAACCACAGTCTAGCCTTTATGCAATTAAAAGACAACTCAAGCTGTGACTTTTTTTATTTACAGTATATAGTAAAAGAAATGTTACATCTTAATCTTCTTAAAATGTGTATTATATTTATCTGAATTTGTGATATAGTTCAGTGCCTGAAAGTACTGATAAACAGTGCCTGAGTACTTCATAAACAAAAAACTGCAGATATCTTCGAATGTAATATTAAACCAAGTAGGCTTACGCATGCAAAATTAAAATGAATCTTAACGAATTATAAGAAAATAGTTTTGTGCAACATACATTTCCAACAACAATAATAACAAACAATAATATGAGTAATGAGTTTTTCAATTAAAAATAAATATGGTGCTTTGGTTATACATAATGCCAAAAGTCATAAAATACATTTTCTTGAAAAACAGTGCACTTAAAAGTTATTTAAATAGGCAACAACGATTTCTGAAAAGTGCATGGCTTTCTATTTCTTAGGTGCAGAAATATTCTCAATGCCATTTTACATACAATTGCAATAAAAGTCTGAACATTTCCCCAGATAAGGTGAACATTTTCCCCAGATAAGGTACACATTTGTTATCATTAAATATTTGCATTTTTTTTAACATTAAAAAGGATATATCTTTTCAAGTTCTTGTTACACTGAGGTAACCGATGAGGAGACAAGGTTACTTTCTACTGATCATTAAACACAATTATCTAACACGTTTATCGCATTGTATAAAAAAAAAAACATTATGAGAATGTGTGTGAATAGTACTTGGACACATACAGTATGTTTATAAAGGCATTTAGATATATTGTAGTCAACAATAAGGCCCAAAAGCAGTACTTTTTTATGTATATTATAACATATTTTCTTTTCTTTAAGTCATTTAGCAGACACTTTTCCTTGAGAAAGTATTTTCTTTTTTTAAACATTACAGCTCAGTTATGGTTCCACGTCGACGCGACGCAATGACCACGCAGTCGTGACTCGTGACCCTGTTTTGCCTCTGCGTCGGGTTTCAGGGAGCGGACCAATCACAGCCCTTGCTGCAGCGTCGCCTCGACAAGAAAGTTAACATTTTTGGGAGACACACGTCAGGCCCTTGCGGCGGACGCAAGGAGGGGCGCGAGGACGTGAGGGGTCCGTAAACCCCCTTTGCGATGCGTCGACGTGGAACCATAGCTAAGCCTTTACGCGTGGCTCTCTTACGGACTATATCTGCAGGTTGATGAAGGGGGCGAAGCCCACCACGTCCTGCAGTAGCACCAGGGCCCGCTGGAGAGGGGGCTCCACGTCGATCTCCACGTTCCTCTTGCGGAGCGGGTTCAGAGTGGACTCGGTCACGTTGTGGCAGTGGTTCACCTTGAGGGATTGCAGTTTTGGACAGTACTCCGCCACCGTCCTGCGGGGATCCCGACCCCAACGCAAAACAGAGTGGGCATGGTAATATATGAGTTAGTGGCAGAGAATAAAATGTGTATCAAGTCCTAAACAGACCCCTTTTCACAAAGGCATCATGGTAGGCTAAAAACAGGTCTCAATTCATAACACTACTTATGGGTATGCTGCTTTAATGTGCGGGCGCAAGAGTAGCAGGCCAAACTAGTGAAGAAAACCACACACATGGACCACGGACCATGTGCCAAGGTACATAAAAGTAGCAGACCAATCAGTAGTGATACGAGTTTGTCCTACGTCCAAGTACATTTGTCATAGTGAAAATGAAACAATATATCGCCGTCGGTACAGTAAAGATGTTCATAGAACCAAGTGCAAGTACTAACAATCGCCAGGCTAACCCCATTCCCCGTATACAGCAGTGATAGCTAGCTACTGCAGATGCTACACAATTAAGTACATGCTACACAAGATGCATGCACAACACAATTAAGACATGATATGATATAAACCCAGTATAGACAGTGCAGCTAGCAGACATTAGTGCCAGATGCTTTTGTTGTGTCGTCAATTTTATTGCTGGTTATTATCATATTATTCCTGGCTTATGTGCCCATTCCCATCTTTATATGATATTATGATTTGCATATTAGTGATGTAGGTGACATTGCTTTCAGAAAACTAGAAAAAATAGAATCAGTTCAATTCTTGAGTTCAAAATTTTTCTGCAATCGATCCAGGACCAGCCTCATACAATGATGGTTTATGTCACGCCGAGTCCACAGAGAGCCGGATTCCAACCTTAAAAAGAAAAGTTCCGTGTGTGCATTACGAGTCCTACCTGATGGACTGGTTCCCCACCCGCAGGCAGCCCGTCAGGTCCAGCTGTTCCAGACTCCTGCAGTGCTTGGCGACTTCCTCCACAGACTCATCGGTGATGTTGGCGTTGACGGCCACCGACAGAGACCTCAACCGCAGACACTTCTTGGCGAGGTAGCAGATGGCCTCGTCCTTGAGCTGGCGACAGGCGGTGAGGTCGATGGACTGGAGCCCCCCGCAGTGGTCGGCCAGGCTGCGCAGGGACAGGCTGTCCACCCACTCGCAGTGCGCCAGAACCAGGTGCTGGAGCTGCACACAGCTCAGGGACACCGCCACCAGGGAATGGCGTGTGAGCCGCACGCAGCCCCTCATGTCCACTCTCAGCAGGTGCTGGTTTTGGCCGATGACTGGCAGCAGCTCTTTGTCCGTCACCCACTCTGCACAGTTATGAAGCGACAGGTTCTGGAGAACTTTGTTGTCCCTCAACATGGTACAAAACGCCTCCTTGGGAATGCATGTGCCAATCTGTAGACGTAATAATAAGACACGGTTTTACAATTACATTGATACAATCTCTAAGTCGAAGACACCACATAGATAGTTTGACGTCACTGCGTTACCTACCTGTGATAGATCGAAATTCCGACAGTTGGCCAGGTACACATGAATAAGAGCTTGGAACTGCTTGCTCACTCTTTGGAGGCTTGCAATGTGTCGCAATGGTAAATGGCATAAAATGTGTGGAACTAATACATCCTCCCAAGGCAAGTCCAAAATATGACATCTGCGAAAGAAAAGTTACATGATGAACTGGAGCAAGGAACAATGCTTATATAATATTTATGCAAACATACATCCAACCTATTTTCCAAGGAACTTGAATAATGTCAATCGTAAAGAATGCATTGTATATGATTCACGTTAAGAGTAGTAAGGTTACTACATGACCCGTTAGTGCATCGTTGCATGCCTGTCTACTGGTTGGATGGTTGGGGTCTGAAAGCTAATACTAGCTGAACAACTAGCATAGCTCTTCGGTTGTGACATTTGCTTTGCAATTATATATTTTAACAATTGTTTACAAAACGCACATACTTTAACTCCAACGCATCTTCATCCATGTTGAGTATGTAGGTATATGTATAAACGCTACTGAAACGGTACTCATTCGGCTGGTACACACCCGGCTCAAAATCTCGCGATCAGACTAGAAACGGGGTTTTGTTGATTTCCGGGTTTGTTATTCATTGGATGTATGGAAGAATGGAATGTGACATTTTAATCATGTAATGGGTATAAAAACAGTGCACATAATAGCAATACAAATGTACAGCCAACAGATGCTTTAGTAAAACGTACAATATTTTACTAAAGCATCACATAGTTTACCAAGGTATGTCCTATCCCACTTTACTATACCTGAATTCGTTTTACCTCTGTAGGCCTACCTTTGAAGGTATATTGTTTAACATTTGATTTTGTTTAGACTAACATAATGACTACAGTGTTGTAGCCTACTATTTAACAACTGCATTTTTTTATAAATAATTATATATATATATATATATTTTTTTTTTTAATAAAGGGTGAGGCTGTGGTTAATGAATTAGTTGTGTGTGTGTGTGTGTGTGTGTGTGTGTGTGTGTGTGTGTGTGTGTGTGTGTGTGTGTGTGTGTGTGTGTGTGTGTGTGTGTGTGTGTGTGTGTGTGTGTGTGTGTGTGTGTGTGTGTGTACAGGCAGCCCTTTGGCCTATGTGTAGAACAATTGAGCATAATGTCAGTAGTTCACTTCTGCATCGCAGAATAATGGAGTCAACCATGCTGACAAACTGCTGACCTAAGAGTTGTCTTTCAGTGAAGAAGGTGAGCAAACAGGGTGGCGAACTTTCTCCCCCACAACGAGCCACCACAAGCTCAAGAACCAACATGTGTGATAAATCAATCTATGATTTTATTGCAGAAAGCCTTGATGGCCAATCTGTACCACTCAGTAAATACAGGGGTAAGGTGCTTCTGATTGTCAACCTGGCCACTTTCTGAGGCTCGACAATAGAGGAGGTAATACTTTATAGAAACAATCATAACACGATACATCAATGTGTGTTTGTGCGTGTGTTTCGTCTTGTTATTAACAAAATTGGCATTACTGCTACTGTTATTCTCCTTCCACAGCACCACCGACTTAATGCACTGATGGATATGTTCGGGGGCCTCAACTTTACTGTTCTAGGGTTCTGCTGTAACCAATTTGGTCTCCAGTCCCCAGGCAAGGCACCGTTAAGGCTTCCATTTTGTTTTGTTATCCGAAAGTGTCATTATTGATATCAATTTTAATTCACAAGTAAATGTCTAGTAAAACGTCTGTAGAACCCTTGTCATTATTCTTGAAACAGCATCAAACTTACTGTTTGAAAAGAGGAAAACCATATGACCCTGAAATGACTACTGTGTGTGAAATGCTGTCTCACAATATTTCACGTTATTTAGTTTTGTTCTTTCTTTACATCCTGTTTTATATAGCATTCTGTATGTTTTCTTGATGTTACAGAGTTGAACAGCGAAACACTAAATATTCTTAAGTATGTGCGACCGGGTGGGGGATTCGTACCCAAGTTCCCTGTGTTTGGGAAGGTAGAGGTGAATGGGTTAAGCGAAGAGCCACTTTTCACCTATCTCAAGGTAATGGCCAGTTTATTGGCTTATCATTAATGCACCATACATGGAAACAAAGCATTGAATATCTACTCTCTCAAGTCTAACGTATATTAATCTCTGTAGGACTCTTTGCCTTTTGTAAACCCTTTAATTGGAGAGATCAAGAAATTCTACTGGTCACCTATCAGAGTCAATGACATTCGGTGGAATTTTGAAAAATTTCTAATCACTGCAGATGGTGAGCCATTCAGACGGTAAGAATAAGTTATTATTCCGATTTCAAATAATGTGGTTGAGCACAAATACTATTCCAAATACATATAGACAGCCTTTGTTATTTTGTCTTTCAGCTATGAACTTCACTGTCCCGCTGAAACTGTGGAAAGAGATATTACTGAACTACTATAGCAGTAAATGTCTTCATTTAGCCAAAATATGTGTTCAACATCCGTGGTAGAGTGACGATCCCTCTGTAAATGCAGACATGCACCTGAGCTGGATCTGATGGTGAGGGTGAGCAAGACTCTGAGATTTAGTGCATTCATTCGGAGGACAGCTTCCCTTGGACCATTGGTGTTGAATTTATTTGTCGGTTCTCCATACAGCCATGTTGTAAATCAAACATAAATAAATATGTGCTAAATTAATTCATGAATAAATAACCTGCCTCTCTGTTGTTGTTTTTATCCTCAATGAAAATTTCAGGAAATCCGGTCGTTTACACAAGTTCTTCTTTGTTTTGTATCCTAAAATGAATTGAGACGTTGTATACATTGTGTTCTGTCTGCACAAGCGGGAATGCATAATTTAGGCATTACTGATTTCTGATAACTGTTTTCCGATTTTGGAGTACTGTAGTCATTCAAACACAATAAGCATTATTCTTCACCACAACTCGTGTGAGTTTCTCGACAGTTGTTCTGTGTGAATGACAAACTGTAGAATTGATTATTTCAGCACTATAAATTTGCTTTTCGTACAACCATCTGCCCCTTTTCGCGACCCATAGATTCACACGCACATGCGCGTTTCATTTGTATCGCAAAGCAGCCAGTGTCAAAAAGATGGCTGGTGTTGGCTTTCAGCGGTGGGTCCGGACCCTTTCAAAAGGGAAAATATCTGGTATTTCAGGGCTGCTGCCGGCATGCAGAGCAGGTGAGATGTCTATTTATTTTCCCATTAATATCGGAGCATTACACCTTACTAATTTACTTACATTTTGAAGCACTGGCCCCGATGTCAACATAACCTTGACAGGCTACCAGTAGCTAGCGCTAGCAATACAAACCCTGTAACGTTTTACTGTCAGATATAACAACATGGATCCAACCCGTTGGTTAAGTTGTCAACTTGTAGTATTTGTAAATAAAAACTATATAATTATGGTTTACAGCCTCTGGAGTTTCGAAGGATATGCTACCCGGAGCATTCCCCAAAAGTCCCGAGGAGATGGCTGCTGCAGCTAAGAAATACAACATTAGGGTTGAGGACTATAAACCATTGGCCGACAATGGCGAGGGGTACGTCTTTAAATCACACACGTGTTTGCATTGGCAAACACTTCCACTTCCGAACGTCATCTCTACACATGAAGATGAATGAATTGTTGAGATGGTTGCAACTAATCTAACTTTAGTTTGCATGTCTCTGTAGATACGGCGACTATCCTCAGTTGCCAGATAGATCTCAGCAAGACAGAGATCCCGCGTACCAATGGGACCATCCTGACCTGAGGAGGAACTGGAACGAGCCTGTAAGATATTTCAAGTTCAACCACTAACGGTTATGTTTCTTACTGGGCCTAGCAGACGTGTTGGGTCAGAAATGGTGTTTGGGGATTTGACCAAATTTGTTGGAGGTATAAGAATAAAAGTCCTCATGTTAAAGTTTGACGGTTAAATTGTTTAAGCTCATATGTCTGGAATTATTTTAGACTCATCCATGAAGTGTTATAGTCATTTAAATTACTGGACATTATCGGATCCTCGCCTTAATTAAGTTGTATCGTTAATTGGTTAATAGTGTTGCCCAGTTTTTGTATTCTCCATATACATGGAATGTCACAATTGAACAACAACCTTGTTTGGCTTTATTTTATTAAGCCAAAATGAATTGTGACATACTGTGTCAATGTGTTACTGAACTGTAATTTGGATAGTAGAAGCAAAGTGACTGTTGATAGCTTGAGAGTTAATGTAACATATACATGCATTCATCTACATTTGTTTGGTCTGGATCATTTGCAGATGCACTGGGACTTTGACATGTTCATCAGGAACCGCGTGGACACCTCTCCCACTGTGGTTCCCTGGTCAACTATGTGCAAACAGCTGTTCGGGTTCGTCGGATTCATGCTGTTCATGTTCTACCTTGGGGACAAATTCCCAGCTTACCAACCAGTCGTAAGTACAATTGAAAACATTCATGTTCCTATACCACACCCATGCACGCCATAACATATCCTGGCATTTTCTGGCTATTAATATTATGGATGTATAGTGAGGAAGAAAGGGAGAGGCAGAGGGAGCTTTTGTTTAGCTGAACATTTTTTTTTAGTTCAGCAATGCAAATAAAAGTATGCACCAGAACCATATTGGTTGGTATCCTAATGAAGCATTCTTGCACAACATGTATTAGGGATCGACCGATATGGATTTTTAGGGCCGATACCAATTTTTTTTGAGCCAATATTTGGAGCCGGTACTGCTTTTGCTCCCTCAATTTACATCATAAAAATGACACATATGTAGAATGTCAAAGATACTTGAGTTCCCACCTAGTGGGTATGCCTTTAATTATCCTGTTGTTTCTGAGCGAATCTGACATACACTATGCACATTAGTCTCGTCTTTATAGGCTTAATCATCACCAAAAGCCATTTTTACCATGTTTTGTCAGAAAATAGTCTTTATTATTATTAACTCTTTCTTATTGCAATTTTCTGTCTTTCAGGGACCCAAACAATTCCCCTACAACAACCTGCACCTAGAGAGGGGTGGCAGCCCTGATGTGGAACCAGAAGAAGTCAAGAATTATGAAATATAATATTTGAAACCTTCGTGTGTATATGTACAATTTCTTCCATTAAAAATCTTAAACATTGTATGTTTTTTCATTGTTTTTATGTTTGAATAATAATTATATGAGGCAGCCTGTACACACTTTTATTTGTAAGTTCTGACAAAACCAAAAGTATTTCCACACAGATCAACTACGTGTACATGCCCTTTTGGATTCAACCAAGTATTGGCGAATTGTTTTACCCATGTGAGCCACCGTAGCCAAGTGACAACACGGCAAATAATTGGGTTGATGTCAGTGGCTAAGCCGCTAGCATTGTTGCTTATCCAAGCTAGCTTTGTACATTTTCTGGTGACCAGGCTGCCACAACTGCATTTAAAAACTTGAGTGAGTACATTCTTAATATCGAGCCTCCAATTCCGATTTGCCAGCGGTAATACGGAGATATAACAAGGGGATGGGTTGGTTAGATATATTTCCTGCTAGCTAGCAGTGGGTCTGCTCAATGTCTGGAGCTAACTGACTGTCAAAGTATAAACTATCATCTAGCTTTGTCCTCGCCACCAGAGCGAGATTAGAATGAGTGTCTGCTGAGGTTTAAAATCTTGCAATGATTGACATCTTATGGTAAATGTTCTGTCGTTATTTTTTCTTATTTCGACTAATCTTAGTAGTCCTACGTGAGCTAACAGTGCTACATGAAGGGAGATGTGTCCAGCTTATCTGTGAAGGAAGTGTCGCTACTGTTCACCTAATGCCACGTTAAGTCCTCCTTAGAGTCGATTATATCGCAGCGTATTTATCCTAGATGGTGATTATAAAGGACCTGACAGAAAGCTTATAAATCATGTTGCATCATCAAACAGTCGATTGATGATGAGCTATTTCATGTAATAGTCGACGCCCTTGTGTATAATGATGGAGACCAACGAACCAACGACCAATGAATATTAGTATAAATAATATTCCTAGCAAATGTATATCAACGGAATAAGTTCCATTCGTTTACTGGTGTCTGTTTCACCATCCAGGGAATAGGAAGTGCTCGCCTGAAGAGGAAGATGAGGCTGAAGGAGATCCAGAGGACCGCCCACCAGGCTTGGAGCCCTGCTTCGCACCATCCCATCTACCTGGCCCTAGGTTATTTTAAACCCATTTCCAATTTACTATAAAGCTTACTATCACTACCGTTTAAACAGAAAGCTATCACAGCAGGTGTTTCCATATTCAGAGTTTGTAATGCCTGTATATTAATATATTAAATGTGTTATGTAATAGATGTGTTCTAGATGTTTTACTCTCAAATTGAAGGCAGCATATTTCTATATTTCTATTTTTTATTTTAATGCTTTTGGTTAATTTACAGGTACATCAGCACAGCAGCTTGATGCCTCTTTCAACACCACTGCAGCCCTTGAGATATTTGAGATGGATTTTGCCGATCCCTCACTAGACATGAAGCTAAAGGGGTCCTTGCCAACCACAAACAGGTGAACTACAGTATTCGGAGCATACACATAGACACAAGCAATATGTGCACATAGACTAAAACTTGTCAAGTAGTTATATTTGTTCCATGTGCATCATACAAGCATGAGAGTGGTACAAATGCAATGTGGCGATTGTGCAAGAGAATTATCTAAAATAGGCATAGTTTGAATCAAATTATTGACTGTTGGCCTGTGGCAGTAACGTACAGTTGTTATGAATGGAGATTAAAGGATATCAAATATGTCTGTGTTCTTTAGGCTGCATAGTATCGTATGGGTGAATTTTGGACTGGGAGCAGATGGTGCTGGAGGAAGACTGGTCACTGGCAGTGAAAACGGTGCATTAACTGTCTACAACGTGGAAGCCATACTAGGATCTGCAGCAGACGCCGTAGTAGGCCAATCGGACAAGCACACAGGCCCAGTGCGAGCACTGGACTTCAACCCCTTTCAGGTAATGATGCCGGCAAGGGCCTTGTACTTGTCTTCTATAGGAAGGTTTCAAGTGATGCACAT
Source organism: Micromesistius poutassou (assembly GCF_964030765.1). Taxonomy (NCBI): domain Eukaryota; kingdom Metazoa; phylum Chordata; class Actinopteri; order Gadiformes; family Gadidae; genus Micromesistius; species Micromesistius poutassou. Next base: position 4,061,198 of record NC_140291.1, on the reverse strand, counting down.
CTGAGGCACATTCCAAGCGGCCATCTTTGGGCTTTTTCACCATGATAATAATAATATTAGTTGTAGAATAGTAGCTTTGCTTATTCTAGAGTTTTTTGTCAAGAAGAAGGCTTGCTGGCTCTAGGCTGGCTCTTATGGCTCTGTATTACCCACAGTTCATTTGATCTCTAAACGCATCTCTCCTTCAGAGTAATCTCCTGGCATCGGGGGCGAACGATTCAGAGATCTACATATGGGATCTCAACAACTTCAACAATCCAATGACGCCCGGAGCCAAGTCACAGGTGATTATACATTAGAACCTGATGCTGCTGAAGTGACCAGTTTTTAAAGAACATATGTATTTTATGCTGTTATAAATAAAATTCAGAGCATCCCCAACAAGGCTTGAATTTAAACTGTTGTTCTCACTTTTCCTTGTAGATTATAGAGGTAAGAACGCTGGTCTCTGAGTTTTGTTTGTTTGAACTATTGTTTGTTTGTGGGGTTTGACTTGGTTTGTTGGAGAATACTAATGCCTGACTAATCTCAAATTTCGAGTGGTGTTGTCCAGCAAATAACTGCATTCATTAAATAATAATATATTTAGTAAGTGAGTAATGTGATCTAAGCAGATGTTTAATATAGGATTGATTTCATGGGGTAATCTTTGAAACTGTGGAATTGATTTGGTGAGTGATAAAGTGGTTCGATATTTACTGCTGATTTTCTTTTGTGTGCATGCATTTGGATTTGCGTGTATATTTCTGATTGAAGATACAGCAGTGTTGGCAATTGAGGATTCAAAAGATCAGAAAAAAAAATGATATATGCATGAATAAGTTATCTTTCCAAATACACACAATTCCAAATATACAGTTACTCAGTCTTACATATTTCTCAGGCTGCCATGCATTATTCTCATCCCATCTTCTCTTTCGTCTCCAGCCTGCTGAAGACATCAGTGTTGTCTCTTGGAACAGGCAGGTGCAACACATCCTGGCCTCTGCCAACCCCAGTGGGAAAGCCGTTGTCTGGGACCTCCGAAAGAATGAGCCCATCATAAAGATCAGTGACCACAGCAACAGGGTGTGTGGTAAAATACAAATGTTTCTTGCTGCTTCTACAAACACTGACCTGATGTTAGTGTTTGATCGTAGTCCAATACCCACTTAAAGCTACATTACATTAAGCACTAATGTGCCGTTTTAAATGTGGAATTAATAGATCCTTTTCTATTACCAATTCCAATTACCCCAAATTAATAATAATCAGTCATTGACCTTGAAATTTGGCTCGCTCCATTGCGGAGAGCAGCCTGTGGGCTGATTTATATTATATCTGAACCAGGCCGGTTTTGCCTGGAAAAAGGAAGGAAGTGACATCTAATTACAAATAATGGCACAAATTTCTGTTTGTTCATAACTTTTACATTTGTAATTTTTTTTCTTAAGGATTATAACCATCATTAGTTTATGGTTGTTATTATCTGAATCCACTGAGCTGCACTGCAGTACTACGAATGCACAAGCTTGAGCAGGCTGCAGTTCATGTACCGGCCAAAGGGGCCAGTAGTCAGAAGGAATTTATGATTCTTACTCATAGTACCTTTTAACGCTGTGTGTGTAGAATTTGGTGGCATCCAGCGGAACGGACTTGGCAGATACTCCGTCAACCTCAGCATTAGATGTCACTAAATCCTACACACTGCACCTTTAGGTCGATACTGTGACATGCAAATTGTTGTATGTGTTTTTATCCAGCGAGTGCTAGGTTTTGATCATTGTTCATCCTGTGTGTGGTGTGGTTGTTACAGATGCACTGTTCAGGAATGCTGTGGCACCCTGAGGTGGCCACCCAATTGGTACTGGCCTCAGAAGACGACCGAATGCCCGTCATCCAGATGTGGGACCTGCGTTTCGCTACCTCTCCTCTCAAAGTCTTGGAGAACCACACAAGGTAGCTGTTTAGCATGTTGTCATGCCGACAACTGCAGGGCATTTTACCATAATAGTCATTGTTATATGGCATGCAACAGACTGGTGTGAAATTAAGATTTAATTAGATTTCAATTTGCGAACATCATCTTCTTCTTGACAGTGATATTAGTTCTAAAATATACATTTTTCTTGCCTAAATTAAATATCTCCTTAATTTAATTTTGAGTCACAGTACATCTACAAACTAGCTCTATTTGGCTTACCAGTTCACTAGTAACAAGATTTGGCTTTACATATTTGTTGTTTTTTCTTTTCAGGTAAAACGTGCTACCCACACTCTAAATGTTGGTTATACAGTTAAGTCATCAGTCATCTGTGTTGTCATTGTGCATCATTGCGCTACACAGATGTTACCTGACCCTATCATGCAATGTGTGTTTTTTAAGGGGAATCCTGTCGATTTCATGGAGCCAGGCTGACCCAGAACTCCTGCTGAGCAGCGCAAAGGACAACCGTATCCTGTGCTGGAACCCAAACACTGGAGAGGTGGGCCGAAGCTAGCGTGCTGAAACATCCATGCCATGCAATAATTTTCCTCAAGCTCAAGATAATTAGTGTTTTATAGCTCTGTGCCTATGGGCTTAGCTATAAGCAAGCAAGCGTTCACAGGTGTGAACGATACATGTGTCACACAAAGTTCAGTATGTCCATATACGTTAATTGATCATCAATTTCAAACAGCTGCATCTGTCGTGTCTACTGTGTGTTATCCTCTTTTGTAGCCCCTCTTCTCTATTACATTTTGCATCATTACTAACGTCCGCCACTAATGTCACTGTGCCCCCTGACGTCCCACCCCTCTCTGGCTCCAGGTCATCTACGAGCTGCCCACCATCAACCAGTGGTGCTTTGACGTCCAGTGGTGTCCCAGGAACCCGGCACTGCTCTCCACCGCCTCCTTTGACGGCAAGATCAGCGTCTACTCTGTGATGGGCGGAAGCCTGGAAGCCCAGCAGCAGAGCACTGTGGATAAGGTATCCTCCTCTTTCTTCTTCTCCTCCTCCTCCTCCTATCTCCTCTTTATCTACGTGGATAACATAATCTTGAGTAAAACTCCGGGAATAATGATGATCAATAATGATTGATTAATCAAGGATCATCTTTGCTATTCATCAGTTCATCTTTGCTCTTTGTGGGGGTTGGGTTAGTGGGTTGTCATACATTGTGGCCTGTGAAGCCCCTTTGTAACTGTGATTTAGGGCTATACAAATATGTAAAAGGTAGGTAGGGATTAGGCATCTTGTTCAAGGATGCCTAAAGTGTGCTGCAGACGTATGAGGAGCGAACATAGCCTGAACCATTTCGAGGCTCAACACCCTAGCCACCAGTGATTTCTATGGACCGCCTTAACGTACTGGAGTTGAATCTATTTGTGGGCGTCGACTTTCTCCAGATCTCCTCCTCGTTCGACAACATGGATCCCTTCGGCATGGGCCAGACCCTCCCTCCCCTGCAGGTGCCCCAGCCCACGGCCCAGACCACCATCGTCCCCCCGCTCAAGAAGCCTCCCAAGTGGGTGCGGAGGCCGGTGGGAGCGTCTTTCGCAGTGAGTGACCCGCCACACCCCTTCTTACCATTCCTCACGACCCCTGAATCTAAGATGCTCCGACGATGCTCCTTTTGATTCAACGTCTCTGTCGCGGAGGTTGAAAATTTACTTTAAGGATTTTGTTTTGTGTTGCTGCAGTGGAACACTCTTAACGGCCCAGCAGTTGTTGTAAAATGTCAGCCTGAATGGTAGCACCTGCCAAACTTTCAAATCTGTCCGCCATTGGCTGGGTGTCTGGGTGTTAACGGTGGATCCCTGCCCTACCCGTGTCTTTCCCCCAGTTCGGCGGGAAGCTGGTGACCTTTGAGAACCCTCCGCCGGCTCCGGCCCAGAGCCCGCAGCCCACCCCGCGGCAGGTGTTCGTGAGCCAGGTGACCACGGAGACGGAGTTCCTGCAGCGCAGCCGGGAGCTGCAGGCGGCACTGCAGGCCGGCACCTTCGTCCACTACTGCCAGGCCAAGATCCAGAGCGCCCCCTGCGACGCCGAGCAGGACATCTGGAAGTTCCTCATGGTGGGCCTCCTATGTAGTACAGTGTGTTACTATGTATTACAATGTAGTATAGTGTGTTACGGTGTGTTACTATGTATAACAATGTAGTACAGTGTTAGAATGTGTAACTGTACTACAATGTGTTAAAATGTGTTACTGTATTACAGTGTAAATTTACAAAGTGTTAGTGTTGTTACCATCTGTCACAGTGCATTACAATGTGTAACTTTATTACATTGTGTTACAATGTGTTGCAATTTGTGTATTATGACGTATACATCGTAAGACTCAATCAACTGACAAGATTGTTGTTTTTGAAATGCACAGGTGAATTTTGAAGACGAGGCTCGTGTTAAATTCCTGAGACTTCTGGGCTTTAGCAAAGACGAATTGGAGAGAAAGGTAGTACAATTTATTTTGTGTTTGTTGTTCGTATGGACCACCGGGGCCAATGATGTTCATAATCTGTATATACAACGAGTCTGTGTTAACGTTAACTATCTACGTTTGACTATGTCTGAAGATTTCAAAATGCCTGGGGAAGAACTTCCAGCCCAATGGACACGGAGTGGATGCCAAGGATTTGGCTGAGAAGATGCAGCTGCTCTCCACAGAGGTGTGTAGCCCACCATGCATGAAGTCTGTTATGTTATGAGTCCCTCCACCTCAGGCCTCTGCAGACTCATCTCAGAGAGATGAGTCAGACTTGTGTCTGAGATTTCTTCTGAAAAACGTACTACATTTTTACTTGTGTTGTGAATGATGCACTTACTTCTACGATGCACTGCACATCAAAAAGATTATTTCCGTTAGCTACTCTGTAGTCTACAGTATATTTTATGCTTTGATTGTTCTAGCCTCACAACTCAGTGTAACATTATGTGAACGTCCACGGTTGTTTTCCCAGAGGGCAGATGAAGCAGGCGCTGTATCCGACACCGGCTCCACGTCGCCCACAGACTTTTTCAGCCAGATCCCTCAGGACAAACCCAGCTTCCAGATCCCAATTTCATCCGGTGAATACAATGACTTTCCTTCTTTCTTTGTTTTCCTTTCTTTCTCTCAGACTTTGTGTCATTCTTAGTCTTCTTTCTTTTTCTCTCTTGGTTTTTTTCTCGATCTTTTTCCGTCTCTTTATTTCTTTCGCTCTCTCTCTGTTTATTTTTCTCTTTCTTTCTTTCTTTGTCTCCTTCTTTCTTTCTCTATACTTCTTCCTTTCTTTCACTGCTGTTTTCTCCTGGGTTCCCCCTTGCTCACCGCTCCTTATCCCCCCTCCCCCCTCTCTCTCTCGTTCTCTCTCTCTCTCTCTCAGACACTGACGGGCTGATCAGCCAGGCCCTGCTGGTGGGGAACTTTGAGGGGGCGGTGGACCTGTGTCTGAACGACGGCCGCTACGCCGAGGCCATCCTGCTGTCCGTCAGCGGCGGGGAGGAGCTGCTGAAGAAGACCCAGCAGAGATACCTGGACACGCAGAAGAACAGCATCTCCATGGTGAGGCCACCGAGCCACCGCCATAGTTATCCTTTCATACACGGCCCACCGGCCTGCCGCTGCGACGTCAACGTACGAGCCAGTGGTCAATGCAGGGTCTGTGTATAGATGTCTCTGGTCATAGCTGCTCATCTGCAGGCTCTTCATGCTCAATATTTCAGATTGACACCTTTGCAGTAGGAAACAACAAAATAACTTGCCCTAGTCAGGACCAGTGCACCAGGTCTTAGGTTAGGCTATGCATCATTTATCATTGTGAAGTATTTACACAAGTCGTATATGATTTAAGAAACGTATAGCAAAAATGAATTTGCTACAAACAATCCATCCGTCCGGCAACACTCACTTTATTAATGTTCCCAACTCTAGCTAGCGTTGCTCTCCTTTCACAAGCGACCGAGACACTGATCGTTTCCCCCCACTGCAGCTCATCTCGTCGGTGGTCACCCAGAACTGGAGGGACATCGTGCAGAGCTGTGAGCTGGACAACTGGAAGGAAGCTCTGGCCGCTCTGCTGACCTACGCCCACCCAGAGGAGTTCGCACCACTGTGTGGTAAGCTTGTCATGTGCTTTTTAAGTACCGAGTACCAAGTAGTTGTGAGCAGCACGTTCACCCATTTCCCTTGCTTCTGGTATCTTTCTTGGTGTTTTATACCTTTCTTGTTCATGTGAACCCACCAGACACGCTGGGCGGGCGTCTGGAGACGGAGGGGACGGAGAAGCGCTCCCTGCAGGCCTGCCTCTGCTACATCTGCTCCGGGAACCTGGAGAAGCTGGTGGAGTGCTGGGCCGCGCAGAGGGACTGCTCCTCCCCACTCGTCCTGGAGGTACGGCGAAACAAACGCCCCTTCGTCATGTGTTTGATACACAAGCAAATAAATACAATAGCTTCTGCTTCTGCTGTCCCAACAAATAAATACAAAAGCTTCTTCTGTTGTTCCAATGACTGATGGGTCGCGATGCTCACGATCACAGTACTGTTATAGCAGAGATTAATACAATGACATGACAGCCAGGGAGAATTAGGCTAAAAGCCACATCCCCTGAATGATGCAGGACCTGGTGGAGAAGGTGATGATCCTGCGCAAGTCCATCGAGCGCCTGCGCAACAGCGAGGTGCCCCTGCAGAGCCCCACCCTGGCCGAGAAGCTCACCTGCTACGCCGGCATCCTGGCCGCCGAGGGCAGCCTCGCCACCGCCATGACCTACCTGCCCGATAACTCCGATCAGGTCAGTAGAACGGCGCTTTGGTCTTTGGTCTCCATGCGTCAGCATCCAGCATGGCTTGCATAGCCAGCATGCTTGGCATACTTGGCAATCCGCTGCGCTGCAGAAGATACGACTGGGCCTGTGGAAGACTATGGGCAGCACTACAAGTGTGCTAATCAGTGAAATCACCTGTAGTATGTCCCCGTTTGTATGCATGCTATGTGCAACAGTACGTACGTTTATAAGGGTAGCTGCAGTACGATTGCAGTACGATTGGCTGATGGCGCCCTGTGTGTCTTCTGGTCTCCACAGCCAGGGGTGGTGTCGCTGAGGGAGCGCCTGTTCCACGCCCAGGCGGAGGCCCCCGCCGCCCCGGCGCCCGGCCCCGACCCCACCCGTGCCGCCGCCCCTTACAGCAGAGTGGGCGTGGCCACCGCCAAGCCGGCCCCCGCGCCACAGGCTCCGGTGCAGAACGCACAGATCATGGTACCCACGGGCATCTGGAGTTCATTCTTATGAGGCTGATGATGATCATCATCATCATCATGAAGTGATGTTAATGAATGAAAATACACTAGTACACATGAGTTGAAAACGATGATGATGATGAAAAATGTAAAACATAAATATTATTTTAGTGTTATTATCTACAGATGAGTGAAAATCTTAATGATGATCAATTTATTGTTGGTTTATTTGGCTGATATTATCACCAGATGATGGGTGTCAAATGGTTCTCCCCTCCCCTTTGATCGCGTCTGTCCCTGACCTAACAATAATCCCTGTTTCCTGCGTGATGCCCTCGCCCCTCCAGGGCCAGTACCAGCCCGTCCCCCCGGCCCACCAGATGGTCCCCGGTGGGCAGCGTCCCATGCCGGCCCTGTTCACCCCGCACGCCCCCGGCCCCAACCCTGTGCCTGGCCAGCCCCCCGGCGGCCACATGATGCGGCCCAGCGCTCCACGCCCCCCTGCCCCCACGAGGCCGTCCTACCCCCAGCATCCTGCTCCCGGATCAGGTTCGCCTCAGGCCGATAATGACCTACCATGTTCATTCATGTGCGTTTTGTTTTTTTGCGTTGTGCGATCGCTGGCCCGTGATGCGTTTTCTCGTCCCGTGTCTGGCTTGCGTCCTCCCAGGGTTCCCAGCTCACCAGCCCTTCCAGCCGCAGCCCATGCACAGGGCCCCGCCCCCCGCCTTCCCTCCGCCGGGGCCCTCCATGCCCGCCGCCGGCCTGTCGGGCCCCCCGCTGCCGTCCTCGTCGTCCGCCCCCGGGGGCCTGGCCTCCATGCCCACCCCGGGCCTGCCGCCCATGGGCTTCATGCCCTCCGCCTCCATGCCCAGCGCTCACTCCCAGGGCCACTTCCCCAGCATGTACGCCCCAGGGCCCGGGCACGCCCAGGGGCCTCCTCCGCCGCCCATGGCCGGGGCCCCGTACCCTCCACCCAGCCCCGGGTACCCGCCGGGGGGTCCCGGAGCCCCGGCTGTGAGGCCCTTCTCTCCGGCAGTCAAAGCTCCTCCTCCTCCTCCCCCAACAGGTAACGCCACCCCCCCCCCCCGCCCCCCCCCTCACATGCTGCCTGATCATGTGTTGTTCAGCCTTAAGGCTTCATTATGGTTCCACTTTGACGCAACGCAACGACCCCGCCGTCGCTTCGACGCAGTCCTGAACCTGTCTTGGTTCTGTGTCAGGTTCACGTCGGGTTGACGTTTGCGGACAAATCGCTCGATGCAAGGTTAACATTTTTGGGGATGCGCAGGTCAGGCCCCTTGCGATGGATGCAAGGAGGGTCCGCAAGGACGTAATGGGTCCGTAAAACCCCCCTTGCGTTGCGTCGACGTACAACCATAGCCAAGCCTTCACAGTGGTTGCCGGTGGGCGGTTCATTGTTTTCATTGAGATGCCCTTTACTTGCAGGGTTCTTCCCTTGGCTGGGTCCCCATTCTGGTGATCAAGGTGACAGGGTTAGAGGTGGATGCGGGCTGATAGAGATGTGTGTAACGAGTGCTTGCTTCCCACAGCCCGATAGCATGTAGGAACACGAGTGTTGGCATGATGAGCGGGTACAGACGTTTCCTTTTGCAGTGCCCCGTGATTATGTAGTGCAGATTTTCCGGTTTACACAGTGTGACGGACTTTGTCAGACTGAGCGAATCCACACTGTAGGGATGTATTCAGATCTTTTGTAACCATTAGAAACAGTGTTTCCCTTGTCAACTGTGTAATTTGAGTATGTAGGTCAGAAGTCATGTTCATTTGATTATGCAACCAGATAACTAATGTAGTCACACTCTTCTCTTGCCAGTCAAAAAAAGGAAAATGCCAGGGAACGAATTTCAGTATATACGCAGAAGAGGCTACATTTGGAGAAATCTGGTCACTTTTCACAATTTCCCAAAATGAGTCCCAAAATGCACATTTGGGTAACGGAGACACATGCATGACCTTTCCCTAACCTGAGGTGGGCTGTATTGTTCAGGAGCTTTAGTCACACTGCCTCTTGTCGGAACACAGATGCACAAATGTGACTGGTTGGACAATAGGGCAGTGAAAGACACCACACGCGTCAAAGCCTGCTCAGTGACAGTTGAACGAATGAAGAGATAATGCTTACCCCGTTTGCAGTTCCATTATTTCCTGGGCGAGTTTTTACTAGTGTAACATTAATTTGTTTATTATAATTTTTTAATTGCATAAAGAAGCTTCCTTTATTGGCCTGATAAAGTTGTGTTTTCCTGCTTGTGTGTGGCTATGTGATGAAGGGGCTTTTGTTTTTTTGGGGGGAGAAAAGAAGCGTGGTCAAGACAGTTTCTAATTGTAGGCATACTCTGTTTTAGGGGGTCAAGATGGCTGGAATGACCCTCCTGCTGTGCGAGGTGGACCCAGGAAGAAGAAGGTACTTGTTTGTGTCATTTTTTTGCGTGCCCTGTGTAAGCTCTCACCATGAAATGTCAAAGTAGACACAAAACGGCACTTTGTTAAATTACGTCAACTGGATATTACCTAGTGGTCTGACATAATCTGTGAAATAAAAAGACCCCAAACAATCAAAGTTTTAGGGCTAGAATTAAGGGGGCTGTCATAAAATAAGTCCTGTAAGTCCCTTTGTGACTAACTGTGTTTAAGGACTCTACAGATAAAATGTACTTGACTTTTCTTGACTTTTCTCTCCCCGTACGAAGGTCCCTGATAACTACACTCCCCCGACCCCCATCACGGCCCCTGTGATGGGCTATCAAGGGGAGGCTGGTCAAACCCACGACCACGCCCAGGTCCCACCAGGGGCCCCCCAGGAGCCCAGTGTTCAGGTGGGTGTCCTAAAACCATACAGAGACGTGTCATCCATCTCGGTTGAAACGCAATTCCTGCCCAACGCCTGCTCCGTCTAAATTCATTAGGGGATAAATCACATCTGTGGGTCGATTGCACTGAATAAGTTAAAATAAAATACATGACTGCAGTGGAAAAAGGTATAATAGAAAAATGATGACTGTCGACTGACTTTCAGAGTAAACAAAAAATCCTGGCTTCAGCGAAAATATTACAAATGTTTTTGGAAAATTGTCGGCGGCAGGGCAAAAAAGTGAGCCAATTGTGCCTCCTCCACCCTCCTACAGCTCCTCCAGCAGCTGCCAGCCGAGCGTGTGGAGCAGAGGGAGATCCCGGCCGAACACATGATCCTCAAGAGCACCTTTGACAGCCTGGTGCAGCGATGCCAACTCGCTGCCGGAGACCCCGTAAGCCCCGCCTCCCCAGTACCGACAGCAGTTTGGTCCAATGGGAATAGGGCTTGCACATCAAAATGCATTGTCTCTATTCTAGATACTCCATCCACCATGTTGAGTGGGAGAGTTGCATACTGTAACGTTCGCAATGAAGTCAATATGCATAACCTAGGCTAATGGAACTCCATTGCCACATCACAAAAACAAACAATGTCTTCCCTTACTGACAAATAATTTCACGATTCATTACTAAACAATGACCCAAGACACAATACTATCACCACCCTACCTAACAGTACAAAGCTCCTACGCTTCCAAAATGGAGAAGGTCAGTGAGATGGGATGTTGCGTACATAAGCCCTTATAAGGGTTGATTTTTTTTTTTTTTATATTTTTGTTTGAGTCAAATGAGATCAACGTCTCTTTTGTTTTTGTGGCAGCAAACCAAAAGGAAACTGGAGGACGCGGCCAAGCGCCTGGGATACCTGTACGACAAGCTGAGAGAGCAGTCGGTGAGGACTCCACGTAGCGCACGTTCAACAGCACCGTCGATGAACCTGAGCCCTTGCACTTGTGCAACTTAATACATATTTCTCACCTTGGTTTCACCTTGGAGCTCAGAGTATAGTTTAAGTATCCAGGTACCGGAGTTACTTCTTTTGATATTTATTGATAACTGTTTTGCAGACACTTTTACATAAGGTAATCTGCATCTGATTCAGAAACATGGCATTAAAGAGCTGGTTGGTAGGTAGGTAAAGTGTTTCAGAATCTTGCTCTTGGATGCCTACAGGTTAGCCTATGGAAATTAGGGATTGAACTTGGTACCTTTTTAGGTTTAGAGTAGGATCACCCTTCAAGTCAAGTCAAGTCAAACAAACCTTTATTGATAACAATAAACCCGTCATTGTACACATACATGCACAACGAAAGTAGGCCATCGACCAGTCCAACAAATAAACACAACACACATGGGGTAGACAGGACCGGAAGACAGGGTGAGAGAAAAATACAGCAAGACATAAGGAGAGGGAGGAGAAAAAAGGCAACCCCCAGGCTATACTCCTAGGGGGAGTACAGTGTGGGAACAGGAAAAAAAACACCTCAGCACATAAGCACATAGTCACAACACCCTTGCCGTTACACTATCCTATCCCCTAGGTTTAATTGCACATATTCCCAGTTTGACGCTCGCTCAAAGTGTAAAACACGAGCAGGTCTCTTCCATTCCACGGCTCGTGCGCTGTTTATCCTGCCGGCGCCGCTGCCCTGTTTTCCCTGTTGTGGCTTACGTTGTCCCCTCCCCGGTCCAGCTCTCCCCCAGCATCCTGGGCGGCCTGCACGAGATCAGCCGCTGTGTGGGGGGCCAGAACTACCAACGCGGCCTGGAGGTCCACACCCAGGTGGTGGGCAGCAGCAACTTCAGCGAGATCTCCGCCTTCATGCCCATCCTCAAGGTGGTCATGACCATCGCCAACAAGCTGGGGGTCTGACTGTCCTGGCCTGCTGGGGTTGGGGGTGGGGGGGGCGAAACCGACCCACCCACACCCACCCATCCACTCTCTCCGAAAGGGGGGGTGTTAAAGATCGTATTTGTTATATAAATATATATATTAATATTTATTTCTTCTCTCTTTTGTGCTCATGATGGATGTGGTTTTTGGTTGTACGGAGAATGAGTAAAGGATGTACCGAGAGTTTTAAGATGAGGTAAGGGCGCAACCGTGGTCCATACAATGAGATGACGGTTCAATCCTTAAAATGGTTAGTCGTCGTAACTTTGGAATCGGGTGGTAAATATGTACTTAGAATGCAAAGATGCCCCGGCGTTGTGATTAATGCTGTACCTAGACAGGCAACACAGTGAAATGGTTGGTCCTCTTATTTCAGGTTCCCCGTTAGCCTCTTCAAGTTTTAAAAAACGAATGATTAGTTAACAAACATATAGAAATCCAGACACTTTGATCTGGAATGAATGTCCTGAAATAATGACTGTATGTACCATAGCCTCTCCACCCAGAGCGTTGTGCCATTTGATGATTCTTGGGCCAAAGCACTGAACCGAATGTCATTTCAAACAATGTTGGTCTAGTCGCTGGATAGTTTAGTTTCTATGTCTTTAATTTTGTCATTTTGTGCTTGTGAGAGTGTAGGCGTTTGCACTCGGAGACCTCTGTCCGTGATCACGCCCGTCTTCACCTGTGTACCTTCAGCTGCTGAGAGAACTGGGCAGCTCATGTTGGTTAAGAGAATTTTTTTTACTGAATTGATCCATTTCCTCAACCACTGCTTTTGCAGTATCTGTTGCATTGTCTAATAGAACCTATAGGCTGCCCTCCATTAAAAAATAATTATATTTTTTTGTTTTAAAACCATCGGTTGATTTGTCTGAAAAAAATTAACATGTACTGAGTGCAGAAATAGAGAACGATTTGTATGGGAAATGTGTGTTATTTGATGGCGGTTCAACAAAGCTGGAGAGAATGTGTATATCATGGCAACAGAAGGCATTGAAGTGCCTCAGTGCTCATTTTGGTTGCACCGATATTTCTACAATCCATGTTGCTTTATGGTTTTATGTATTTTTCAAATAAACTGAAAATAAATAAATAAATTCAAAACACACAAATCTGATGACTTTACTTTGATTCTGGACATTTCTGAGATGAAGTGTTTACTAACAGTTATTTAAGATGGCAACATGCCAATGACCTCAGGAACCTATGTTGTATTATGTTGACTATACAAAACCTACTTTACGTTGGGCTGTACTAATTATACTTTACTTTACTCTCATGGACAGTTTGACTCTACTTATAGAGTCAAACTGTATACTCTCTGTGTATGCTTAGTTTGCGGACTGCAGCCAGCTCCCGCCCTCAGGATGTTTGCTACATTTCCCATTTGCCTACCTTGATGGGGGTATGCCTATTTACTGAATTTAATTATATGCTTCAACTGTTGTCTGAAGTGAAAAACAAGAAAAGTGAACAAACAAACAAACAAATGATTTTACTCTGCACACTTGTATCTAAAGTGACTTACAATAAGTTATTTCAACCATGAAGAAGATGCAACCTAAAAATAATTATCATGAGAGAACCGAAATCCATTAAACTGTGTGGTGCCACATGACAGAAACAGGAGATAGAGAATGTTTTTGTTTTTTTTCAGGATCCAGTCCGACCAGATGAGTTATTTATTTTTCTTCCTGAATAGGCTGCCATGAGGGACAGCGGGAAAGTGGGTTTCTTAGCCTCGCCGTGAGGTCAAGAGAGCAGGTCGCTGGGTGTTGAAAGGGAACAAGGACAGCACCTTATTGGTAGAGAGGGTTGAGAAGGGGCTTAGAGTAGGAGATGAAGAGGTACAAGACAGGTGGGGCCAGCAGGTGGTTGGGGAAATGAGCGTATGTCACTGATCTTTTGCACAAGATAGTTAACAAAATAAACTTTAGGGGGTTGGGCGATCGGGGAGGGTGGAAAAGATAGCAACGTTTTGGGGGTTGCGGAATGACAATTTAATTGTAGTTTGAAAGAACGAGCTTTAGCAGACGAGGAGTCCGAAGAAAAGAAGGTTGTCAGCGTCCGCTTGGACTTGAACCGTTGTCTCTCGGCAGCTCGTAGGAATGTTTTTTTTTCTCAGCACGCAATACCCTGTAGAGCAGCTCCCTCCCAGACCAAGACACACAACATCACACCACCCTCATTTGCAGCCAGCAGAATCCCCCTAGAATGCTGTTCTCCACCATCACCCCATCTTGATCCCCCCACCTCAACCTCAGCTCCTAGTTCCTGGGCTTCCTCCAGGAGAAGTGGCACCTAGCTCCCCCGTCCACACACATCAGCCACAGGGAGTGGCTCCCTCCGTGGCTGCCACACCTCCTTCCCCCCCCCCTATGGATGCTCCTCATGTCACTGAGGGCCCCCTGTTCGCTGGACCCCATGCTTACAGCCTTGGACAAGGCATGCCTACATTAAAAGTGACGAATTATACCACCGTTGTGGTATAATATAATATATATATGCGTGCCCACCTAGATGTATGACGGATAGATGAGCAACGTTTGCTACAGTCCACTGGGTAGGCTGGTGGACTGATCTATCCAGCACACATCTAGGTGGACACGCCCACTTGTGATGTCCAAAGCGGCAGATTTGTAATGGCTAAAATCACTCACACACCGTGTAGTATAATATGTCACCTTTAACCTTTGCAACCATCATGGTGGACATCGTCAACTCCTCCATGGAAGCTGGCATGGTACCCTCTGGCTTCAAAATGGCCGCAGTACCCCTTATCCTCTAGGCAGGCACGTCTGGACCCGGATGAGCTCACAGACGACCGGCGGATCTCCGACTTTCTTTTTCTGAGAAGAATCCTAGAAAGAGCAGTTGCCCGCCTGGTTCAAAGAACACGTGTCCAACCACAAGCTCTGTGAAGCTCTTCCAACTGGCTTCAGAGCACAACACAGTCCCTTGTGAACCGCCTGAGCCAGATACAAATCTGCATGGCATGGCATCTAACCTACTATAGCTTAAGAGCAGTAAGACACATTGCTCGTGGGTTAAGCTCCCAATGGAACATTTAAATGGTAATAATTCAAGGTTTGACGTGATCCCTAGTGACATCCAAATAACATGTTCAATTGTTAAAGCGATTCACATTTTTTAATTTATCATAATCACTATCTTACTTGTAAGTTATGACCTTTAGTATTACAGACTAATTAAGTGAGCACAATTGAACTATGAAGGAACCTCATCACTTGACACTAGGTCTTCTGGATGCTGACGTAGACGATTATGTAGGTGGATTACACAAGTTGCGAGCGGGGGGGGGGGGGGGAATAGCCATTTTTGCTCAGTCACCTTAGTAAAGACAAACATGCTATGTAAGACAAACATGCTATGTAAGACAAACATGCTATGTAGTATCATTGCAAACAAACGTAAACACTGGTCCATGCAGCCCCGCTAGCAGTGTGTGACCCTTGCTCAGCATCACCACACACAGGGTTAAACCATCCCAGGTAGCCCAGGTAGTAGTCTGTGATTATGTTGGACACATCGACCCTCCAATATGAACACCATTTTACATAGACCGCTTCACTCTGAAACATTAAAACTTTGCTTTTAAACTTGAAAAAAGTATGTTCCACTAAATCCATGATGGTGTATTTTAAATCTATGATGTAGGAGGGTATTAGGACCAATACAAACAATGGAACTTTACTATTGCAATCTTTTTTTTGAGTTACATTGACCAGACCAGGCCAAAATGTCTTAGGTCTGTTGTTTTTTGTATTGGCAAGGTCTGTTGTTATTTGGCTGGTATTTGTTTGTTTGTCTGTTGATTCTCCCCTTGGCTTTATTTAGAGTGTTTGTCTAGGTATGTTGTTAAATAGTAAGACTATGGACATTGGGGATCAAGTAAAGACTTAGATTTGCCTAAGCTATTGATGGATGGCTTCCTGATTACATGGTAGTCATCTGAGTATGCATTGTAATTGTACACTGCTTCAGTGTGTCCGTCTCGATTCCCCTTTGATGTTCTTCACCTCAGATACATTCTCTGATTTCAGGTTACGGGAAGAATTTCGGCCACAGGTGTAATTTTCAAGATATAAAGGCTCTTGGAGCCAATGAACTTGTGAAGTTGTCTATGTACAATTGAGGCGCATAATACACAATGTGCTGGAAAATAATCATTTTTGATGAGAATTGATCAGGGGTAGACTTTTTTTTGTGATATTTTTCATTAGAATGGCATCAGCCCCCAGAATATATCTTTTGCCTTTGCAGACATTTCCTTTTAATATTTGATTGTACATCACTTCGCCAATAAAGGGGTTTTAACTTTTGAGCCCCCTGAGACCATACGGCCCCTAGTTGGGGCGATGTGGTTATCGACCATCAAATAAGAGAGAAACAAAGTAGCAAGAAAGGGTTAGACCAGGCTACCAGCCCACAGGAGGTGGCGCCCTACAGACGGAAAAGTTGTCAAACCCGTTCCAAAATATTTACCGTCTAAAACGGTAGATACCTCGGTCCGGAACTTGCACCGACTCGTCGTTAAGGCGGCTACCTCATTTTAAGGATTGGTCCAAGAGAGTCACAAGTCAAGGATCTATTGCTGATTGGCCGAGTTGAATCAGACGCTGTGGATCGCGCGCTGTGCATGCTAGCAGGAGGCGTGGGGGCTGAACTGCAGTAACCTCGTGTCCGACTGCGGTGACGGGGACATGATGTAACTTTGCAACGTGCACGCCTCATGCCGGTTGCTAGAACAGTTCCACGCCGCGGTTGACCATCTCAAATGTGCTTACTACATTCAATCGTATGCGATTTGATTTTGCTAATCTTTCCACAACTAGGGGTCAGTAATATAAATAAGTGTGTAAACAAGATGTAATGGTGTGCACAAAAACACAACAACTGAGTTTAATTGGAAGAGTAATGAAAATACCAGTGTATTTTATTTCAGAATATATTTATATTTCACATGTCATTCAGAAGATCCTTGTGCCTCCCTCAGCAGTCATGGATGATGTATCGAGTCATACAGTTCTGAACAGCAATCGATGTTTGGATGGCTTGTGGCTTGTTAAGTTTTAGTACGTTCTATGATAGTTCCCCGAAAATATAACACCGCATTTATGCAGCTATACCTGTACTAGAACAAACCGGTCAGGACCACTCTAAGTTGAATGTCTTACAAAACACACCAAGGTAAACATTCACTGCTGGTCACAGATTGTTTAAATTCTGAAATGAAGACCAGCTACTAAAAGTGATTTTGTTTTGCCATTACTTCTTACAGAACTTCTTACACTTGTTGTATTGAAATGCTTGTGTGGTAGGTAGGAGTTAAGTGATGTGTTAAGATTGTAAAATCAAACCTTCTGATTTGCTTTATAAAGTTGCACTTTTATCATAATTGACAGGATTACAAAACAGATCAGGAATGGATGTAAGTCATAAGGCATTAGGCTTTATCCTGACTTTTTAGGCATCATATCAGGCTCTTATTCAATAGAATTCAATATAGTTAAGGAAAATATTAACATTTCAGAAAGCAGTTTTGTTTCTTCCTTTTTAAATGAATATATTTCTTCCTCATGGACATACAATAACTTAACCAAAACAGGCAACAAAATAAATAAATGAATATGCATTCAAGCCCAGCACACAACCAGATATTTAGATGAAATATAGAAACGCGTCACAAATTCTTTTCAGGACAATCAACCGAGCAAAAAGACACCGAAAGGGGAAACCAGGCATTGGCATACAAAGAAAACAACAAAGCAACAGTTCTGATTATCCAAAAGCTATGCTTTTGGTTCTGTAGGGTTTTTACTCCACTAGAAATCGCTAGGTAAAGGTAAGTGCACCACAACATGTATTCCATGCACAGCACATCATTTTGAGACACCAGAACTGTTACATAACCGGCTGCTACAGGACCCCAAAACGCAGGGTCATTCCGCCCCATGCCGTATACTACATAAAGAAATCAATATATATGTATATATCCATACATGGATATATAGAATATTTTTTTTCTTAGCCAGGAACGAGACAAGTCTTGAATAAAGCAAAGCGACACTACCACACTTCCAAAACCCTCTTATAAGATATTATAGCGCAGAAGCGATAGAAAACCCACACTGTGCTATAGATGGGCCACATGTGCATGAGATGAAGGAAAAAAAAAAAAAAAACGTCAACAATTGGCACGTTCTGAAGACCATGGCATATTTCGTAGCCTTTGCAGCTTTGTAGCCCGTCGGAAACTGCCCGGACGAGTAACAATGCAACCCTTGACGTCAGAGATTGTCAAAGAATGGCAGTTAGAATGGTGGACATTTGTCACATCTTCCCGTTGTTCGGAGAAAACTATGTCACAGATTTACCCTTACACACAAAAAAAGTGTGTAACCGATTGAAAAGATCGTTCTTCCTAGGTGACTGATATCCGTTTGAAATATCAGATCGGGGGTTATAAAGGAATAATATTTGAATTGGTTTACTCTACGCTATGATGACCGCATCAGTATACAAGTTACCAGTATACTGAGGTATTGGAAAGGTATCAATTTTCGGTTTGCTTACAGCACTGTGTACACAGCGTCTCTAAACAGCATAGCCGTACGTTCCCCACTAAAATGTCACTGCAAGTTAAACAGTATATTCTACACTGTACACACCATTTGTAGTCAAGCCCAGGGCTAATGTGTCCAAATTAAACACCTCATGAGGCAAAGGGAATACTCTGTCCCATTTTTTGGTTCTCTACTATCTGGCAACTAGTAAACTCTACTGTGGCAACCGAGTTAACAGTTGAGAATTGTGTTGTCGCGACACAGAGACAATATACTACAAAGTGCTAAGGGAGACGTAGCCAAGGGTTGAAACTGAAGCTACTTCCATGACTCTTTTAGAGATTTCATTATGGATTGCCTTTTGCAACGTTATCACCAGCACCGTTTAACCGGGGCTGTCTGTGCGTGTGTGTGTGTGTGTGAGAGAGAGAGCGGTCCATAGCAGCGGTTATTCTGGAATAAAGCTCATGGATTGTCATCCCCTTCTCTACACTTTCTTTTGTTTTCCGTTTCAACCCAACTAAATCGGGATGAATAAAAGTGTCACACACTCTTAAATGGGGTACACCTTCTTTTTCTTATTTTGGATATTCGATGGACACGAGTATGAATGTATGAATATCAACAGAATGTGATGTCATCGTGGCGGTTGGATGTAGCTACACAAAAAGACACTTCTCCTAAAACAATGATCAAAAAACACACAATAAGGATTTTTGACGTCCTTTTTGATGACGGTTCTGTTGATGCAGGCCGTTTTTTTCTCCCTCTCTCCCCCTCGCTCTCTTTCTCTCTCTCTCTCTCTCTCTCTACCTCTTGCCGTCCCCTTAGCCACTTCGAATGCTTGCGTCGCCCGTGCGTTGTACCCGGGCCTGCACGATTTCCCGGGAGGCCCTCTTCCTGTCCGTCGCCAGGCCCAGGAAGCACATGAGGTCGATGAAACAGGTGGTGAGGTTCAGCTTCATGCCGAACTCGCTCGTGGCATAGTCGTAGGGGAACGTGTGGTGATAGTTGTGGAATCCCTCACCTGATGGGCAAAAAAAAAAAAGGAACAATGTAGCATTGAGTAAGTAATTAAAAATCCCATGCAAAAACAAACTAAAAGCGATGAGGTATGTTGTATCAGTAACCGAATTTCCAAAGTGTATCCAAAAATGCTAATCTTTACACACGCTTAGGGAAATATTTTGCAAGTCTCGCAAACATTTTAGAGAATTATTCTGAAGTAACAGACATCATGTACTGAATACAACTCTGAATTCTCAGTGAATTAGCACAGCATCTGCGCTCAGTGGGAGCCCTGTCTATTATAAACACAACGGGGCCGCAGCGGCAGACCTCTCACCTATGGCACTGAAGGTCACAAACTTGTTCTCCCGGGGGTTGATGCCGGTGTCGTATGGCCTGTTCCCCCACATGTGGGCGGCGCTGTTGACCAGCCAGGTGGCGTTCAGGACCAGGGTGTACCTCAGCAGGGAGGGCACAAAGTAGGCCACCCAAAGGGACTCTCCCCACATATACCAGGGCACCAGCATGGGCATCATGAAGCACATGAGCACCACCGACGACTTGTAGTACCTGGTGGGCGGTGGAGTAAGAAGCAAATGGTAAGGGAGGAGAGTGACTAGTCTGTGGTCACGTCAACTCAATAACGGTGCAGGGAACCCCCGAATGGCATGCAGTCATTTCTTTAAGTTCCGTCAGTGAAAAGGACGGATGTTGGTCCCGCAACACTTTGGTGACAAGACTTACTTTATTAGCCATAAAGTATTTGCCAATAAATTCAACAGGTGGATGAAAAAAATCATATCTCCACAAAGGTTTCTAGAAAACAGATCTGGCATGTACAAATACACAAGATGAAGTTCCTGAATTAATACACAGAAGTGGCTTTTCACGATACTCACTTCCTTTGAAACATGACAATTTTGTCTGCCTTCAGGTCACTGAGCTCCAGCTTGCGTCCTTTTTCTATGACATCTGGGTGCTTGCGAACCATGAGCCATCCGATGTGGGCAAAGAAGAATCCCCGCACGGCGTTGTGGGGGTCTGCGTCCGTCTCAGAGTACTTATGGTGGACCCTATGGTCTCGTGCCCACTCATAGATGTCATTCTGTGGATTGCCATAAGGACTTAAGATTACATGCACTTGCAGCGCAACGTGGTACTTAGAGAGTTATGAAAACCGTAATTATGACTCATGTGTGACCTGTGTGTGTGTGTTTGTTTGTGGTCAAACGCTGTTACCTGAAAGGCCATGGAGTTAGCCAAGCCAAGAAACACTCGCAGGGGTAGAGAGGCCTTGTATGTCCGGTGACTCCACAGACGATGGGCTCCCGCTGTTACCCCTAAAGCACTGATCACAAAGCACACGCCGGCTGTGTGGCGACCAGGGATACGTCAACAGATTAGATCACGGGGGGGGGGGGGAAATCCACTCGGTAAGCATGCGAGAGGTGTTACAGCATCAGGTAGATTCAATCCAATGTTACGAAATACTTACACCAAAGCAAGGTCATATAAGATGCTGAGGGGACTTGGAACAATCCGTACAATGCCCCAACGTGCAGGAAAATCATCAATATCACATTTTTCCATACTATTTCCTTGGGAGGTTTGGGGCCTTCCTGTTCTTTGTACGAGTGATCGAATGAGTCAATTGACGCCGGCGGCTCCGGCTGAACATGTCCGTTCCTGGCGTGGAGCTCAGTGTCCGCCGTCATTGTGATGGTGTCTACAATACAGAACGACAGCCACAAATTAAAACATTGTCGAGTTGTTTCCCCCCACAGAGTACATATGTATCGTCTTTGGTAACAGAAGCAGCGGGCCGACTGGTTTCTTTAGGTAACGCTGGCTAGAGATGGTGGTGGTGGTGGTGGTGACGCTGACTCCTGGCTATGTAACAACGTGCAAAACAGCAGCCCGGAACGTGCACCGAAGAGCTAAATATGACAGTCATACTCACGGAAAGAACCGACGAATCCGACACAAAAGTACCCGAGGACGATGTTCTAACCGGTGTTGTTGAACGAGTGACTTTTCTTGCTAACTCAACGCATATATAAACCCCAATACAGGCGAGCACTGTGCAGTTTAGTACGCATCTGTGAGATGCGGTCGACAAGCTGGTCGCGGCGATTGGCCAATGGGGCTTCGGTACCACCTTAGGCGCGGCCTCCCATTGGCTGCTGCTCTATCTGCTGTTCACGTTCACACTTTATTCATTCCGTGCCAGATGTAAATTTAACCCGGGTGATCCATTTTTTGGGGGTTGAAACGCGTATTGAATCAAACGCGCACCACAAACACATGAAGTCATCAATACAATATGCAACACAGCACCCATGAAGACCTACAGCCGAGCCTCCCCCTGTTTGGTAACATGCAGTGATCAACGTAGGCTTCCTGTTCAGCCTACATCTGTTTGTGATCTGACAAACTCAGCCCAACCTATGTGCATTTGGACACGTAGATCTTAATAAGATACGGTTCAGTTCTTGACAAAATCCTACTATAGGGTACTTTTGTCGAGAACTGGACCGAGGCGTCTAATGATACGTGTCAAAATGTAAACTATATATAAAGTGTGCATTGTAAGTTGTTGTAGACGTGGAGTGTTGCAGATCCAAATGAGTTTTGCAAGTACAATTTTGTCATTGTTTGCTTATTGATCATCTTGTTATACGAACATCTGGGTCCGTTTGTAACCATCACATTCTCCACACACCTTTGACGAAGGAACACCGCGCAAGTATGAATATGTGTGCGTTAGTTTCAATATCTAACGCACTCACGTTACTCGGTAAGCATATTATTTGTGCTTGCTTACCAAACGTTCAAATGACAAATAACTGCTATTTGAATACACGACCATTGAGTTATTTCAATATTGAACGCAATTCCCATTTTTTTATTTACCTACTATTTCTTTATTTCTAAAATGTGTCAGGAAAAATCTATTGATAAGCCATACACTGGACCATTATACACGGTTGGCTATTATAAGGAGATAATGAATGAAAATGAGTTGGCCTACTTTTATAATAGGCCTACTTTACAATTTACAGCCACAAAAATGATATTATGAATTAGGCTATGCAGGTAGTATCCTGTCAATAGACTCATAACAAGTGAAGAATTAAACGTTCTCCACTGTGTGAACTCCTATCAGGGGTCACATCTACAACAAAAGTAATCTAGTGACTTCTGCAATCGAGACAATCGGTGAGTCATTCAGCGTGAAGAAGCAAACATGAATATCTGTTATAAGAATGTAATTCCAAGTTATTTAAACGCGGGATCACCAGACGAGT
Organism: Micromesistius poutassou; assembly: GCF_964030765.1. Lineage (NCBI taxonomy): Eukaryota > Metazoa > Chordata > Actinopteri > Gadiformes > Gadidae > Micromesistius > Micromesistius poutassou. Next base: position 4,038,334 of record NC_140291.1, on the reverse strand, counting down.
GCGAGGTGAGAGCTCCTTGCTGCTGCAAATAATCAACCACCTTTGCGTGTTTGTGTGAAATTAGTCATGCGTGTACGCGTTCTGGCGAGAGAAAAGATGTGGCATATTTAAGGTAAACTGATGAAGAAAGAATGAATGGGGAGAGCTCAAATATTGTAAAGTGTTCCCGACTTTATTAATGTGAGTGAGTTTTATAAGTAGGCTAGGTCTACAGATCCTGGTACCGTGTCGTCACTTTGAGTCCTAGATGTAATATGAGAGGATATGTCGCCATCTAGTGGGGTCATATTGAAACGCAGTGAGCCCACATTGCTGTTTACTGTGGTGTTGCTCTCGCATGTCATATCTTCATGAAACAACTATTCTTTAATCAACTGGAAACTGGAACATTGACGTGCAAGATCGACAACATATCAGTTGTGCACTGCATGCACGGCGTGTGACGTCATCACCCGGCGTCTTTATTTACTTCTGGCCCGGTAATCGCGATGGAAGTAAATAGGGATGAAGCAGATCGTTGCATTGAAATCGCAACGGCGGCGTTGTCAAACAACGAAACGGAGAAAGCTCGACGGTTTCTGGAGAAGGCGCAGAGACTCTTCCCGACGAATAAAGGAAAGAGTAAGTCGCGCGAGTCGCGCATGTTAGCTGTGTAGTCATGCAGCATCCTCCGCAGCATCATCATCTGCATCCCAGGATGAACATGGCTGTGCTTCAAACCAGGGCCTAGTTCCCAGACTAGGTTAACGTCTTCGGTTTGATCTTTGATCAAACCGTGTGTTTTATTTGGCTGGGGATGTTGCACGACATTATAATACATTATAATACATTATAATACATATATATATATATATATATATATATATATATATATATATATATATATATATATATATATATAGGCTATTATAAACCGCTTGTGGTCCTGTTTAGAAAGTGTCTTTTTTTTTTTTTACGTGCGCTATGATGTCTAACACTATATGTAAGCACAGGTTGTCTTTGGCATTTGAGCCGGTGTATTATTATAAATGTTATACATTCCATGTCAATGCTCTTTGTTCCCACCATCACGTCATTTAGGTATTTAGTTGACACAATCTGAATGCTAACAGTTTGTTCATTCATATTTTAGTGCTGCTGGACATGATAGCCAAGAACGGATTCACACCGGGACATCCAGGCCACCCGGGGTCTAATGGAGAAGCCAGATACCGGCACCAGGCCTCAGGGGAGGAGAAGAAACCACCTGAAGCAGCCAAACCCTACACCTCGGACCAGTTGGAGGCTGTGAAGAGGTGCGTTCATTCATGATGTGGCTCCGATACTGTTCAGGACAGGAAAAACAAAACAGATTTATTTATTTTGACTGGTCTGAGGGAACAAATCGATATTAGCTACATTTACATTTACATTTACGTTTACATTTAGGGCATTTAGCAGATGCTCTTATCCAAAGCGACTTACAATAAGTGCATTTTTCAGAAGAAAGAGAAACAATATATCACTGTCAGTACAGTAAGGATGTTCATAGAACCAAGTGCCAAGCACTGACAATTGCTAGGTTAATCCATTCCCCATACAAAACAAAGATAGCTAGGATAAGATGCTACACAATGCTAAGTACTATTTTTAAGTGCAAGGATGTACAACATAAAATAAGTGGGGTGTGGGGGGGGGGGGGGGGGGGTTAAGGCCGGACTACTACTATGTTATCACTTTATTTAATAGTTTATATATTTCTATTATATTAGTTCAGGGTATTTCTATTATATATTACTAATAATTTCATATTTCCATTTAATTTAGTATTTTATGTACATAGTCGACCTTAGCCTTGTCATTATAATTTAATTGTCCAGAATTTGTTATTAGCAAAAGCACAGTATACTGTAACCTGTAGACCATCCTGATCATGTGACCTCACGCCATCACAGTATCAATCTGGACCTCTAGCCGCCCAAAATGATATCCAGAAATCACAATGTAATCTGGGCCAATCAGGGACTGCGTCGTAGGTGATGACATCAAATACAGCAATGGCGTCTCCCGAAACAACGAGCAATAACGTTAGCATTAGTTGAGTGAACACAGCCATAAGTTTAGTGATTGCAGAAATAGACTCCATAACAACTATTAGACAAGAACAAGAGAGTGCAGTGGACCAGCAGAGTTTCTCGGCAGAACATCTGCCTTCGCCATTCCCCGGGCTGGATTGTTACCCTGATTGGCTGAAGGAGCATGTCTATCAAGGCAAGGACTCCCGCCCGCTGTAATCGATGTGGGCGGCAGAAGGTCCAGACTGACCCGTGTAGCGAAACATAACGTGAGGTCACGTGATCAGGATGGTCTCCAGGCCACAGTATACTGTGCATTTCATAATATTAAAACGTAGTCTTTGGACAATCTATTGCTTGTCGCTCCTGACATGATAGATTTCATGGCGTGGTTCTTTTCTCTACACAGGATAAAACAGTGCAAAGACTTCTATGAAATACTGGGGGTTCTAAAAGAGGCTCCCCAAGATGAACTGAAAAGAGCGTATAAGAAACTTGCTTTGAGATTCCACCCGGACAAAAACCATGCTCCGGGTGCAACAGAAGCGTTCAAAGGTAATCTGTCTGATTTCTATGTATTTTTCTATTCTATTCTGTCTCTATTTCTATTCTATTTTCAATTATACTTTTCGATTTGAAGACACTTCCATCCAAAGCAACTGGCAGTAGATCCTTTCTAGATATGATATGTCCTAAGTGAGCGGGGAGGGGTTAAGCCCTCTTGCTCAGGAATGCCTCTATGTGCAGACTGTGTGGACAGTGGGGGATCAACCCCCCTCCCCCCTCTCCCCCCCCTCCCTCTCCTTATGTCAATGATTGTCCTTATTCACCTAGCCGCCATTTTGGTTCAAATCGCTAGCCGGTTGCGGCAACTGAATGGGAAATTCCACTTACGCCCTCACCCAGCTTAGCCTGGCACCGCCCGCCTACGTACTTCCGCTCAATTTTGATATCCCTTCAGTACTACTACTACTCTCTGTGCAAATGAAATGAAGTACGAGAGTCTGGTAGGACCAGGCTACACCCAGCTAGTATAAAGAACCAAAATGGAACCAAGATGTGGCGCCATGTGAATAAGGCCCATGCTGTTTGTGCTCCACAGCTATAGGGAATGCCTATGCGGTTCTGAGCAATGTTGGCAAACGGAGACAATATGATCAGTGTGAAGAGGAGAGGGGGGACCCCACACACACAGGGCCGGAAAACGGACCCTTCCAGGCGGACATATCCCCCGAGGACCTCTTCAATATGTTCTTTGGAGGAGTATACCCATCAAGTATGTGTTTTTGTTCAGTTTTTTTTGGATAGTGCCCATTGCTATAGCATGGGACTTGTGTGCTTGTACTTTCCGATGTGTGTGACGGGCTGTTTTTTTCTTTCCAGGTAACACGCCAGTGTACACCAATGGGAGGATGCGCAATCAGAGACCCGAGAGAAGGGAACGGCAGCGAGAAGTAATGCCATGCAATTATACTGTATATTTCCTTACCATTTAAGATTCCACTCGATTTTTGAAATGATGTACTTTTTTATTTGTAACAACAGGGGGCGACATTGAGTTACATTACCCACTTTTCCGTAATCAGTAATGGTACTGTGAGGCTTCTTTCAGATTCCTCCTCCAGTGTAGTGCTGCATTGTGACAGTGAACATGTTGTCTTGCAGGGAGGCCTTGCTCTCTTTGTCCAGGTCATGCCCATCCTTATCCTGGTCATAGTGTCAGCCCTCAGTCAGATGATGGTCACCAACCCCCCCTACAGCCTCAGCTTCAGGCCGTGAGTGTGACTCCCATTGTCAACAGACAATGTCAATGTCTTCTTAGACAGCCATTTTATACTTGTCAAAGTTACTCAGACCTTTACGAAGAACAACTTGTATAACTCTTGACAAAAATGAATAAATAAATTAGAAACTTGATATAATTTCCTAAATGTGTCATTAACTTGGGCTCTCTTTTAGGATATATGACATATAAAAATAAAATATGTGTGTGTCATCCCATTGTTCCTACACAGACCTGCCACACATCTGACCTGTGAGGACAGGACCTTAAATCATTCACATTGTCTTCCTTTTCATCCCCTGGCTCCAACATATCTCAGAGACATCTGTATTTTGACAGCAGAGCCTTTCAAACATGATTCCTCCTCTTCCTTACTTCCTTTCTTCCTTACTCACATGTTTTAAAGAAACACTGCTGCCAGTTACTGGGCATCCCTTTGTGCTTAGATTTACAGTGTTTGGCAAATGGGAAATCATATATTTATTTTTAGTTTTTGCAAATTGTTGTACGTTGCTGTTTTTGTCGGTTTCATGTTTCTACAGTGTGACCCATTTGTGTCTAGGATTTTATGTCAACGCTTTTGATAGACAACAAAGAAATCTGAAAATCTGAAGCCTGCTAATATCCCTCTACTCTTCCTCCTCCTCCTCCTCCTCCTCCTCCTCCCCCTCCTCACTTAGCTCCTCGGGCCACACACACAAGAGGCTGACAGAGACCCTGAAGGTGGCGTACTATGTGGGTGACCACTTCACCAGGGACAACAGCGCAGCCAAACTGAAGAGCGTGGAGCGTGCAGTTGAGGAGGACTTTGTCTCCAATCTGCGCAACAACTGCTGGAAGGAGAAGCAGCAGAGTATGTCTTGCACTCAAATATTTATTTATTCTCTTTTTTTAAGTCAAATTAATTGAGTTAATGATGGTGGATATTATCCATCATGCAATTCGGATGATCGAGAATACATTTATTCTATCTTTAAAAAAATGTACTATCCATAGAAATTTGTATCCTCCTCTCCTCCATTTCAATCTGGCGCTAAGCACTTACTGATGAACATATAAATGCTAGAATACCATGCAAGAACCAGTAAGTTTTTCTTCACTATTACACTATTATAATATATCCTTTCATTTAATTGAATCCAAGGCCACGGTAATTTGATGCATGTGCGTTGAAAGCCTTGTTCTCCTGGTAAGCTGTGTTGCCCCGTGTTGTCCCGCAGAAGAGGGCATGCTGTACCGCGCACGCTACTTCGGAGACAACGATCTGTACCAAAGAGCCCAGAAGGCCCGCACGCCAAGCTGTGCCAAGCTGTCAGAGATCTCACCCATGATAAACGGCTGAAGCTTTACCTCACACTGCAAGGCAAGCTCCCGTCATATGGTCTTGTGATGTCCTTTTCTTAGTCATCCCACAAACAGGTGGGAGGTTGGTTGTGTTTAAAGCCGAATACAAGTTATTTATAAAGTCAGCCCTACAGTGATGTCACACAGGAAGCTTGTGGGTGTCTACCAAGATGTAAACTAGTCTTCCTGGCTGACTTCCTGGCTAAAAAGCATAAATTAGTGTGAACTATACCCTGTCAAATAAACCAATGCATAACAAAATGACCAGTTGGTTCAGTCCACTGGGTGGGCTGGTAAGTTCACCTATCATGAATCTATCTCCAGGTGGTTCTATGAGGAATGTTGACGTTTTTCTCTCTTTCTCCCGCAGGTTTAGAGAATCACCCCCACACGGCCGTTAGGCCGGTTGTACATAGATACCGTGCGACATTCAGGAAAACCCAAGTACCCAATTCCACTCTGCTGCGATACAGAATGGGCATCTCTTTTACTTGAAGAAACACGGGATGCTCAGGACCATATCAAGTTAGAGCTGTGACTAAAAACCATGACACACACACACACACACACACACACACACACACACACACACACACACACACACACACACACATAAATGGTCTTCCTGGGTTAACATGGGTTTTGGATAATCCTAAAAAAAGCAGAACACAATTAATGTGCCATAACGCCAACTTTGTTTTAACCTCGCGGTTTGAACAGAGAATGCCGAATGAGACTTGCATAAATAGTTAGAAGAGTGGTTGCAATTTCTGTAGCAAAGAGAATATATTTCAAGCACCACAGTGAATGCTTCCTCTTATACGATTCTACCCATCAAGGTGTCAGCTTTGAGCTCCATCTCATCATTTTACACATTCACGCTTTACGCAGAAACTATGCAGGAATATGATCTACCTTCTTTGACCACCATGTCTAGTTATTGTCCAGTCAGAAAACTGTTTTTATGTTAATTTATTTAGCATGTTAGTCTCATTGACCTGTAGCACACTTACAGTCTGTGTTTTTTAAGTGTGAAAGCCTTTGATAATCGAGCTGTCAAGAGTTTGATTAGGACAACCCTCAGCCGTAGCGGTGCGTGTCTTTTATTTTATGAATGTATTTATTTTTAAAATCCGGCAAATTAAACTAGAAAAATAAGGGAAGAAAAATAACTACTGAAAGCCATTGCTCACTGTCGCACCTTGTTTTTACTCCCGAATGAATACAAAAGAGAAAAAAGAAATAAACTTGGATGGATGAACACATTGGATCTGATTCATCTTTGTGGGTACAAAGGATGGGAGGGGTGAAACTCCAAGCCTAGTAAGCACATTTTGCACGTCCAACCATCCCCTTCGCCAGAATACTGGGGGTGGGAGACACAGCTTTGAGCATGACGACACTCCGTTGCTCCAGACCACAGGGGAAAGGAAAATGCTGCATACCTTCTTAGCTCCCACTTCCATTGTCCTGCAGAAGGCTTACTATACTTCTATAGTCTGCTCTCACTGTGTTTATTCGTCCCTCGTCGGTAATGTTTAAGTGGAACTATCTTTGGAGGTTAAATGTAGGTCAAGGGGGTGTGAGGATTGTGGCTGATCTGGCCGATGGTCACGAAAACAAAAATATATAGACCTGGATGTGGGACAAAGAACGTGACAATGCCTTTGTCTGCATAGAAATAGTGCCATGTTTTACGTGCCCTGATAGTGAGATAGTGCCTGTACATTCAAATACTCACAGCAATCCGCCTTTATTCAAATTATAGTCAAAATCTGGGAAGAAGCCATCCATGGCTATGGCTATATGGATTATGGATATATTCTATAGTCATCCAGCAGTAAAATGACGTATGCAACATGATCTCATATTTGTAGGTTTTTGTATATCTGTGAAAACACACATTGCTTGTTGTAATACAACGTAGAAGGCACCTTTTCATATGGTATTACACACATTTTACATCTAACATGAAAGACAAAGTCACATTTGTTAGAAAATAATTTATTCTGCAGTCATGAATGTACAAAACAGTGCAATGGTGTGACTATTTGAATGTCAAATAAATAAATTGGAATGCAAGACAGGTCCACGTTATAAAAAAAATGAAAATAAAAAATGCTGAATGTCCTCTTGCATATAACACAAAGCAAGTGGACTACTGCTAGGCCTTTGCGCTTTGAACCAAAGCGGTCGTTCAGGCCCGCACTGGTACTCCTGGTGTACAACAACTTGCAAAACAACAGAGTGACCATAGAGCTAGCTGCCATTATATGGTTTCAATAGAAACTGAGGTACACACACACACACACACACACACACACACACACACACACACACACACACACACACACACACACACACACACACACACACAAACTCTGAAATATGTCAATTTAAAACGGATATAGTGGCAAAAACCGGTATGTTTAAGCGAAGTGAAAGGTGTTGGGCACGTTTCACTTCTTGTTGTACCGTAACGGAGGCTCCCTTATAGAGGAAACAATATATAAGCCAAGTTATAAAGCCACTCTTTACATTTAGGAAGGAAACATAAACATTTAACACAATTAACAGCTTTTTCGTAAAAGGACATTGTGAGGGTAATTGTAAGAGGTCAAGTTCGACTATTCAGGCACAGCCTTTATAACGGTTGGTTTGTCCCCCTCAACACTCCTCGATGAACAACTCTTCGGAACTGTACAGTTTCTTCTTTATCACCCGGAAGCCAGTGCCCAGTCTGATCACCTGCTTGACCACAGGGGCCGAGGGGTGATTGATGTTGAACAGTTCTTGGATCTTTGGCCACAGCCCGCCGGATTCCAACCGGAGCACGAGCGTCAGCTGGAAGGTGGGCACTAGGTACGGGTCCACGGAGATCTGCTCCACGCTCTCGCAGAGCTCCCCGTGCTCCACGCACAGGTCGATGGACGCCCCCCGCAGGCCACAGGGCTCGCTGGTCGCCAGCTGGAGCAGCTCGCGTCCGATGTGGTCCAGGAGTTTGTCGGGGATGAGGAGTTTGGCGCACCTCAGGGCGCAGTCAGAGTCTTTGGCTTCCCGCAGGCTGTGGGCGATGAGCATCACCACCTCCTTGAGTATCGTCTCCTCCATGGGGTCGTAGAACAGGTCGTCGTTGGACGGACACAGCTCGCCGGAGACGTCCGACCCTGATGAGGAAAAAGAGAGAGAATGTGTTAATATGATGTGGAACTGTAGGAGTTGGACCTGATGTGTTTGGCACACACACACACACACACACACACACACACACACACACAGAACAATGAAGAACATGGAAGAACATTGCTGGTACCTGAATCTGAAAGGTCACTCCTGCTGCCGTTGTTTGAGCAGGACTCCTCGATGCTGCTGTTGTTGACCCCTGCACCAAAATCGGTAAATCTCTGGACCAGTTTGCCCCAGGACATCCTCCTGTCCACCGGAGAAGGGGGCAGTCTGCTCACGTCACAAGGTGCAGATAGAGTAGGCATAGCGGTCCACTTGGGAAGTGCTGAACTTGCAGTCAACTGCTTTGTTCTGCAAGAAGACAACAAAAATATTATTACACATGATTCTGACCACACAATTCCACAATAGCGCATAATACGCGATAAAATTGCCTACATGTCAGATTGGTTATTTGAGAACAGACGGATTACGTTTTGATATTCTAACAGAAGTTCCCAGCAAGAATGAGCAAAAACGAATTACATTTTCATTAAGCTAAGTAAGCAAGTGCACATTAATACTTACAGTAAGGTATAAAGCTGCAGAAGCGTCGTTAGGAAACGAAAACTGTAAGAAGTTCCATAAAAACAACGGCGTAGACTGGATTTGCTAGTACAGGTCCGTTTCATCAGCTGCTTAGCTCTGCAGCTTTCTTTCTTCGCAACAATGTATTTATACTGGAGTCGTAAGCACACGCCCATTTCTCGTCGATCAGCCAATCAAAAAGAGAGGCACGGCATCAACGCTTTAGCCTGCCTGGTAACATGCCAGCAGAGAAGAAGAAACAGAAGAAAAGAAAAGGGCTGGGGTGTCAAATGGACATTAGTGTTGTGGAAATTTCCAAGAACATGCCCGGACAAAGATGCGTTTATTTGTTTAACATCCACAAACAATTAAAACGGCTAATCTAAACTGCTCTCCAGGAACCAAGAAGAGTGGAAATGGTTAAAATATGCAAAACTCCACTGGTTCAGTGTTGCAGTGCACATTACGTCATTTGTTTTGCTCAAACATTACATCATGTTTTTGGGCTATCGGTGAATGCGCTCGAGTTAAAAAAAAAAAAAAAACGCGTCGTTGTTTACAGTAGCAATCAAAATTCGAGTACATCATGTTATATGTTATCATAGGATGCAGTTGTTATTGTTATTTTTTGGGAAAACAACAACATGCGTATGTGCAGCCCATTGTACTTGTCCCAGAAAGCAAGACAAAGACAAATGCACCTTGTGCATTGTACAAGGTGAATTTGAACAATGTATTCGCCACTGTCAAGTTGTAATTGGCAATAACTTGCCATGCATTCTGCACATTGCAGGTCATATGAGTAAATCCTTGTGTGTAAAGGTATGTCCCTCCTGAATCTGATCCCATGTACAACAAGCAGAAGGGAATAGGATTCCACTGACTTACAGAATTAGCCTATGTAGTGGTGGCCTACATGTGTATGTAAACAGGAAGAGCTCAACTTGCGAGATAAACAAGCTGCAAAGCTCCTAGGATGTTTAAGACGTATCCCAAGTTTGTTGACCGAGAGTCCTGATACCGTATATGCTGTGGAAAAATACGCGAGGGAGGGAGGGAGGGAGGGAGGGAGGGAGGAAGGGAGTGGGGTGTGAAGGCTTCTCTACTGCGAGGCGGAGCTCCGAGAAAACAACATTGTAGAAAGCACAGAATGTTCTAAGTTGGTTGTTATCATTTCGATCCGATGCAATAACATCTTCAACTGTCGGATGGATAAGTTTGCATTTAGATTAGATTACATTGAATAGGCAGATATGTGTGAAGGTTTAACTATACACATGTAGTAGAAGTTTAAGGAAAGTTAGGATACCTCCAGAATGATAGTTACAACTGCAGGCATTTAATTTGCACATTGGATAATAATAGCCAGGAATTAGTTGAGAAGTACATCTGAGAATCAGCTCAAGGTGTCCTATGTCATGCGTGAGTTATCTGCGATATATATACAACAAAAAAAGAGAAGAAAAAGAGGAAGCATAGCCCTCTCCTAGAACAGTACATTTTGTACAACCATCAACCACTTCTTCGTATGAAAACATCAATTCACTGGCAGGAACTTTGAGGTCTAGTCTACAAAACAAAGTGTGGTCGGGAGCTTTACATAAGATAACACTTTATTATCGCCTGTGCTAAAGCAGTGAACAATAAAAACAATACAAATTTGAATGTATGTTCACATAAACCATTAAACTAAGGTACAAATTAAAACATTACATTTTTACATGATTTCTGCATATAAAATAACATCTGCATTTGCCTAACCTGTTATATAGCCTACAACTATGAAAGAAAAATAAAAGGGTACAAATAAAAACATGGCAAAGTAGATATTTTTTTATAATCCAAGATCCTTTTATAAATGGCCAAGAATAAGTTTGAAATTGAGAAATACAAATAAGGCTTACCTTTATGGGCACTTGTTATGATGCCAATAAAGAGCAGGAGTTATGTGCAAGTCTTTTTTCACACACCCAGGAGGGTGTACCGAAGGTCAACACAGGTAAACGGCAATAACACAAGCGTTCCAGAAAACAATGTGTACTGGAACCAGTCATGATGACGGTGGCACAGCAAAGTAATATAGTTCCAATGTTGGAAATGAAAACAGACCAAATGCTATAGCAAGAACTGGATAGAAACACTTATTGTGTGTTCACGTAGGGAGAAAAAAGATGACATTACTGTGGAATAATAACAATCTGTTTTATACAATATAAATGATGTCACATTAAACATGTTATCTTTGCTAAGCAGTCCATGTGAATGAAATGCAACCAAAGGCAACTGGAACTTTTTTTAAATCATATTTATTTATTTATGATGGCGTGAATCCCAGTAACTGCTCGATGGGCTTGTATCGCCATTCATCTGCTTCCAGCTCTTCCACTAAACTTGCAAGTTTCTCCATTCGCGACACCTGTTGATCTACAAGCAAATGAATCCATTAGTGTGAGGCTCTCAGTGGCACGTTATCAAACATAAAATGCTACCATTACCATTTAATTGAAATACAATGAATTGTATTGTACATACCATGCTTCACTTGTTTTAATGTCGATGCCACTTGGTAGCTGAATACGGACTCGCATAGAAATCTGTCAGATCCATCTGAAACACACACACCGTTGCATCTTGATTAGAATCAGGAAAGATTTAACCAAACTAGAGAGCCTTTTTATGTTTAAGTCTGTATGCATTTAGGTCTTGTGTTGTAACATTATGCCTTCAGTACCATGTTTACTGTGTGTAAACCTTCGCCCCGTTGTCCATGAAAATAGCTGTCCTCTTTGAGGACCATAATTGACTATCAATCTATCTTTATAGAGTATCCATCTATCAATCTAGAAAGCTGCGATCCTAGAAATAACACACAAACAACTATATTTTCGACTTGTTTTTCTTGTTCTGGAAATAAGAAAATATGTCGCAACTTTCGCGTAGGTTGGAGTGTGGAAATCACATACAGACACCCCCTACACACACACCCACACAGCACAATAGTACAAAAACAAGGAACAGGCAGAAAGGCCTGAGCCTCACTGCGCTCCCAGAGTCACACTTTGTTCTCAGCTTTGCAACACTCGCGGTTTCTGTGCCAAATCCTAACTAAGCAAATTAATTAGTGCATTCAAAGCAAGACACGCAACAGAAACGGGCATCCAGCCAGATGGGCCTGATATCCATAAACTAAATCCTCTCATGTGGTACCGGACAGTAATGTGTTCAATAGACAAATATACAAATAGATAGATAGATAAAGAGCTATTAGATTGAGACCAATCACATACAATAGTGAATCAAATAATGCAATAAAGAGGTGTAATTATGATGCTTTGGATAAAAGTCTCTGTTAAACCAAAAAATGTGGTTGAAAAAAAAATAGTAGTAATGTTACGCATCACACAAGGACACTAAAATGTTTACATTTGTATCTTATACTACTTACGATGCAAACCCCATGAAACAATAACAGTACCGAACAGTACCGAAGGAATAAAAATTATGAACATCATCAGGATAGTGTAGTGGTTAGGGTGTTTGACTGGGTGTGAACCGTGCGTTGTTGGTTCCACATCCTTATTTGTAGGCATCCTTGAGAAAGATGCATAACCTGCTAATTTATGACATGTTTATATAATAACTGCCACTCAATTGCTTAAAAGTGTCAAGATACAAATTATTTTTTAGATTTTAGTAGTCCGTCTATCAGTCTGTCAGTAGCCATGCTCCGTTTTCCCTGTTTCTTCTTAAAAAGCAAAGGACGGCAAAGTCTTGCATCCACAACAGAGAAACAAATGATCACGCTGCCTTGAAAACGTTCCTTCTGTCCGCTAACATGTTTGATGGTAAGAAAAGCCCATTTAATGACCCCAAAACATATGATATCACGGAGAAGCGCAGAATATCCTCTGTCTTAATCATATGAACTGTATGAACTAAAAAAACACCAACAAAAACGCAATGTCCACTAGAGTTGACCCAAATGAATCGCAGCTTCTCAGAAGGGGGGGGGTGTAGCCTCGTGAGAGCACCCTGATCTCGCTGTTTCTCTTTGCAAACGTGAACATCTGGATGGACCCACCGGTACCATGACCTACCTTCCATCATTTCCCCCGCACCCTTCGGGTAGGTGTAGAGGACCTTCCTGGGCGGAATGAGCTCTGAGGCGCTGAACCCTGAGCCTGTCACCGAACTTCCACTCACTCCTCCCGCAGAGGACGACGAAGAGGACGCGGCCATAGTAGCTATAGCCACAACATTGAAAAACAAATTGAAACTGTCAGTTCTTCCAGCATATATATGTTTTTTAAAAAACGGTCAGATGTGGGTGTAATGCAGTGAGCAGGCTAGCAGCTGCTAGCTAGTGCAACCTGACTTGTTTAGCAATTAAGATTAAGGTATTGGTATTGTCCATCGTTGATGGGGAAACCATACAATATTATCAACAGAAAAGCACCCGCTTATTACTTCACATATCACTTACCTTATTTTACTGGGAATGCATTTACTGTAGTGGACAGTGTTGTTTACCCATAGACTACTTCTTCTCTTTTAATTTGGCACGATTTCTGAGTTGCTGCCCCCCAGAGCTTAATAAAGTACCTACAACTTAGTTTCTATTGCCATGCGACAATACCGATTCACTTTACGTTTGAGCTAATGCGCAAACCTTGGACACGCAATCTGTTGCAACCGTTGACAATCCTCTGGCCGATCCCTTCGGTTAAAGATCTACAAAAACAATACGTCATGGTGTCGCAAAAAACGCCAGCTCCATGCACTATTATCGTAAATCGACTTTTTGCCAGCCGGTTCTTACCAATGCAACGATTTTTTTTATTATGGATGTTTTACGCCCAGCACTTATAAATATAAATGGCAGAATTTACAGACGAAACGCAATTAAGGAAGAAAACTACGAAGAAGAGGAAGATGACTTTTACCAAGACGATAGACCAGGTGAGCCTGAAGTAACATCAAACATTTGTTTATGTTTCACTTCATTCACTCCAGGGTAGATCATTTTTATTTATTCATCTGTCAGTTCCTGAATCATGTCCGATGAGGCTGTTAAATATAAATGGATTTCTGTCAGCGCCATCATTTGTTGAAATGGCTGTCAGTAAATATGAGATGTCAATAAGTGTCAACAATTAAAAAAAAAATATATATATATATATATATATATATATCTCATACCCTGTGATGTTGGACAGAATATGAAGAATTGGAAACTGATGAAGTGTGTGAAAGCCACTTGATTGAACAGACGGACAAAGGTTTCCGCTGCGCTATTGATGTCCCAAGTGTCCTCTACAAGTGAGTTATTGATGGACATGTCTTATCACGGTCTGAGGTGCTGGCCACAAAGGAGAATGTGTGCGTATTTATTTGTTTGTCTGTTTTTTCAGATACATTATTGGAAAGAAGGGAGAGACACGCAGACGTCTTGAGTCTGACACAAAGACAACTATCAACATTCCCAAGCCGGGCATTGAGGGAGAAATTGGTGAGGTTTTATAAAAAATGACAACATAGAATTCCTTGAGCCTATGGAGTAAAACCCTTTTCTCTCAATCTCACTCACTCACTCACTCACTCATTCACAGAAATCCCGCAAAAATCCTGCCTCAAATAATGTCCATTCTTCATCCGACAGTTGTCAGCGGTTCTCAGAAGAATGCCGTCTCCTCCGCCGTCACGCGGCTGGAGATGCTGATCGACGGCTTCCGCAGGAAGCAGCCTTTCACCCACTTCCTGTCCTTTGCTCTCAATGACCCCCAGGTTCAAGAGGGATTCCACACATTCAAAGCCAAGGTTTTGGAGCAGTTTTCACAGGTATTTATTAAATTGTTATGAACATAAATAAGGTGGTGTGTCCGCAGTGTACAATGCAGGGAACTGCCTGCCTGCAGCCAGGTGCCTATAAAGAACTGCCTGCTCGTTAATGCTCCCGTAGTCATCGCTTTGGATAAAGTCATTAGCCAAACGAAAGAATAATAATAATTCTTGATCTAAATCGTCATCAGCGTGATGTAATCGGAGAGAATGAAATGTATGCACCTCGCAACAACATCTGGAACAATTTGTCCGATATGCCGCCCAGGATAGCGGGGTAGACGACAGCATCTTTCAGAACCCTTCCAAGCTCCACCTGACCGTGGGCACTCTGGTGCTCCTGAACGAAACAGAGGTGAACAAGGCATGCGACCACCTCCAGGAATTTCGACATGTTATCAAGTAGGAGCAAAACACTGCACCGACAAGTTATCACGTTCTGCCGACTTGTGTGAACTGCAATGGATGGAGGTGGTAGTCAATAGCTAACAGTGTCTTCTGTTGCGACCTCTCTGGTGACCAGGGACCTCACGGAGGGTAAGCCTCTGCCCCTGGAGGTGATGGGCGTCGAGTACATGAACGACGACCCTGCCGTGGTGGACGTCCTGTACGCCAAGGTCAACCTGAAAGATCGTTCCGACCGGTGAGCGGAGCGCTTTCCATGTTTGTGTTTTTATTGGAAGTGTTGAAACCGGCACTATGCACATTATGTTCATTCCAATGATCTGATTTAGCCATAGTGGACAGGTTTCATCTACAAAAATTGGAAAAGTGGAAAAATAAAACAAGATACAAAAAATCAGAAATACAATAAATGAAAGTTGCATAACCTGTGAGTATTTGATTTCATACCACGACATGGCGTCTTTTGGATTGTGGTTGGTTGTTATCGTGGGATATTACGCTGATGGGCAAATAGCCGCAGCCCTACTCCCACTGTCAATGACCCAGAATCTGTTGTCCCTGTAGGCTCCAGGTAATGGCCGACCGGCTGGTGGAGCACTTCGTCTCGGCCGGCCTGATGGTGAGAGAGTGGGACAGGGTGAAGCTGCACGGCACAGTGATGAACACCCTGTTCAGGAAGGACAGCACAGGTAGAGGCATATATACGTTGTTAAATATTATAGGGTCACACTGGTGCATTAGTGTCCTGTTACTGGGGAAGGACATGAGTAAGTACTGAGGGTTGGCATAGCTCAGGAAGGAGGTAGAGCGGGTTGACTTGTAACCGGAAGGTTGCTAGTTTGATCCACGGCTCGAGGTGTAACTGACGAGTTGGCTGTGGCCTTGCATGGGTTACCCCGCTGTCGGTTTGTGAATGTGTGCCTGAACGAATGTAAGTAGCTTTGGATAAAAGTGTCTGCTAAATGTATATGTAGTGTGTCATTAGCAATGTCACAGCATACTATATATGTTATTATGTTGTGTTGGGGTTCGGGGTTAAGGTTGGGAATATTCTAAAAAGTTCCAAACTAGGGTTGGGGTTAGGCTGGTCCATGGCGTTTTAAAACAATGTTACAGGTGGCTTATTACATGTGTGATAACATTGTAACTAGCTAGGGTTAATATAGTGTGTGTGTGTGTGTGTGTGTGTGTGTGTGTGTGTGTGTGTGTGTGTGTGTGTGTGTGTGTGTGTGTGACATAATGGATAAATACAGTGTGTGTGTGTGTGTGTGTGTGTGTGTGTGTGTGTGTGTGTGTGTGTGTTGTTATGAATGAATACAATAAATAAACTATAAATCCAAGTGACTTTAGATAAAAGTGTATGCTAAATTAATAAATAGTGAATGTTGGTAATTAGTAAAAGTTGTTTAAAATCTTTGCTCACGTAGCTCATATGTATGCTCTTAAAAAGGAAAAGAAAAAGCTTTATCCCTCAAACATATGGCCCAATGTTTATTCTGCTCTTTGGGGCTTGGCTTTGCTCCCCGAGAATCTCAAACCTCCCAGCTATTCAGGCTGCGAGCAGTGAGTGAGCAGCATCAGACGGCCGGCTCCCCCTATCTAGCCACAGTGCTGTTGACGAGCCTCGGGGAATGTGTTTTCCCAGCCACTTCTGACAATGGTCTCATTCAGGCTGGCTGTGGATCAAGCCCAGGGCCTTGCCGGTTCATACGCGGCTGCCCACTCAAAAACAGGTTTCAGCGCTGACCATGTTCACTTGGTATGCCAGCTATGGGCCCGAAGTAACTTAGTTTTGTGTCTGGTGAAGCTATAAAGAAAAACGTATTGTGGTCACAGCTTCACAAATAAAACGACTGGTTGGCTGAGTGTTCCTTCTTAGCCACACGGCTCACAAAAACAAGGCTGACCAGCCATCATGTGGAAATGCGCTAGGAGTGAGACGAGCTAGGAGTGAGACGAGCTAGATCTGTGGCCTATGTGTTTCCTAGGTGCCACATGGCAGACCCCATAAACCTGAACAACTTTCAGTTAATTCACATCCATGCGTTATGTATGTAGATCTATAAACGTCTATTTATCCTACCTCATCTTAGCTAAGCTTATGTCTTTAGGGATCTCGCTCCAAGGAAGCCTACAGATTAGGGCTGCAGACTTTGGGGATGGAACCCAGTACCTTCTGGCTTGGAGTCGATTATCCTAGCCACTATTGCTGTCCTGCCCCCCTTTTTCTTTCCGCTTTGCTTATCCGCTCAAACGGTTTAATCTCTGCTCTTTCTCCTTTTCTCCCACCAGCCGAAGACAGTGGTGGCCCGGGACGAAGGAACCCACGGGACAGGGAGGCGTTCGATGCCAGGAACATACTAAAGGTTAGAGGGGGACATTCCCCCTAAGAGCAGGGTGCGCCTATCAAATATCACTGGGGTGCTGCTATGAGGTTTATGGCCTGGCCAGAGGAAACATGTGACATGACCTATATCATGTTGTTGTTGTTGTTGTTGTTGTTGTTGTATTTAGCGGGCTTGTGGTTAAAAATATGAATAGAATCATGAAGGCAACAAGATCCCATAATGCAGCATTCAACAGCACACAACCCAATCACCATGGTTACCTCCCACTTGTGTATGTTGCGAGCGACTCCAGATGACCTCTGGTCCTGCACCAACGAATAAAACAACATCATTCTTCAGGATGCTAATCCTTGATTGGAAAAGAATGAGTAAACTCTACGACTTGGGAAGTTGTCTGTAGCCTAGCAGCATAGACCTCTGTAGCATAGACCTTTCGTGCTTGACCGTAAATGCCAACCATATTTCTTTCATTTCAATGTAGACGTTTGGCAGCCATCGCTTCGGGGAGTTTGACCTGAGTTCCGTGCAGCTGTCCCAGAGATACTCCACAGATTGCACGGGCTACTATTCCAGTGCTGGAAGTGTCAGCTTTGCCTGAGGATCCGCAGATGACTCACCATTCACCCAGGTACTATCTTCGACTGTTGAAATGTCCCATGTGAAGCAGTTGTGATTCTCTTATCACCCACTAGGTGGCAGCATAAGCTATTTGTGAGAAAGGGGTAAACTCAGGAAATATGCCCTAGCCCTGTGAATGAAAGAATGAAATACATCAGCCATGAATGATTAACACTCACAAGTCACAGAGAATATAACAAACATGAATGCCAAGACTGAAAGCTGCATATATATTTTTTTATAATGCCAGGAGCAGTAACCACAGTGTGTGACGCAAAGCCCACAAAATCTTAATCTCGGTATAACAATCACACAGTCTGCCCATTCGTCCCTCTCGCTTTTATAAACTCTTAAACGAGACAAAGGTTAGGTTGGTAATATTTTTTTTTGGAGAGCATATTTTTTTGGAGGGCGGCACGAGCACACGAGCAAAAAAAAAGTCATCTGTGTCACAAAGCGGTTTTCTATTATCTATCATATCACTGTGTGGGGAAATGGCATATTGGCGCCCCCTCCGGCTGCAGGCGCCCCTGCTTGCTGAGGAGGTGCCGTCACAGAAGCTGTGTGAGAAGGGGGAAGGGGAGGGGGGCGCGGGGGACAGTTCACCTCTGCATCTCCCAAATGGAACGGACAAGGGGGGGAACGGGGGATCCACAAGCCTGCAGGTTTATGTGATAAACATATGGAGGAACGCGATCGCTGAGCTGCCCTGCCCCAACATTGCATTGAGACGTTAAACTCAGCTAGAATCGCCGCCCACCACCATCATCCAAAATTTCATGTCTACAGACCAAAAAGTTGGAAAGCCTACAGAAACTATAGATAGTTAATATGACAATCACATTATTAAAAATACACTTGGAGCAATGATTTACAAACTATTTTTTTTGGGAGCATGCTTTTGCAAGTACTTTGCTGCCCCAACTGCCCATATGGACGGCACGCGCCTGGTATAGAGCAATACTCTAATGAAATTAGTGGGCTAAAGTCAGTCATACCCCGAATTTCTTGGGGGGGGGGGGGGGGGGGGGCCTCGGAGTGGGGCCTCGGAGGGGGTCTCACCCGGGGGTGTAATTCAATGTAGGACTGCCACTGGTGACACGACGGTCAACCAATCCCGGCCATCTCTTCGCAGTGATGCATGTGAAGTCCACGGGCAGTGATAGAGTACGGGCGGCAGCTTTGTGAGTCTAGAGTCTGTCCACACAGTGGCATCTAAAACAAGGACCTTCCTTAGCGATTGTGATTAAAATCAACAGCCTGGATTGTTGCCATGTTTACCGTCCTTTAGTGCCTGTTTGGTATCTTGGCGCTGGTGATGTTTATATAATTTGTATTGTTCAAATGTTGACGGATACATCATATGAGGAGGGAAGAAGAATAACACTTTCCCAGAAGGGACATTTAGGTGTTAATAAAGTGTTATTATCTCGTCTGATCACAATGGTGACAGTGCTGAACACAAAATATTTTTCGACCCAATGTAAACTGTCCGAACAAACATTGACCTCCATAGTATATGAAGCCTTCAATTCCCAGCCGAAAGTTCAAATCTGAATGAATGGTTTATCCAGAGTTTATAGAAGATAGTGGCTATACAATACATGGGAATTAGCTTGCCTATAATCCATTCTTATGCTGTGAATGTCACAGCATTTCACCTTCTATGTTCAATTATACAAGAATGCAAGTCTGGCTGTCCTGATAGTGAGTGATACAGGGCAAGGGTTTTCCTTGATGCAATATGATCCATGTAATTCAGCAAACCAGCAAACTGAGCTATACTCGTATATACTATTCCACATTGATATACATACATTCAGTTCAACCAGAATATTCGATTGAAACAAAGTTGAATACGACTTCTGACTGTACCTGCGTATCACACTTCATTATATTTCTAGATATTTGCATATTTCTTCACTCTGTTTCGAATTTGAATACAATAAAATGTATAAAAGGCAAGCGAGGGCATAGTTAAAGCAGAGCGACCTCAGCGTCCGGGTCGGCACACGGACGGCCGCGCTACATCTCCTTAACCTGGCGTTAGCCTGACGAGCCCTGGTTAACCCTCCCTCATTTCCCTGCATGGTGCCGCCTCACGCACGCACGCACGCACACACACACACACACATTCATACACAAATGTTGACAACCTTTGGTGACATGATTTATTGCGTCTGTGTCACTTATTTCTCTCTCGCGCTCCCTCTCCCTCTCCCTCTCCCTCTCCCTCCCTCTCTCTGTCCTTCTTTGTGTTTGTCACTGTACCCATGCCCATCCTCCTCCTACACAACACCTCCTACCCACTGGCCGTCTGTCGAGCATGACAGTGGGAGTGCAGTCAGGGCGGACTAAGTGACTGACCTCTTGCCCCCACTGTCACAGTCCCCCCCCCCCCGCCCCTCCACCCACACCCCCGCCCCTCAGCTCCTCTTCCCTGACATATACCCCAACCCCCCCCACCCCCCCCCCCCCCCCCTCCTTCCTAGTGAGGCTGGGTGTCCGCTGCTTGGTATGCGGCTCTGAGGAGGAGAGTGTTTTTTGGTCCTATGTGAGTGAACGCCAGTTGGCACTCATCGAGGAGAGGGGGGGGGGGGGGGGGGGGGAGAGTGTAAATGGTTAGGGTGTTTGTTCTGGGTTCGAACCTGGATGTTGACAGTCGACCTGTGGGCATCCTCGAGCAAGATGCCCAAACCTTACTTCTGCACAAACCCTACTTCTTGCTCGCATGTATCATTCTGAATGATAGTCGCTTTGACTCAAATCGTCAATAGACCAGTATGTGCACAGTTGGTCAGTGCCTGCGCAGTCTTCACGGACTGCGTCACACATATGTGGGGTTGGGGGGGGGGGGGGGGGGGGGCGGCGATGGTTGAAGTTGAGACTGCGATTGAGATTCAGCGCGGACGCGGCTGCTCTTGCTTCTGCCGGCGTGGGACACGATTAAGGATTCACTGAGCAGATGTCCCCGCTAATCAATGCAGCGCAAACATATGAAGGAGCATAAGTCACCGAGCGGTACGGAGACGGGGAACGTCACCTGGCAGCAGGAGGATGTCCTCAGGGTTATGTTGTTGTTGTTTTCTTCTTGTTGTGCATTTGTGTGTGTGTGATCTGCGTATTTCATCGAAATTGGCATAATAATGATGACTATGCAAAATAGAAGACCTAACTAAGTAACAACGGTAAAATTTGCTCCTTTTATATACTGGCAAATAGTTCAGTCACAAATCTGGACAGATGCTGCAGTGTGTGTGTGTGTGTGTGTGTGTGTGTGTGTGTGTGTGTGCGTGTGCTGTTCATTCCTCAGATCTGTACCCTGGTGGTCCCTGCTGTATCCGCTCAGCCTAATTAGTCAGCTCTTTGCTATTGCGCAGTGGTATAAGTCCCCATGCCTAACCTCTTGTGGTTTGCCTGCGTGTGTGTGTGTGTGTGTGTGTGTGTGTGTGTGTGGGGGGGGGGGGTCCTCTTTCAATACCACACCGACACAAGTGTAAAGATTGTACTCTTTGTCACATTGTGATTCTCTCTCTCTCTCTCTCTCTCTCTCTCTCTCTCTCTCTCTCTCTCTCTCTCTCCTCTCATCTCTCTCTCCTCTCTCTCTCTCTCTCTCTCTCTCTCTCTCTCTCTCTCTCTCTCTCTCTTTCCCTGTTGGAAATCAGGGACGCTGGTCGCTCCAGAAGTGGAGCGGGTCGATTGTGAACAATTGAGTGCTGGTCGAGTGGCGTGCTGGCCTGAGCCACACATATTTGACGTGCATACACACGCAGTGTGTGTGTGTGTGTGTGTGTGTGTGTGTGTGTGTGTGTGTCAGTGGTGGTTGTAGGGGGGGCCAGTGCCCCCGTAACTCTGAGTCCGGCCCCCCCTGTGGCCCCCCCGAACGAGCCAACCCCACCCACCGTCAACAATCGCGCCCGCAATAGCGCTCGTCCGCGATCCATCCCCCCATTAAAACCGGTCTAGAATCGCCACTGGTGTGTGTGTTCTCAGTACACGTGCGTGCGTGCGTGTGTCGCTGTCTTCTGACAGGAGCCCTCCCTGAAGGACCTTGTTTACTGTAGGTGCCACGGAAACACTTCTTGGAATAACTAGCTCTATATATATAAACGTCTGAACCCATAAGACATGGACCTTGAAGAGGAACAACCTTTCTTTTTCTGCATCAGTGAGGAAGGAAGGCTCCTCCTAGTTTCATGGTTCTTTGGTGAAGGAGAAATCCGACATGGAACTTGACCTTTTCAAATTGTGCGGTACAAGGGGAGATGTCTGGCG
Organism: Micromesistius poutassou; assembly: GCF_964030765.1. Lineage (NCBI taxonomy): Eukaryota > Metazoa > Chordata > Actinopteri > Gadiformes > Gadidae > Micromesistius > Micromesistius poutassou. The sequence goes on along the minus strand of NC_140291.1, from coordinate 4,015,916 downwards.
GCAAACTTATTTTAACGAAGCTTTGGAATAGAAGTCCCATGACATTTAATAATTGAGGCTTGTTTTTTTTCGCGTCCGTGTCTCTTGTTCTTCTTAAAGGATTGTTTTTGTTCTTGACACAATTTGAGTAGCAATTACCAACCCATTTCAACAGCTTTCATTTCAATCAGATACGGATTTTCAATGCGCTTCAATCTGGGTCTTAAAAGCGTCTGCTATTTAAAAGGAGCGCGGTACACGGCGATGCAGACGATTGCCACGGGCCAGACTGGGCTATCTGACCGTTTGGAGCCATTTCTTTTTAAGGTCAGCGCGTGTCCCCCTCGCCGTGGCCTGCTTATCCTGAGGGGAATAAATGAGATAAACCAAGGTCGCTCAAATTAGATATGGATGGCCTTACATAAAACCCTCATCACAAACCTACAAACCTGAAGCCTGTCGGGTCTCACACTAATATCTAAAAAAAGGAGGAAGGGAGATATTATTTCCCTTCCTCATATTTCACAAATCATCCACAATTGGATGTCATTACCGGGGACTGATGGAGCTCCTGTTTTAATCCGCGTTCAATCAGTTAAATGTTCATGTGGCGCTACAATTGAGTGCCGCTGGCGTTGGCGTGTCTCACTGATCACTCACACCAGAGGAGGACTGACCGTGACTGACAGCCGGAGGAGAGTGTGCCGGGAGGCTCTGATCGCAGCCCACCACCAACAGCAGGGAGGCCAGGTCGAACCACGTCCCACGCCCGCCTCCGTCACTCCGATGAGCAGAGCGATGAGTGGCGTTGAGTCTATACCTGCTGCAGCTGTCGCTGTCCGTTCACTGGATTACCCCTTCGCAGATGTGCGGTCACGCACGCACGGCCGTGCGTGCACGTGTGTTTGATCTGCTGCTGCTGCTGCTGCTGCTGCTGCCGCCGCTGTTGACGTGGGCTTTGTGTAGTGTTTAGGAAAGGCGCTTGAGGAAAAAAAAAAACATTTGTAAACGTGTGTATTTGCTTTGCCTGAATAAGCCGGAGAGCGCAGCTGCTGTTCAGCACCATTGGGCCTACTTTGTGGGTTTGACATTTTTGGTTTTCGACATTGTTAAACAAATGTTGGACCCCCGAGTTGAGAGCTCGGTCGATTTCACCCGCTGGATTGCATGTCAACGATTGATTTTCCCCAGATGTGAACCCACTCCAAGTGAATTTGTAGACAAATTACAAACAACTGTAATTTAGTGATGCACTTTCAGTATCAATTCTTTAAATTCTACCTACATAACTTAACTCTGCGTCGCTTCTTCCACCCCATCAACAGAGGTCCTTTTTGCATACAAACGCAGCCAAACGGGATGGTACTATTCCGTTTTTTTTTTTTTTTGGAAACCGCAATTGCAATTATTAACTACACCCTTAAAATCGGACGTCAGATATTCAGATATTCCACATTGGATATCCTCTGGCGATGTACATGGCAGCAATGTACATGGGATGAAGACTCCTCAATTAACTATTCATTCCAGAAGAGTGCATTTTGGCGCTCTGCACTCTGTCTTCCCAGCACATCTGAAAGGAAGGCTGCCAGTGCCCGCTTTGCCCCCCCCCCCCCTCACAGCAGGGATGGGGAGAAGGGGGGGGTTAGATGGCCGAGAGAGCGGGTGGCAGAGGGAGAGGGAAAGTGAAATGTGCTCAGACGGCTCCCAACACACTTTGCACTTTTAATAGTCGTATGACCCAGTTTGAAATCAAATTAAATTAAATCCATATATACATTTATAGCAACTCCACTCTCAGATCCTACAGTAAGTCACACAAGGTCCTACAGTAAGTAAATCCACAATGAGTCACTAGAGTTTTGTCCTTATTTTGCAGCTTTTGAAAATATGCTTTCCTCCAGAAAAAAGACAATATGTTTTACAACATGGGTTTTTCATATGCATTTTTTGTAGGAGCATTTAAAGCTTGTACTACTTTATGAGCAAGTGCTAGATTTTGCCCTGCACAGAGTACACCATCTATGAATCAATAATTGATTGTGGAGCATAAACGTGTGTGTGTGTGTGTGTGTGTGTGTGTGTGTGTGTGTGTGTGTGTGTGTGTGTGTGTGTATGTGTGTGTGTATGTGTATGTGTGTGTGTGTGTGTGTGTGTGTGCTGCCAAGATTACTAATGTAATTGGGTTTTCTTTGTGTTTTGCAGTCGAAAATCGAACAGTATTGACGAGGACGGAAGGCAATCTGCGTGCTTCAGTTTTTTGAAGCAACTGTATCTAATCCATCAAACAAACCATGGACAAAGGTGTCGACAACAAAAACAGCATCCTTTTTGTCACAGACGTTTCAGAACAAGCTGGAGATGTGATTCAGTTCACAGAACTGGAACTTCAACAAATCAATAGACGTACAACAAATGATTGTAAAGTACTTATTTTCAATCTAATAAATACAACACACTTATAATTGGTTTGTATCGTCATTCATCCTGTCGGTGCGAAAGCTGCCATCTTTTGAAAGTCTTCTGAAATCTCGGATATAAAACCAACATTTTGCGCACAAAGAACTGGTCAAACATGCACCGCCTGATAAGAAAACAAACTCGATTGGGTGTTGGCCTTGCAAAAAAAAAAAAGAATTGCAAAGCTGTATTTGTTTGATTCATCTGGTAGCGGGCAGATGTTTACCCATAAACAACCAAGTGAAGGTAGTATTTTCCCTGTTTCTCTCTTCAAACAAGCTTTCCTTCGCCCACTGGAACCAGTTTGGTCTCTTGAGAACAGAATAGATTCTAATCGATTCCATGATGGATGATATACATGAAGAATATACCCCTAACCGTCATTGTATCACGCAGAGACGTGTCATGCAAAGGTTTATCATACATAGTGGCAACCAGCCCTCATGCAAAATAAAATCAAATTTGTGCATTCAAGGTGCCGTTTTTTATGGAGCCACGCTAATGTCCATTCCTGTGCTGCTACTCGCTCTGGAAATATGACGTTGATGGATGGGCATGTGCATGCGCCCGAGCCTTATCTAGAGTCTTTGTGTGCAGATGCTAGTGACACAAATTGTATTGAGTACGGTTCAGTATAGCCCATATAGTTATCTTTAAAAACACAACAGCAGCCAAAACGCAGGCCCTCTTGAAGATGGAACTAGTATTGAGCGCCGAATATGACCGAGATGTAGATTCCTAGATGACTCTGATTACCGTTTATATCTTATGTTATGGGATAGTGGGAACATGATTATTAAAAAGTGTGTTTATTTGAAAATGGATAGTTGAGGAGGAGAAGTAAAAGCAGAGAGCTAGTTTGTCCTGTGGGCATGCTCTCTGGTGGATGTTATATTGAATTGAGCCCATGGCACCTTTTTAAAAAGGAGAACTAAACAGCAATGGTTTCCCACATTTCCTTTTGAAATCCCACAACACAAGCATGAAAAACTACAATAAATCGTACCCTAAAATCTGCCTGGTCCCTTCTGACCTGCACAATGTATTATACACTTTCAAAATTGCTCTATAGTGAAGGATACGTGCTATATTCCTATTATTTACTCAAGAAATATATACTGGGACTAAGCTCCTTGGCTTTTAAACTGGCGGTTTGCTAGGTCTAGCTCAAATAATGGATATACAGTAAGTTCTACTCTGAAGTGAAACTCTTTCTTCTACGATACCAGCACTGTCATGTTATCATTCACCCTGGTGTGAGATAATAAGTATGTGTAATGGGAAAGCATTTGGATTCCCTTCCGCTGCTTATCGGCTGTAGTCAGTGATGAAAGCCTGTGGTAATCACACGAGATCCCCACTTCAGTGTGCTCTTCAGTGTGCTCTTCCACACACGACAACACACGCATGCTTCCTGTGATGGTTTATATAGACAGCGAATGGATGGGAGTCGCTACTTCGCCCGGCACCTGTCCTCCTCGTGGAATGATTGACATGACCTTGCCAAGACTTCATTCCCGACGTAAGGGCTTGAGAAGCATCCCAGGAAATGAAAGGTTTTGATCCATTTATCAAAGATGGACCCTGCTTGCTATGAGTCCTTGAGTCGAGGAGTTGCTATTGAACGGTGTGCGTTTGGTGTGTCCTGGGTCGTCAAGGTATCCGATGGATCAGAAGAGGCTGTCAGTCTCTCTGAGAGATCGTGGGTGAGTTGCGGGCTGTCTGGGAGGTCAGAACAACTAATTGACGGTGACCCAGCGGTCAAAGACCCTCGTAGCTTGATTCAATGTTTTTCACTTAAAATCGCTGTTGCAGTTTCTCATTAATCAAGCCTGCTCCCTTAAGCGTTTGACAAAGTGAGGCAGATTTGACGAGGTGAGCAAAAATTAATTTGGTCAATAAATCTATCCATCCATCCATCCACCTATCCATCAAGGACTATTAATCAATCTATTTAGGACTATTAATCAATCCATCCATTAATCATTTAATAAATTTATTTATGGATTGATTGATTGGTGGTTTGGATGATCAACTGATTGATACAGATGGCTATCTGTATACTATCCATGACTTACCATCATACTGCATGCTTCTTTCGTACTTGAATATAATGTGTTGTTTGTGTTGTTGAACTTCTTGTTGTGCTGTCTTGTTCCGTGTGTGCTCATGAATCTGTAAAGCGACCTTGAGTGTGAGAAAGGCTCTATATAAAATAAACGTTTTAGTATTATTATAATATCCTAAATTATTGGCAGCCAACAAGGCTGCCAAAAAAAAAAGAAAAAGGCCATATTGAAAGAGGCGAGGCGATTAAGAGGCTTTAAGGAAAACTCCAAGGAAAGCTCAACCACATAACCCTCACCCCCACCCCCACCCCCCCCCCCCTGAGAGATAACGGCACCTCTCGGTCACTGAGGATCGTGACTGGACTGCGAAGAAGCCTGGAACTGAAGACACATCCTCCTCTCTCTGACCGGGAAGTCTATCGTAATAGGCCTTACCGTCGAGCCGCTGGCTAGCCCTCCTCTGCCGGGCGCCTCTGCTCCCGATTGCCCTTGCCAATCTCTCTCTCGAGTTCTGTTCTGCACATTCAGGGGGAAAACCAAAAACCAAAAAAGTCTGCATCTGCCACATCAACGCTTTTGACAGCGGTGGCACGAGCTGCTTTTGGCCAGCGAAGCCACACCATAGTAATGGGATCTGGAACAGCATCGACAGGATGCCATACAGGTAACCTTAAACCCGAAACACTTGGCGCATAGCCCGTCGTTTATTTGGTGTTATGTTTTTATATGAGGATTGAATAGCCAACCAATGAGTCAGCCAGAAGGACGGCCAAAATATATTTAAGACAAGATTGGATTTTGTGACATCACAAACTTTTGTAACTGACAGTTCTAGCATGTAGTGCTAGTGTTAGCCCTAACATATGTTCAATTTGGCTATTTTATATATTTTTTAAGATTATATCAACACAGAGTGTTAGTTTATTATCCCCATGTGTTTGTTTCTCTGCTATGCATGCTTAGCGCACTACTTCTCTCCCTCACTATCTCTCCCTATGTCTCTCTCTCACTCCCTCCCTCACTGTCCTCTCCATCTCAACCATCCTGTATTTCCCTGAATATCCCTCTCACTCTCTCTCTCCCTGTCTCTCCCTCACTCACTCTCTCTCTCCCACTTTACCTCCCTCTGCCTCTCCCTCAAAATCCCTCCATCTCTCTCTCCTTCATTATCTCTCCCTCTCTCTCTCCTTCACCATCTCTCCCTCTCTCTCATTAACTATCTCTCCCTCTCTCACCACCCCTATCTCTCTCTCTCTTCCCCTCTCTCTCTTCCCCCCTCTGTCTCTCTCGCTCTCTCTCTCTCTCCCTTCCTCCCTCTGTCTCTCTCTCTCCCTCACTATCTCTCTCCCCCCCTCTCTCTCCCTCACTAACTCTCCCCCCTCTCTCTCCCTCTCTATCTCTCCACCCTCTCTCTCTGTTTCTCCCTCACTATCTCCCCCCCCCCCCTCCCTCTCTCTCCCTCCCTCTGTCTCTCCCTCACTAGCTCTCATTCGCATTCAAGCGACAGCCCGAGCGGTGGACGGCACGTAGAGGTGGACGAGCAGCACCTATTCGAGCAGCGTGAACGCGTCGTATCTGGGAGCCTTGAACACAGGACTCAAAACACACACACACACACACGCGCGCGCGCGCGCACACGCACACGCACACGCACACACACAGGACTCACCACACACAGTACCGTGTGCTCGACCGCCGACAGACGCGATGGCTGTCCTGAGGAAGACGTTCTCGTGCTCGCTGGTGCCGATGCTTTTACTGGCAGGGCTGTCGACGCAGGTAGACATAAAAAGTGGAAAAGAAGAAGGAGAGAAAGCGGGAAATTTCATGGAAGACGAGCAATGGCTGTCAACCATCTCTCAGTACAGCCGTAAGATCAAACACTGGAACCGCTTCAGAGACGTGAGTGACTTAGGATCTGATTTATTGTACAACGCGATGGCTGCGTATATTATTATTATTATTATTATTATTATAGGCCATTTTTCATGTTTGTTTTGTAAATAAATTAAGGACACGTTGGTTGGCTGCTGTTTATGAGCGCCACATATTGTTTATAAAGCGATGACAATGTTTGTCAATTTCCGCACATTCATTCAACTGTCCGGATTCCGTGAACACGCTCACTCACAGAAACATGTCCGACTCAAAAACAGCAAGAGCATAAGTCAGGGATCCGCAACGCTATTGTTTTCTGTCATGAGATAAGTATTGTGTGTGTGTGTGTGTGTGTGTGTGTGTGTGTGTGTGTGTGTGTGTGTGTGTGTGTGTGTGTGTGTGTGTGTGTGTGTGTGTGTGTGTGTGTGTGTGTGTGTGTGTGCGCGCGCGCGCGTGTGCGTGTGTGTGCGCGCGCGCGCGTTTGTGTGGTGGGGACGACGACGACAGTGTGAGTGCGCGCGCGTGAGACTTCGTGCGCATGTATTAATAATGAAATGTTACTAATAAATAAAATGATACAAGACGATGCGTGATGTCGCTGCTACAACTGCTCTGCCCTTATTTCATTTATTTACAATAAAACAGACGAGTGTAACATGATCCGATCTCACTAAGTCATCCTCACAGTGATGAGACACCCGCTGTCAACACAGACGAATGTTGTTGAACTCAATCGGATCTTTGGAAATGTCAACGTTTGCTTGATATTTGTTGGTGTCTCAAAAACAGCTTATTCAAGCTCCGTGACACTCACTTTTACACTCTGGAAGACACGCACTCATCAATACCGATTAACCGATTGATTTTCCAGCCTCCCCCGACATAACTAGGGTTGTCTTTATGGAAACCGAGCCCCCCTCCGCCCTCCCTTTTTATAGGCCCTATCTCATCTATTTCTGTATAAGCAAACACCCATCACCACACTGTTATCTCGTTGGTAAGTTAAGTCAGTTAATTAGGTGGATGGTTAACTAGGTTGGAGTTACATGCAAAGCACAGATTTGCTGGGTGTGGCTGTTGCTCCCTCGACAGGTAAAACAACACACTACGTGAGGCAGAACGCAGTGTTTACCGCTCACTGGCTGTGGAGCAGGGGGTCGGGCTCAAGGAGAAGGTGCCGGTGGTGGTGGAAGAGGATGTGGTGGTGGTTATGAGGAGGAGGAGGCGGCGGAGGAGGTGGTGGAGCAGGGGCTGGTGGTGCTGGTGGAGGAGGAGGTGATGGAGTTGGAGATGGAGGTGGTTGAGGAGGTAATGGAGGAGGTGGTGGGGGTGGTGGAGAAGGTGGTGGTGGTGGAGGAAGAGGTGAGCGAGGAGGAGGAGGAGGAGGCGATGAAGGTGGTGGGGGTGGATGAGGTGGTTGAGGAGGTGGTGAAGGAGGAGGTGATGGAGGTGGTGGATGAGGTAGTGGAGGAGGAGGAGGTGGTGATGGTGGTGGTGGATGAGGCGATGGAGATGGTGGAGGGTGGAGGTGGTGGTGCTAGTGGAGGAAGAGTTTGGAGTGGTGGAGGAAGAGGTGATGGAGGTGGAGGTGGGGGTAGTGGTGTGGGGCTGGGGGGGCTGGGGTAGTTGGTTAGCAACTGGCTGCAATCCCAGCCTCCCTGTTGACAACCGAGGGCAGACATTTGATCTCGATGCCAAGATATTTACCAGCTCCAGATATGGGTAATTAGCATTGTTGGTGTGTGTAGCTCTTTATGGGGGAAGAGACTGGGAGGAGATCGGGGGGGATGATGATGGGGATGAGGATGATGCTGATGATGTACTGATCTCATTCACTGTCGATCCAGCGATCCACACACACACACACACACACACACACGCACGTTTGTGTTCGTCGGTGTACTGGACGACCACTCAATACTCTGATAACAAACATGGGAATAACTGATAGATGAACACGAGGTAATCCGGTCCATTTGTAACCACATAGTAACCAGATGAAATCCAGGCCAGTGGCTTACCACTGAAAACACACATCTTTGATTCAATTCCCCAGGACGTTTGCCCGCTTGTTCTCTGTTCTCGGGGTGGTGAATTGAATTAGATGTGTGAGATGTACATTCCAGGTGTGAAGAAGGGGTGGGGGAGGGAGCACATATAGCTTACCAGCTAATGTGTTTCCCTGCTTAGCCACAAAGCACATGGAAAACACGGAAAAGGGACTTCAGAGATAAGGACGGACCGGAGTTTGCTTTCTGTAATATGACTTGACGCCTATAGGGAGTAGCAACAGCATTGTTTAACCAGCTGGCTGGGAGACACTCGCGTAACATCCGAGGAACGAAGCCAGTGTGTGTCAGGGTGAAATATTTACACTTGGCTATTGGCTGTTCTTAAGGATTGTGCAGTGAATGTAACGTCCACGGTGAACCATTGGAACCGAAGAAACAACCTTGCTGAAAAGTGTGTGGGTGTGAGATGGATGGATGGAAGGATGGGTGACCGGTCCTTATCCCCCTTGATTTATTCAGTATTATAAAGTATTATAAATGAATTGACTTTAACACTTGACACCTGGACCCATGACCTTGTGCCTGTGGTCTTCCGGTTTAACGAAAATACACGCCGTATATACACACGCCTGTTACCAACCGTCACACTGGGCACATAATGAGAAAATGTTGTGAAAAGAGGCTGAGAAAACTGTAGTGGTGCTCAGAAGGTGAGACATCACAGTGTGTTCCTCACCAAGGTTACAGGTTTCCTATGGAAACCAATCGCTGCAAACCGCTGTCATTACCTGGAGAGCAGTAGCGTCGTTGACTCGTTTCACATGGAACATGTCGACGCTTCAGCTGTGAAACGAATCCATCTATGTATGTACCACGCCCACAACGCTGGGATCCAACTGCGGGGGATTATAATGTTGAATAACCGTACTTTTCATTCATGAAGCGCTTTTGCAGATGCACAAAGTGGTGACTGTGTGATTGCGTGTGTGTGTGTGTGTGTGTGTAGGTCTGCGTGTGTGTGTGGGTGTGTGTGATGACACCTCATACGCTACCAGTGTGTGATGAGAGCAAGAGGGGGGAACGAAGAGAGAGGACGGATGGAGCGAGAGAGAGGGAGGGAGGGATGGAGAGAGAGAGGGAGGGATGGAGAGAAAGAGAGAGAGAGAGGGAGGAAGAGCGAGGGAGAGAGGGAGGAAGAGAGAGAGGGGGAGAGAGAGAAAGAGATGTTCATTCATTGCCAACTTTTTCTTCCTGCTTTTCCCTCCACTTCCCTGTGAACAGGGTAGAAGGGGCTCATTAAGGTGCAAGGCAGCGTCTCACCACGCCAACTAGCCCGCTACCCTGGGCCGCACCTGCTGCCTGGCCACGCTACATGTTTAATGAGAGGAGCTTTCGCCACATCTTTCTCGGGCCAATAGCGCCTCTGTTCCGTTGTCCCGTTGTTTTCTTATTACGGGTGAGAATGTTTGATTTGCAATTCTCAGGATGAGATCCATTTTACGGTGAGAGCTCGTGGATAGAGGGCGATGAAATATCGATGAACTGTCTCGATGTCGAGATCAACATCTGAAATGTCCCCAGTGTCAAAAAATATTGGTAGAAGTCAACGGCGTCCGTTCAAACGCCAGACAGGCCCAGAGTGTGTGTCATGGAGCGAGATGTCTGTCCAAGAGAAGGCTGATGGGTTTGACTGCAACATCCCCCAAGCGACTTGACAATACGTTTCCTCTCTCTTCTCCTGGGAAAAGTGCACTGGTCACTGTGTCCCAGGTAACCTCTTTAGTCATCATCACTTTAAGGCAAAAAGGTCCCCCCCCATCTGTGAGTTGGATGGAGAGAGTGGTGGTGGTGCTGCTGCTGCTGCTGTAGCACAGTGAGTGACACTGAGCTCTCAAACGCAGCACAGCGCCAAGCTGCCAGCTGTGAGACATTCTGTTGCCGCCGTCGCGTCCATTTATTAGCCCCCGCGCAGGATTTACAGCTTACATGTGCTTTTTTCCTTCCTTTTTTTTTTTTATATAATACTAAATGAAAAGTGGGTTAGAAATGAATTGGCTTATTCCTATTAGTGCGTCGCAAAATATCTGAAGGATAAGCATTTTAAATAGAGAGGCTTATACAATAGCGACTCAGTAACTGCGATAAGCGAAGGCAAAAAAAAAAAAAAAAGAAAGAAAAGATATATAGATACGGATATTAAACAGTAAAAAAAAGAAGTGGTTCTTTACTTTCTGTATCTGCACATCAGCCCATTAAAGCAGCCATCTGTGGGATTCTGCACATCATGCACTAATGAGACGGGAACGGCAGTGCACGCAGAGCTGGTGATCGCTGGCTCTCTCCTTCCTCCTTCCTCCTCCTCCCTCTCCTTCCGCTCCGTTCTCCGCTCTGTCTCTTTTCCTCATTGGCGGCCTTGTTTCGTAGCGCCCAGATCGCTCTCCCCGGAGCGTGGTGTGGAGTGAGGTGTGCTCTGCACCCTGTGTTTGTGCCTATGCATGTGTGGCTTCATCTCCTTCACACACCGTACATAGGAGGATTGAAAAGGAGGTTAGGGAGAAGAAGAAGAAGAAGAAGAAGGGGGCGAAGGCTGGGAGGTGGTACTCTGCCGGGCGTCCCAGGTGGGAGGGAGTGTCAGTGACTCCTAATTGACCTGAGAGGTCTGCCCCTTTAACGGCAACGGGGATTAAAAAAAAACCATGCCTCCGCCATGTTGGAGGACATTTTATGTTTATGCTGAAATCCGCTGGGCCGGATTCAATGGGGCGCTACGACCAACCTATTAGACCTGCATGGAGATAAATGCAAGGATTTCTCCCCTTCGTTTTGGTCCAGTATCCAAACCCGAGTTTATATATCCACCCTTGATCCGCAGATTCCCTGTTTTCTTTTTTCGTGGTGGCTGAACTCACTACGCATCATAAAAAAGTGTTTTTCTCAGAGTGCAAAAGATGCAGGATAATCGGCTAACCGCAATGGATCCGGTGACCACAAAATGCCAACCTCTTCTACGTTTTCTTCCTCCATAGTTTATCTCCTTCACCGTGAGTTGTCGAAATGTTGAGCTGAATAATTAGCCATGCCAAGGGTTATTCCTCTCAGGCTCCACTACGGTTCATGCATTATGTATAGCGACATCTGCCTGAGTGCCGTCTGCATACCAGAGTCTTATGCACAGGACTTCCTTACGGGCCTCTCGAGGTAAACGCTAGCATTGTTTGGCTGGGTTTGCACCCGGTTTGGTTATGGTTCTTCTGCCTTCATCGTGAGCGGGGGGGATGCTTCTGTGTGACGCCTGAGACCCACCTTGGATCGATATTGTCCACCCTTCTAATGAACCAAACTGACCTGGATCAGCAGAGCTCGTTAATGACTTTTTAACGGCAATTGATCCACCTCAGCTGGGAGGGGGAGGGGCTTGACACTAGTTGATGACCTTTCCACCCTTCCTTCCCTCGGGAAAAGAATGCCTTCTTTTAGGCTGGCTTTACACGACAACGCTCCCGGGTGAAACCGACAAAATATCTTTCGTTTAGACGGCGACAGCGTTTTCGGGGCTTAAAAACGCAAAAAAGTGAACCCACCCTCCAGAGTGGAAATCTTAAAAACGTTCCACCGTTTTGTTTCCGTCTAAAGGGTTAACAATGCAAAAGTGTTCTCTGAGCTGCTCACACTGGCTCTCGTCCCGTACGCGTTTATGTCACATCCATGTGCAGTACAGGAAAACCACAACAAACATGTCGGATTTCACAGACTTTTGGGTCACCGTATGCACGCAGATTTCCACCCAAAGATGCTCATCTAAACGCGGAATGAAAAGTGGGAACGCAACGCCACTTTTGCTGTTTGTGTTCAGATCGTTGTCGTGTAAAGCCAGCCTTAATGGCGAGTGTAAAGAAATGCTGGAGACAAAATATCAGATAAGAAAGTATAGTAGTAAAGATACAGTACATCACAACAGCAACCACAACAACAACAACGACAATAATGTCCCCTATCTGCATTTTCTGAAATTACCTTTTCAGCACCAAAACACAGTGCTCAAATCTCATTTCATCCATCGCTGGTTCAACAATAGCGAATAAGATAGCATTGGCAGACCTCAACTTTCTATTCCATCGCAGAGCAGAGAGACTTAAAGGATCTCTTGCAAACGCAAACATACCTCTGCAAACATGGGCCGCTGGCCAGATCGTATTAGTGTTGCGGAAACGGCCCCCTTTTCCGTCAATAAAAAGACTTTATGACCTATTGTTAGTGGTGAGTTACACAGATCAGAGCGGGTTGGTATTTCTGGAAGTTCAAGCTAGCGAGCATGACTCGTTAGCACATCTCCTCTTGATTAAAGCCCCACATGTTGGTTTTGCCTTGTTGTGTCTTAGCAACATAAGAGGTAATCAGTGCAATCACATTCACAGCTGACATTGAAACATTCTCTGCTGACACCACAAATTATTTGTTGTTGGGGAAGAAACAACCGTGCAAAATCGATTATTTTTGGACTACTAAAGCTACGACTGCACTGGGACCTGCTCCTGCCTCAAGCAGCTTGTCGTTTTTGCCCCTGTGCTTTGTACGTCGCAGACGTTCTTAGCCTTCCCTCTGTGCAGCCATGCTAGCATCTGTGGACCCCATGTCATCGTAGCCTCCCAGCCTACATGCACCTCCCTCAATTTAACCTGACAGAACAAGGGTGTTAGTGTGTGTGTGTGTGTGTGTGTGTGTGTGTGTGTGTGTGTGTGTGTGTGTGTGTGTGTGTTTCAAGGACATGCTTGGGTACAGTGTCCTTGATCACGCCTGTATTGCCCACAGGGTGTGTTTAGTGTGTGCGTCATGTGGGGATTTAAGCTGTGGAAGTGTTATGGTTCTCTGCTTGTGTGTGTGTGAGGGGGGTGGGTGTGGGGGGGGTGGGCTGTGTCTGTTTGGTGTGTATGTGCGCGCACATGTGTGCTGAAACCATGTGGATTTAGAGGGAGAAGCAAGAGGAAGAGACGGTTAATTTGCAGCGAGTCCAGGGCTATAATCCATCCCTGGGCATTGTAGGACTGAAGAAGAGAGCTAATGTGCTTAAATCTTTTTTTTTTATTCTTTTTTTTTATTTCGGTTGAAAGCACCCAACAAAGTAGCATAATGTGCTCCATGCAGTCCTGAAGGCACAAACAAGACGTCTCTATTTGGCTGAGGGAGCCCCCTCCCCTTGGCTCACTAATATTCACGTGCCACTGCAGGAGATAAGCTGCCACGGCCGCAGCGGCTCACTTTTCTCCGCCTGCCAGGAGCAGACAGAGGGATTAGCTCTAATCAGTCTGTTAGCATATTTAACTTAGCCATCCCTGGGAGCCCGCCCGACATAATGAACACCGTGTCCAGATATTTTTTTATTATTATTTTAATTTGCCTCCTCACACACGCCGTAGTGTGAGGAGTAGTCGTTAAAAAAAACGGGATTGACGTTAAACCTGTCATGCCAGCGTCAATTATTCAATGACATGCCTTATTAAATGATTTAATTGAGATGTTATGCTAATGGAGCTGTGGCGGAGCTCCTCAGAAATGCTGCTTGAACGCATGCGTTCAGGGGGGGGGAGGAGGAGGTGAACGGAGCTGGGGTTTATGTGCTTGTTCAAGGTCACCTGGACAAGTGGTCGATGCAAGATAACTACCTGACGTTGTTACACAAGGTGGTTTGGCGGGATGCTGCCCATTGGCTATAATACTCTGCCTGGATGGGAGGATTTGTGAGAACGTCAGATGAAAGCACTGCCAACCATGGTAAGAACGATGGAAAATAAACTCCATGATGAAGCCACTGATGATGACAAAGATGCTGATGAACACAGACAACGTGCCTATTCCCCCTGAGATCTTTCGATTGACTAATATTGTTAAAATATTATAATTGTGTTTGCTGAAGAAATTGGATTCAAATAGCTCAGACTGTTATCTAAATCAAATTGTCCCAAGTTTGTTGTAGAAGAAGCCACCACTTGAGAATCAATCTGATATTTTTCATTGTGTCAAAACTTTGATGACACAGCATCATACCATCTGAACATTAGAGTGAGAACAATAAAGTTATTGGATTCAGCAAGCTTTGTCCATATAGAGCCTATAGGCACACAACTAACCACCAATACAAGCCCTACTCATTCCTAGAGAATCTACAGATCCATAGCAATCTATTTTTCTATGGATGACTTCAAAGGGTTCACCTGGGTGTAGATGTTGACGTTACCCTTATCCATCGCCAATTCTCCCCTATTTAGGACATTAAGAATGCCTTCATATATACAGTATATCCTCAAAGCTGAAACGTCAGTAACCTTTATTAAATGTCCCATATTTTATGCCTTGGTATCCAGTCTTTATATCTTAAATATATTCTATCTATTAAACTGAATTCATTGCTCTACCTCCATCAGTTATTAGCCCAATATCCCGTGGCTATATAAATATATCGGTGTGTATAAATCTGATCTGCAGAATCAGCGGGACTCCACCGCAGAGACAACACCGAATAAGTTACAAAGCTCCCTGGGGGGGGAACCCACCTGCCCCCCCCGCCCCCCTCCCCTCCTCTCATCTCTCATCTCTCTCAGCCACCACACCTTCCCGTCGTTGTTCTGTTTTATTTTTTCAAATGTGGAAAAGTCAGGTGTCACACAGCGGTGGGGTCAAACAGAATCCAACCTGCCAATCACTTGCTCCATCCCGGGCACGTAACACGTGTGCACGCACGCACGCACAAAAAAAAAAGCGCCAAGTGCTTCTTCCTTCATCGCCAGGTGTGTGGGCCCCCGACCGGGGGACTGTTTGATGCCGCCCCCCCTCCTCCTCCTCCCCCCTCGCTCTCGACGCCATACTGCGCCTCCATACTGTGCCGCCATACTGTGACTCCCTACTGCGACCGCGACGAGCGCTTGCATGGGAAGAGCGGCGGGGAGCGTTTTTTTGCCTAAGTGACGCAATGTTTTGAAATGAAGACTCATTAGCCTTCGACTTCAACCAGGCTGCGGGAGAGAGAAGGATCCTTTATTATCTTCACCAGAGGAGCGTCGGTCCACGCCGCTGTGGTTTCGGGCTCCTAATGCGCCGCCGAAGCCTTTCATGTGTGGTCCCTGCCGGCAGCTTTTGTGTCTGTAATCATTTACAAAGCCCTGCTCCATAGGGGCTTGTGTTTTAGCGCTTCCTATACCACGGCCAATCACTGGAGAGTGCCTATAATTAGCAAGAAATCCTACAGCATCTCAAGTACCAGTGGAAACGGCTCGCCTGAAACAGCATTAGTGCAGACGCCTCATCGTATGGAATATGAGGCACGCTCCAGGAAACGGGGACGTCGGTGTGCAGCGACGGCTCTGCGAGATGTTCCCTGCGCTGCTGTGCTGCTGCATTGCAGGCAGATGTCTTACCTTGCAAAACAACATGCATCCCCTTTAGCCTGCAGCTTTGCAGGATCAATTGGATTCAGTTTGCCGTTGCTTGGCTGCATCCTAATCCCCCGATGCTCCCTGGCTCCTCTCTCCTCCCACTGGGGAGCAAACGCTCCGATATTAAGGGCATGTGTCGAGTCTAAGCCAATCACTGTTTGTTTAATGGTTATTGTGTATATGCAATGTATATATATATATATATATATATATATATATATATATATATATTTATATTTATATACACAGCCTGTACACACACAGGCTGGCTATCTGTCTCAACCATCCTGTGGTACAATCTTTAGACAATGTCTTTTTTTCTATATTGCCGTGGTAACGATGGCGCTGTCATGGATGACTGAGGAAAGGGGAGGAGAGGGCATTACAAGACAGCTGCCTGCTGAGCTATGACCGGGTGCCATGGTCCCCTGTTCCCACTCCGTGGCAGAGGAAGCAAGTGGATGGCAGAAGTTTTCTCCCTGGCTGCATGCTGCTCCCTTGGAATGAAACTGTGATACGTCCCACCATCCCTGAGTGGAAGGGGTATAAAACCAATCATTTTAATGCATTTATGATTGGTGGAAAACGAACTGCGGCGACTTTCAGTGAGCCGATTCATTGCAATTTCTTGTTCCCTCTCTTGCTTCTCGCTCTCTCCCTCTCACCTCTTACCTCTCGCTCTCCCTCGCTTTCTCTCCGTCGTTTCTTTCTAACGCTCTCCCTCTGTCTCTCTATCACTATTACCCCCTCTCTCTCTCTCTCTCTCTCTCTCTCTCTCTCTCTCTCATCTCTTACCTCTCGCTCTCTCTCGCTTTCTCTCTGTTTCTTTTTAACTCTCTCTCTCTCTCTCGCTCTCTCTCTCTGCTCCCCTGAAAGTGTTGTAGCACCACCTCCCATTACACCTCGGCGGTCCCCACCCCTGCTTTCTCCCGCTGAACTGCGACACGCCGTTATCCTCCCCTTATCCTCACATCACAGCTAGAGCAGCCAAAAGACTGCAGCTCCCGCTTCATCTCTGACGTGACTACTGAGAAACACGGGTTCGTAGGTAACGTGCAGCCGCGTAGACCTGCCCGTCACCTCTATCACCCCTCCCACTCATGTCATCCCACCAGACATGGTGGATCCAATTCCAGGTACCCATGGAAAAGCCTGGTTAATTTCCTTTACATTAATCAAGCTGTGACCCGGGCAGCAGGAGAAGGAGCCATTACTGGGAAAATGGATGGATTTTTTTTACGGCGCACCTTGGTGATGTTATTGGACATCAGAGTGTCTCCTCGCTGCTGTAAAAGGGTGTTCTGCTGATCACAGCCCTGCTTGCAGATGTGTGATTCGTTCTTTGGTATTTGGTCCTAGACATGATCTGGATCAACCCCCCCCCCCACTCGCTCTCTCTCTCTCTCTCTCTCTCTCTCTTGCTCTCTCTCTCTCACACACTCTGTATATCTCTGTCTCTCTCTCTCTCTCTCTCTCACTCCTATGCCGTTACAATGCAATCCCGTCGAGATGAGACAGAGAGAGAGAGAGAGAGAGAGGGAGGGAGCGAGGGCGATTGAGAAAGTATAGCGGCCTCATGTGCAGGGCCCTAAACGACAGCTAGAGGGACTGTATAATGCCCAGATCATCACTTTGATGCCTTTGACTTATATCCTGCTGCTTAAGCGATGTGTTGAATGTGCGCGGCGTTGTCTACAGAATATCAATAAGGGATGTAGCCGCGCGTGTGAGGCACAATTATCTGCCCCGAGAGAGAGCAATCTATTCTTGACGGCGTCATCCCTTGAAGTGGTGAGAGCTGAACCTCACTTGAAGTGTGTCCATGTGTCCGTGTGTGTGTGTGTGTGTGTGTGTGCGTGTGTGCGTGCGTGCGTGCGTGCGTGCGTGCGTGCTTTCGAATAGCAGGCCACAGCGACCCCTGTCACATTATCTTTATAGATGAACCCTGGTGACAGCCAGAGCGGACCATGTTGTACCTGATGGACCCATGCAGCAGAGCAGGCATATACACAGCCTGTGCTGCTGTGACATCCCTCTTACTTACTGTGTGTGTGCGTGTGTGTGCATGTGTGTATGTGCGTGTGTGTGTGTGTGTGTGTGTGTGTGTGTGTGTGTGTGTGTGTGGGTTATGCGTGTGTGTGTATGTGTGTGTGCGTGTGTGTGTGTATGTATGCGTGTACATGTGAGTGTGGGTGTGTGTGTGAATCTCTCTCTGGTAAGCAGCAGTTCCGCCATGCTCCAATGCCTCTCAGAACAACAACATTTGGAGCAGACTGAATTGTCTTACCCCGCATCTATTTACATTTTGATTGCTGGGTATTTGTTATTTTATAGACATTCTTGTTGGTCTTTTCTCTGAATTTGAAATTGCATCTTTGCTGGTATATGTGTTGTTATGCGTCAATTGTGCGTATTTGATGAACTGCCCCGCGGCATGGCAATGGATAATAATAATCCATGCCATGGCAGGGATTATTTCAGCATTTTCCTATCATCGGAAAGTCGACAAAGTACTTTATTTTAGAATTGCCAAAGAAATTGAAACTGCATTTGCATTGACAAAGTGCAAATAAAAACAAATACAGAGAAATGAACGTATTAGTCTGCGCTGCGAGGCGTCAGTGCCCCATGTGTTCTGTGTGCGCTGTGATGTGGCTCATACCCAGCCGCACAGCCCGCCACAGCTACCTCAGGAAACAAAGCCATCAGCGGCCACGACATCCGCGCCGGACCTCGCCGCCCCGGTGGGGTCCAGGGCTGCGGAGAGACGTCAAGCCTTGAACGTTGGCTGGCGGCCAAGCCGGTGTCAGGGCTAGGGGGCAAGCCGGTGGCGGTCCGCGCGGACCCCCGTAACAGCATCTGGGTAGTCAGGCTCTATTAGCCTCGCCGCTCCGCCGCCGCGGCCGCGCCACAGCCCTGTTGACAGGCGGCAGCAGAGGTGGTGTCCATGATACGGAACACACGGGCTCAGGGGACGCCGCTCCTCCCGTATCGTATGCCCTCCCCACTGGCCTCGCTCGCTGCCCCTCCCCCTCTATGTCTCTCGCTCGTTCTGTTTGTATCTCTCTCTCTCTCTCTATCTCTCTTTCTCTCTATCTCTGTTTCTCTCTCTCTCTCTCTCTCTCTCTCCTTCTCTCTCTCGCTCTCTCTCTCTCTCTCTCTCTCTCTCCTTCTCGCTCTCTCTCTCTCTCTCTCTCTCTCTCTCTCTCCTTCTGTGTCTGTTTAGATTTCTCTCTGTGTCGCTCTGTTTATCTCCATCACTCTCTTTCTATCGCTCTCTCTGCTTCTCTCTCTCTCTCTCTCTCTCTCTCTCTCTCTCTCTCTATGTCTCTGTCTCTGCTGCTTTCTCTCTCTCACCATCTCTCGTTGGCCCTCTAAGTCTGTTGCCCTCTCTCTCTCTCTCTGTCCCCTGTGGTCCTGTGTGTGTGGGTGGGTGTCTGCACAAGAGTGTGCATGTGTTGTGAGTGTGGAGTGAGTGTGCACACTCAGGCATGTATGTGTGTGTGTGTGTGTGTGTGTGTGTGTGTGTGTGTGTGTGTGTGTGTGTCCGTGCGTGTTGTTCCCAAGCATTTATGTGGGAGCATCCATGTGTGAGTATGTGCATGTTTATGTATTTGTTTGGATGCATTTGTGTTTGTTTGGATGTCTTTGTGTGTGTGTGTGTGTGTGTGTTTTAGCACGTGCGTGTGTGTTTACGACTATGTGTGTCTATGAGTGTGTATCTGTGTGTGTGTGTGTGTGTGCGTCCCCTAAGTTTGTGTGTACCAGTACTTGTGCATGCGTGTGTGTGTGTGTGTGTGTGTGTGTAGCTTTTAACCTTGTTGAAGGGCTCCCCACCCCCCCTGCTGTCCTTGCTGACTGTCACCACGCTGTTGGGGGGAGATAAGGACTCCAGCGCTATACTGTTGTGGGGGGGGGGGGGGGGGGGTGGGTGTCTTCACAGCACACCGTCCACAGCCACACACACTCCTCTGGGTAATGGAGTCGTTAGAATGAAATTGCAATAACTGTTCCACATTATTAAGCCCCCAGGCCACTTTATTATCATTTGATTCCTTCTGTCTTTATGAGCGAGTGGAAGATGCCGATGTAGTGGAGGTAGAAGCGACGTGGAGGTCGACGCTGCACTGATTAAAAGACATCCCGGTGATTCCGAGGGTGTGTGTCTAATAACACGGGTATACAGCCTTTGATAAGATGCAGCAGGACCAGTGTCCTTTTTGTTTTAATGCATCACTAAAACAACAACAATTACTGCAGAGAAGGACCTACAGGGAGTGAGGGGCGGGGGGGGGGGGGGGGGACTCGAACCAGCGTCCCGCTGCGGGCCTGTAGTTAGTATTTACTCCAGCTGTGATGCCCTTACTGTGGCCCGCGTCGACGCTTCGTATTTAACCTGGCCGGTATATTTAACCTGCTGCTGCTGCCACATGCTTTGTCTTGTATATGAGCGTGTATTTACGGGCCAT
Organism: Micromesistius poutassou; assembly: GCF_964030765.1. Classification (NCBI taxonomy): domain Eukaryota; kingdom Metazoa; phylum Chordata; class Actinopteri; order Gadiformes; family Gadidae; genus Micromesistius; species Micromesistius poutassou. The sequence goes on along the minus strand of NC_140291.1, from coordinate 3,995,622 downwards.
GATTCACTGAAATAAAACCGCGGAGGTCATTGTAATTCTCCCGCTCAAACACAGCACCAGGGGAGCGTGGGGGGGAGGGGGGACTGGATGATATAAAGGGTACGGGGACACCGGGAGGGATGTGGATGAGAAACACCCCTGGAGCGCAGCCAAGCTAGCAAAACGGGCAGCGGATAAAATCACTCTTGCTTCCCTACCTGTTAGCTCAAGGTCGTATTTTCTTTCTTTTTACGGACGCCGCATCCGTCCCGGAGATGTCAATGTCGATGTCGTGTTTAGTGGACGTGCCACGAGCCGGGAATGGGGCTGGGGGGGGGGGGGGGGTCGGATCCGGGGCGGGGTGGGGGGGTGGTGGGGGGGGGGCACGGCTTTAAAGGAGGCTCAATCACATCGTCTGCCTTGTTGACGTTGAAGGCCTGGCTGTTTCCAACCTTACGTCTGTAAAGACAATCAAGGATAATAGCCGAGGTTAAGAGGCTACGACTTGATCATTTCAAGCTTGTGTCCCCGACACGTGTTAAGTCAAGGCCGCGGCCATATCTCACAGGGAGTATCGCAACAGAGCGCTTTGATCGGCGGTGCGAGGAGGAGGGGGAGGAGGGGGAGGGGGACAGGTTTGGCACGGTGCTTGTGTTAAACGGACATAAACCCAGGAACGAGCGCTGGCGTTCGGGGACCCTGGGCCGGCGCCATCATCACCGGTAAACGAGGGTGGCGCGTAATCCTCCGTGAATGAGTTGTGTCGTCCTGCCGTCCCCGGGGGGGGGGGGAGGAGAGGCGGAGAACAGTGCTTGTGTTTGCAATCAGTGTGCAGTTAAGGGCCCACCGTTTCAGCACTGCCAAAACGTGCAATAAAACCAGATCTACAGATACACACACACACACACACATCACCATCACCCCACCACCCAACCACGCTGCGAATGTAAACACAAAGGAGCCTGTGCTGTAGTGTTATGTTTTTTCATGTTTTTCACGATTTTTCTCTCTCTCCCTCTATCTCTCCCTCATGCCTTTTCAATGCCGCAGGAAGTGGAGGTGAGTGACTGCTCTGTTCTTTTTTTGTTTTTGTTTTTCTCGGTGTTGACTATCTGTATTCACCCAAGAAATGTTCCCCTGTGCAAACTAATGGCCTACTCCTCTCCCTACTTCTCATCACTTAATTGATTTTCATAAAACAACCACTATCTGTACTTTTATACGCACCTATGATCATGAATAATCAGAACCAAACAGAATAATTCCAAATAAGATATTGAAATAAGATATAATCTGAAACAAACAGAATAATTCCAAATAAACTATTGAAATAAGATATAATCTGAACCAAACAGAATAATTCCAAATAAGATATAATCTGAACCAAAGAGAATAATTCCAAATGAAATGTTAACACGCCTCAATTCTTACATAATAACATTTCTAGAACTGTTATTCAGAAACGCTGCAGGATTCATTGGAATCCTGTTAGCTGGGCTGGTGCAACGTTCAAAAACACTTACAAAGCCTTATTCTGAATACATTTGGATATTTGCTGTGCATATCCACATGCCAGGCAGCACTTGACTTGAGTCCCTGGTGTGTCTTTGTGATGTTGTAACAGCTTTTCTGTCGCTGAACCCCCTCACCCAGAGACAAATAGGTCAGAATAGAGAGAACAAGGGCAGATGAATGCTTTTATTTCTATTCAAGCCCGTCCTCACCAGGGACACAAGCTTGAAATGATAAAATAAAAAACGGTTTTGGGTTTAGCAAATATTCCCTCGGTGACACCGCGGTGACATGTTTAAGGTCATAGCCTCTTAGCCTCGGCTATTATCCTTTGAACATCAATATGGAACAATATGGAGATTGTCGTTACAGACCTAACGTTGGAAACAGTTCTGCATGGAAAGCGACCGACACTCCCTAGGAGATGCTATCACATAAGATATAAAAGCCAGCAACTCGATTAGGATTAGTATGCGTCTCAATTTCACCGTTTGGACTATTGCACATTATCCGCTCATGTCGGGACACTGCCTATTTGTTTTTGCAACCCCTACATGGTCTTGTGATACCCGAGCTCAACCTTGAATCATAACGGAAACATTGACCCCCCCCCCCCCGGATGTTGTTTTCTCTCGTAGGACGACTACATCAAGACCATGGACGAGACCACTGGCTCCGACGAAAGTAAGTAGAGACAGTGCAAGCCTGGGCTGTCTTGAAGCGTTGAACCGGGGGGGGGGTCTCACAGGGAGACAGGCAGGATGTCAGGGAGCAGGGGGAAGCACAACACTGTTGCGTTGTGGTGGTTCGGGACACAGGGGATAGTGGTGCTGGTGCTGTGGGATTGCTGGTGGGATTGCTGGTGGTTGTTGTGGTGTCAGTGGTGGTGGTGGTGGTGGTGTGGTAATCGGGACAGAGGCGGTGTTGTTGGTGATGTTGGTGGTGGTGGTGGTGGTGGTGATGGTGTTGTTAGTGGTGGTGGTGGTGGTGGTTCGGCAGAGGTGGTTGTGAAGGTGTTGGTGGTGGTGGTGTCGGTGGTGTTTGGATGGTGGTGGTGGTTTGGGACAGAGGTGGTGTTGGTGGTGGTGGTGGTGGTGGTGGTGGGGTGATGGTGGCTGGTGGTGGTGGAGGTTGTTGTGGTGTTGGTGGTGGTGGTGGTGGTGGTGGTGGTGGTGTTGTTGTGGTGGTGGTGGTGGTGGTGGTAGTGGTGGTGATGGTGGTGGTGGTGGTAATTGGGACAGATGCAGTGGTGTTGGTGGTGGTAGTGGTGCAGTGGCAGCTGCTGGGGAAGCTAATTTCGCCCTACATCATATAAATTGTCAATTTGTGTTTCTCCATGTCTTTAAGGAACACCAAGAAATCACACAGCTTTCCCCTGTCACCCTGCAAGTACTGATCTGAATACAGGACTTGAAGTTCAGACCTCAGGCTCCCTGAATCAAAGTGATGGCCAACTACCAAAACGATATTAAACTTGAACAAGGAAATGTGGGAATTATGTTAAACTGAAGCAAGGAATTGGACGCTGACCTTCAACAGGCAAATGCACTGTGACGCTACGGGAATGTATGAGAAGGACATCGAGTCAGTCGACCTGCGATAAGCAGCTGATTCTGAATGAACTTGTCTTCGAGATGGACGTGTCCTAACGCAATTTTAGTCAATGAAATGTTAACACAACAGTATATATTTGACCATTTAATTTTGAAATTTTAGGGGAAGCTGAGCTTCCCTTGCAGTCTTAGAGAAATCGCCACTGTAGTGGTGGTGGTGGTAGTGGTGGTGTGGTAATTGGGACAGAGGCAGTGGTGATGGTGGTGGTGACAGTGGTGGTGGTGGTGTGGTAATCGGGACAGATGCGGTGGTGTTGGTGGTGGTTGTGGGGCGGGGGGGGGGGGGGGGGGGGGGACCCCGTTTTACCTCAGCGGGGGGGTCTGTTCCTCAAAGTCCAAAATACAGAACCAAACAAAGCAGCTCTCTGACGCATCGCAGATACGAAGAGGGGCGGGGGGGGGGGGGTCGTGCGGAATGCAAACCGCTCAACAGGTTGAGGTTGAGGCTACGGCATTAGCATTCACGCGGTGCGCCAGACAATTAGGGATGGCCCGGAGGAGGCGGGGTGGGGGGGGGTGCTCAGAGTGTGCGTTGCGGTTGAGACGTGGCGCGTGGGAAGCAGCACTGCGCGGCTCCGCCGGCCCACGGCGCCCCACTCGCTGAAACACACCGAGGACCTGCCTCCGCGGGGCATGTGGCGTACCTACTCTCAATATGTTTATCTGCTGGTGGGTGGGGGTGGTTGACGGTGAGAATCCCTAATGTAATCTTACCACCCCCAAGCCACCGGCCGCCCCCCACCCCCCAACCCCGCACCCGCCCCACCTCACGAAGCGCCTCACTTGTCGCAGGAATGGGCAACAAAAAAAAAAATAAGAAGTTAATTTGAATAGCATTGATTTAATTCTCCGTTGCAACTCCCGGTGGGACTGGTTTCCGGGGGCCGTAATGGACGCCGACCCGCCGCTGCTCATTGAGGATGCAGCGGGCAGCGCGGCCGACTGCCCAGGATTCAACTGCTTCTCTGGGGGTCATACATAAGACCAGAGAGACTAGAGACCTCCAAACCTGATGGTTTTAAGAGAGAGAGGGAGTGAGAGAGAGAGAGGGGGGGGGAGAGAAAGAGAGAGGGGGGGGGGAGAGAGAGAGAGGGGGGGGGGGAGGGGAGAGAGAGAGGGGGGGGGGGAGAGAGAGAGAGAGAGAGAGAGGGGGGGGGAGGAGGGAAAGAGAGAGAGCGAGAGAGAGAGGGTGGGGGAGAGAGAGGGGGGGAGAGAGAGAGGGGGGAGAGAGAGAGAGAGAGAGAGAGAGAGGGGGAGAGAGAGAGAGAGAAAGAGGGAGAAAGAGAGAGGTGGAGAGAGAGAGAAAGAAAGAGAGGGGGAGAGGGAGGGAGGTGGAGAGAGAGAGAAAGAGAGAGAGGAAGAGGGGGGGAGAGAGAGATTACAGTGCATGTGCTGTGGGCTGAATCTAATAAGGCATGTGTTTTTCGAGAGGTATCACAGTGGCTCATCAAGGGAGAGGAGACTTGACATGTGGCGAGGCTAAGCTCGGATACATTTAAATCCTTAGCGATAGTTGCCTAGCGCTCGCATATCCAAAGGGGGCAACGAGGCTTTGAGTAACGGCTGCATGCGTTGCTTGTATTACAGTTCCAGACTTGGGCTCATTGTTACATTAATAAGTTGGACCATGTTTTATTCCATGTAGGTACCGGTATGTAAGTTAGTGTATAATTAAACTGTAGGTGTGTGTGTAATATAAACGTGCAATACTCATGTTTAAACAGATATATGTATATTATGTATTCTAATTATAAAACGAGTGGCTTAAATCAAGCAAGCTGATTGGTTCCCAACTGTTGTATATTGAGCGTATACACACAGCTATGACGCACGTTCAGTTTACAGAGTTCCGTATCACTTCGCACCTAACTTGAACTGTTGTTTATTTATATATAAAAGCAATAACATAGTTCACTGAAGCCTAAAAATATGTTGCTTGATGGAGAGGGTGGAAATGTTGTAAAGCAATAGGCACACGATGAGTGAACTCGATAGTAGGCTAAATTGCGGTGAACCAAGCTACCGTCTCTAGCCTTCTCTCTGAAGGACGCTACAGTGTGTTGCATAGCAACCGCCATACACTTTGCAGGCAGCCAGGGGGGACTACTTTTATGTATTTGTTAAAAAAAATGCTTTTCGCTTTTTCAAAATTGAGGGTGTCTATGACGTAAATTTCGCCATACTTGCGTAACCGTTTTATAAAGGTCACCGTCCCGACGCACAGCGGAGGGACGAACAATGCCCCTTAACTGTAGTATAATGAGAACATACCACAGCCTGTCGTGATCTATTGCTTAATTATAAAACGGGGGGCCTAAATCAAGCGATCTGATTGGTTCCCAACCGTTGTATATTGAGCGTATACACACAGAGTTCAGTATCACTCTATTGTCTCTATTTACTCTATATCATCTATTGCTTAATTATAGTGTACATGGCTCATACTAATTTCATTACCTCTAGCCCTTTCATTGCCTCTTAGCCTTTCACAGCCTTTTTACTGAAAGGCTTTAAATTGATAACTTAATAGTGTTTCAATATTTTTTTATTCATATTTGGTTTTAATACTTCTGGTCCAATATTTTGTTAGTATTTAGCTTAAACTGTGTTACTTCATAACCAGCGCAACCAACCCCACCAAGTCACTTTCCTTATGCGTATGTGCAGATATTCCTGGCTAAATAAAATATTCAGATTCTGCTAACCCAACAGAACAAATTCACATGCAGCTGTCAAACGACCCATTCTTTTGACCCATTCACTTTGATGTCCAATCCCTTTCTGTCAGTACGATCATGCTTGCCTTCTCAGAGTCAACTTTCGGCCATTATCCCTCCAATTAGATAAAAACAGCTCTCGCCAAGCTTTGTGCGCCACTGGTCGAGAGTTTCATCGACCCTCACGTGCCAAAGCAAATGGTCGACCAAGAGCCGACCGTTCTGTGCCGCGGCGTTTCCAACCGTTTATCATCAGACACCCAAGCTGGGATCTGATCACCGAGAGCAGGAAACAATTCAGCTCTTGGAGGAGAACAGAACACCACCCCCCCCCCCCCCCCCCCACCGCCCCCCCTCCCCTCAGGGGCTCTTGGAAGTGATTTAGATCACAGCACGATCATCGCAGAGAGAAATTGGGTGTAGGCTCAACCCAGTCACGGCCTCCTGTCTGTGTTTTTTTTTTTTTTTCAACTTTGGTTTCTTGTTGACGTGATTACAGGAGGATTCAAACCCCCATCACATAGACGCTCCTATACCCTGACACAAGAATGTTCTGGAAAGAAATGAAACAGTGGGAAGGAAGGTGGGGGGGGGGAATCAGTAGAGGAGGAGAGAGCCTATGGGGGCCGAAAAATCTATACTCGTGTCTTGGAAGACGAAACGAACCCCGCCGCCGCCCCCTCGTTTCTGGATTGATCGGGGCCTCCTGATGTGAATGTGAAGGGAGCTCGTTTTCGTTTCTTTACTTCGTGATTATAATTTTTCTTTTTTTTCATTTTCCTACGACAGCGAAGAGAAGCAGGCATAAAGGGCCGACCCCGCGGAGAGTTCATGAACACATCAGCGCGTCAAGGGACTCGGAAATCACCGCAGCAGAACTGCTACTGGCCCCGCTGGGCTTTGTTTCTATGGGAACATGAGGAACTACTTCTATTAGGCTGGAGCGCCGTGGCAGAGCCGAGGTGAAGCGTAGCCTTCTCTTCACGGGAGGAACCGTCGTGTCTAGCGGCGCTCGGTGGCTCTGTGCCACAAAAGCACGAGAATGGGAATAAAGGGAGGAATAAGAAGATGGCTCCTTATTTCAGGGTTACCCAGAAATGCGGCCCCACCTCTCTGTAATATGCACTGTATATCATTGGTTTTTGGTTCAGCGATAGACTGCAAAAAGACTTCTGTATGAGCGGTTTTGAAACCGCCAAACTGAAGGCCAAATATTAACATTGCAATTTTTCATTTTTATATGCTTTGTATTTTTTTTTTTGTATTGTTTTAAAAGTTCGATTTTGGAGGATTTATGATTATATTTAGAATATTTCACATTTATTAGGAAGCCTCATGGGGTTGGCAGACTGACCCTATACTGTATGTCTGAGCACACTGCAGGTGCCCATTTTAACCCTTAATTAATGAATTCATCAATTCATTTTCAAATTGATTGCCACGGGCCTGGCCTGACCATGACCGGTCATGCTGTAGTTCTCCAGAACTCACGGATGGCCACTCAGCCCTGTACATAGCGGCATATCCGCCCTTAGTGAGTCACGCGGAATCATCAGAAAACTTGTATCGTGCAATATCTCTTTCAAGTTCAATAGCCTTCAGCTCAAACAGACTCTTAATTCCTTCACCTTGAACAGGTTAACGTATGCGCAGGAGGACTGCGTATCCATTTGAAGCTCACGTTGCTTTGATATGGACCCTGGATGACTTGATGTAAACACAATACAGACCCCTTTTTCAATAGTTTGCCTGTGAGAATACAGTCTGATTTACTTCTTTTTACTTCTTACGTCTAATCCATTCTTTAAACTTACTAAAGTCAACCAAAAATAAAACGCAAAAGCACGGCTCGCACAAGCTCGACATTCGTCTCATCCTTTGCTTCCCGTGCAAGGCCTCTGAAGTCCTTCTCTCTCCGGGCCCTGTTCCTCCTGCACCTCATTCTGTGGAGCCTAAGGAGACCACCTAGTAGGGTGTACGCACTGGGAGGCCTGGCCCGCTGCCAGCCTGTCTGCCGGCGAGGCCAGGGGTAAACTCTGGCCGGCATCAGCTTCAGGCTGACTCAGTGTTTCCCGGCCTTACCTGTCCCCCCTGCGATGACGACTTGTCACTCACTCCTCACTGACCCCTTCTGCTGAGCGTAAATGGATCGGGCACTGGTGGTGGTGGTGGTGGTGTTGGTGGTGTTGTTGGCAAAGGGAAGGAGGAGATGATGTTCGGAGACACCACAGGCAGGAAAGACCGAGCGCAACGCGGAACGCTCCCTTAGACTTACAAGGCAGAGAGAATTAATAGCAAGAGAGTGAAGAGGAGATTGAGCAGAACAGACGGACAGGCAGCAAGACGGGAAGGCAAGGCAGACAGACAAACGGACTGACAGGCCGGTTGAATAAACAGACAAGCAGACTGACGAGCAGGCAGATGGAACGGACAGACAGAAAGAAAGACGGATGAAAAAGTAAGGGAGCGATCAGGGAGGCGAGAGTCCAGTTAGACATGACAAGCAGAGGGAGTAAGACATGTCGAATCGAACCCTGCGTGCGTGGAGGGGGGGTGGCAAATCAACCTTAAGCCCGCCTCTGGAGACCCTCTGCCGTGCTATTGGCCAGGCGGCACCTCACTCATGACAGGTTGGTCTAACCTGTTTTCTGCTGTGATGTCAGTGAAAGTCAGTCCTGCTCATTCCGGACCCCCCGCCGCACTAAGCTCTATCACGGAGACCCGGCGTTCGGTAGAGATGCTCTACCCGGCCCAGTCCCCGGGCGAGGCAGACGGGCGGGGCGCGGACGGCAAACGGGCCGCTTTGCGATTGGGCGATGTAGATGGCGCCACTGATTATTTCCGATCATATCTGTCCCATTTCCTCTTTGTCCTATTTCCTCTTTGTCCTCCCACCAAAGAACAACTGTGGAAAGTTGTGCTTCTCCCGTATGCACACACTCCTGAACGCACACACAACGATATATAACTATGTATGTATATATTGTATACCGGTATTCACACATCTAGAGTGAGAGACAGAGGGAGACGGGGGGGGGGGGGGGAGAGGGAGAGTGAGGGAGAGTGCCAGAGCGCTACAACACACCATTGTGTTGTGTTGTTGTACACAACATAGTTTTTGCGTCGTGTCCCGTGGCGACACCGTATCAACGCTGTGGTTCCTTGTTCCCCGTGTGTGTGTGTGTGTGTGTGTGTGTGTGTGTGTGTGTAGCTCTGGACACCACCAAGGACCCGTGTCAGAAGGTGCGGTGCAGCCGCCACAAGGTGTGTGTGGCCCAGGGCTACCAGAGGGCCATGTGCGTCAACCGGAAGAAGCTGGAGAACAGGTGAGGTCCACCCGCGCCTGTCTGACGGAGCGTACGAACAAAACGTGCACCTAGCGGTCTAGCTCTGTGGTCAGGTGCAGCAGAATGTCTAACTCTTGGCTTCGAATTCGTTTTTAAAATTTGTGTTCTAACTCCGCACCCCGGGTAGTCAGCTAAAGTACCCACTCCCTTTCGCCCCGCTCCTTCTATCTCCTCTCCTCCAACATTTCCTCCAACATTTCCTCCAAACTGTCAGGCCGAAAGCCTCTATTCAATCCTTGGTATTAGCTCAGAGAGGCAGGGCTTTTCTGTAGTGGAAAAGGTGTATTAATGTAGCTGTCTTATTGTAGCCGTCTTAGCCTTTTAGATTTTAGCTGTATTAGTGTGTAGCTGTCTCAGCTGTTTTGGAGGGTAGCTGTATTAGAGTGCAGCTACCTTAGCTGTATTGGAATTAGCTGTATAAGCGTGTAGCTGAGTGTGACTGTCTTAGTGTAGCTGTATTAAGGCGTAGCTTTCTTAGTGTAGCTGTCTTTGCGTGTAGCTGTCTTGGTGTAACTGTTTCTGTAACTGTAACTGTGTAACTGAGTGTCGCTGTATTAGAGTGTCGCTGTCTTAGCTGTATTCGATTGAGCCGTATTAGAGTGTAGCTGTATCAGAGTGTAGCTGTCTCAGTGTAGCTGTATCAGAGTGTAGCTGTCTCAGTGTAGCTGTATCAGAGTGTAGCTGTCTCAGTGTAGCTGTATCAGAGTGTAGCTGTCTCAGTGTAGCTGTATCAGAGTGTAGCTGTCTCAGTGTAGCTGTATCAGAGTGTAGCTGTCTCAGTGTAGCTGTATTAGAGTGTAGCTGTCTCATTGTAGCCGTATTAGAGTGTACAGTATTGAAGTGAAGCCGAATTAAAGAGAAGGTCATTGCAGCCCGGCTGGAGATCTATTGATCGTAGCCAGGGAGATGGTGCCAGAGAATGCCATGAGTCAGGAGTGATGTCATTTGGGCTAGAACACTCCTGCTGAGAGATGCGCTGATTAATCAAGGAGGTGGACAGAAGTAGTGGTCTGAGCAAGTCGGCCGGACTTGTTAGTAAGTTGTTTGGTCAACTTGAGAAGATGACGAAGAATAAGGACTGCCTTCCCCAATGTGTTGGTGGACTCGGGGCCATTTGCATCCCCATGGTTAGGAGCATTTCCATATTCTCTTGTCAGTGATTTAGACTTCAGCTTTTTACGAAGGGGGAGGGGGGGGGGAGGATATGGCTGGAGAAAATTGATTTGCAGTCTGAAAAGAATTAATGGGCCGAATCATTACCACCTCTGAAATTTGCGTGTGGCATTTATCTTTTCCAATAAAGACCCTTCATTTATTGGGTCACCTCGGAGAGATAGTGAGTGCATCTAGGCGCCGCCATAATCGGTGCTAAGTACAAAAGCAGCCGCGCCGAAGCGGCCTAGCGTCATTAAGTAGCGGCCCGGGGAAGCAAGACGTGGCGCGCTGTGTGCTTGTATGGCGTTAATCACCATGTCAGTGTCAAAAAGTAAGCAGGGGTCCATTTCCGTGACAGATACACACTCTAGTGTGACTCAAACCCAACGTGTCCTATTAGGATGCTAAGACCCCCCCCCACCCTTATCCTGTTTTTCTATTGGCTGTTGGTGCATTGAATGTGCTTTAATGAATCTCTGTTGTCTCTGCTGGAACACAGCGATACAACATAGTTAACCGCTTTTCATCTTGGACATATAACCAGAGTTCAGCCTGGAGAGTCAAATCTTCGAGGTCTAGTTGGAAAGTGGTCCTAGGCACAAAGTGATGTGTAGATATGTACGCAGGTGAAGGGTTCAGAACAGAGGGTTTATACTTTTGATTTGTTGCTGTGCGTTCTTTCAGTCACAGAACTCATAAATCAAAGGTGTAAATGTGTTCTTAAGATACACAGTCTAAGAACTTCCCGTTTTGGCACATTTGCCTCGATGTGTTGGCCATATAATCACATCTCTTGTGTTGGCCATATAATCACATGTCTTGTGTTGGCCATATAATCACATGTCTTGTGTTGGCCATATAATCACATCTCTTGTGTTGGCCATATAATCACATGTCTTGTGTTGGCCATATAATCACATCTCTTGTGTTGGCCATATAATCACATGTCTTGTGTTGGCCATATAATCACATGTCTTGTGTTGGCCATATAATCACATGTCTTGTGTTGGCTTCATCGGACGCACGGAACAAGTCAATGTAGCTAGGGTGGATGTCGCAGGTCGGGTTGGAGCATTGCTGTGATTCGCTACGGACGGCTATTTGGTTTTTAAATGTCATTTTCTGCATTACCTCCAAAGAGCCAGGCAGCCGGAGCCGCTGAAGACCAGGGAAAGCAGCTGCAAGCCCTGTCCTGTGACCGCCTCCTCGCCCGTGTGTGGGTCAGACGGACACAACTACGCCTCGGAGGTAAACGTCCGCGCGGATAGCATGTCCTCTGGTTCTGGTTCTGGTTCTGGTTCCTTTTTACCTCCCTCCCTCCCGTAGTCGCACTCCTTTTTGCCGTAGTTAGTACCGTATTCATTTGGCTGTCGTGTTCAGAGGAAGGGAGTAAACTGCTGGAGTCATGTTAAAAAAAAGTTTGGATTTATATATATATAAATACGTGTATCTATATAGGGCTGGGAAGCATGGTTCATCACTCCAGAGAGCGATGGTTCTGGGTGTGTGCAGTCATATGATTAATGACTTACCGGCATCATCAGACACTGGCCACCGCCTGGTTTTATTTTAAATGTACATGGAATTATTTGCATTATATTTAGATTTATGCATTGTGTTTAACCTTGAACGAGTTCACAACACAGGAAAATGACAACTCACTGCCCCACCCTCCTCCCCCTCCACCCTAACGCACTAAGTGCAGTGTCTCATCTGAATGAACAATCTCTGTTCCCTCTCTCTCTCTCTCCGCGGTCACCCCCATAAATGTTTTAGCTACACGGCGTCATCATCCTCCACCGTCCCACCTCTCTTCCATTTTTCTACGCGCGTCATCCCCCCCTCCCCCCCTCCTCCTCGCCGGTATTTCGCCGGTACATCTCCTTATCTCTCTCCTCTCTCTCCCTCTCTCTCTCTTCTCTCTTCCTCTCTCTCCTCTCTCCCCCTCTCTCTCCCTCTCTCTGCCTCTATCTCTCTCTCTCTCTCTCCCTGACAGTGTAAGTTGCAGCAGCAGGCATGTCTGTCAGGCAAGGAGCTGAGCATCAAGTGTGCCGGCTTTTGCCCCTGCTCCACACCCTCTGTGCCATTCACCAACACAGAGACCAAACACGGTAAAACCTTTTCTAAATATTTCATTTTGCGTATGCGTTGCCCCATTTGTCCGGTCGCAACGTCCCAACCTTTTAAAGTTAGCTGACATAGTTTAATGGCACTTCACCAAACTCGCTGACAAAGCAAGATTAACCTAAATGAACGCAGTGTTCAGATTACAACAGAGACTCCACATTATCCTCCCCGATGAATGCAGCGGATGCAATATTGAACTTTTTTAGATCAATAGTCACCAATTTCAAAGATTGGGCTTAGCTAAATATCCCCCCGTGTCACTGAAATGCCCTTTCAATCATGTGCTGATTAATTATTTAGAGTGTATACTCTCATTGGAGGCAAACTGCATTGATTGTCTGCAGCTCTCGGGCCTGTGAAAAATGCGGAATAATCAATGGCCTGAAATGCTAGCCTCATGTTTCTCATTTGGAAACATGAAATACATATTTAGGCATCATTATTTTGGGAATGAAGCAGGCTGATGACCGTGATGAAGTGACATTGTGCAAATGCTGTTCTGTAGCACAGCGTTAGTACTGTAGTAAGTTCTGTACAGTACAGAATGTAAATGAAAAAACACAAAAAATAATATAATAGATAATGGAAATATACAATAATAATACATAATCCCAAGGCGACTTTATAAGTGATGAGTAACAATGAAATAAACAAGAACAGAAAACCAAAAACAACAATAAAAAGTATATAAATATAAAATCGAAATGGAAAATATATGGTTTAAGTATAAATATGTAAATATATATAGATATATAGATATAAATAGCTAAATGACTGTGGACGTGATTGAAACATACACACCAATCTCTCTGAGAGTCTGAGTTAGCATTAAAAGTACCGAGTGGACCGACCCAAAGTAAACCCAGAGAGTCCTTCACCCTGAAGTTAAAACCCTATCCTCTGTCCTCCTCTCCCACAACAGAGACGTGCACCGGCCAGGACTTGGCAGATCTGGGCGACCGCCTGCGAGACTGGTTCCAGCTTCTCCATGGCAACGCCAAGCAGAACAACTCGGGCAAACCGGGCACTGGCACCGCCTCAGGTCAGCTAGCAGCGTGTGTTCACAAAAGTTGCTGCACTATGCATCACCACCTCCGAATATGTGGGGCAAACACTCACACACACACACATACACACACACACACACACACACACACACAAACATGCACTCAGGCAGGTGCACACACACGTACGCATGCACACATGCACACGCACACACGCACACGCACGCACACGCACACGTCCATGCACACACACACACACACACACACACAGCCATGACCACACTCAGAAAAAACACAATCACACATCATCAATAATTTAGAGGTCAAATTAACGCTTGTGCATTAGCTGTTACTTACAAGCTAAGCGCTAATGCTCCTAACCAGCGGACACTTAACAAATTATCGTCCACTCCCATCTCCCCGCGCAGCGCTGGACAAGAGCCTAGTGGCCAGCTGCAAGGACTCCATTGGCTGGATGTTCTCCAAGTTGGACAGCAACGGCGACCTCTACCTGGACCACGGCGAGCTGGCCGCCATTAACCTGGACAAGTACGAAGTGTGCATCCGACCCTTCTTTAACTCCTGCGACAGCTTCAAGGACGGCAAGGTCTCCACGGCCGAATGGTGCTTCTGCTTCTGGCGGGAAAGTGAGTGTGCACAAAATGGCCGAGCTGCAATCGGTGATGCAAATGAGATAAGATGAGTAGAACGGAAGGTGGAATTACTATAAAGAGAGATTGAATAGTAACGTGGCATTACCGGATTACATATTATTGTTACATGTCATGATCATTTCATTCCTTGAAACTCGATCCATAAGTAAGAGTAAGAAAAGAAAAGTAGAAATAGTACAATCTATATATCAGTGATTTAATAGAAGAAGGCCATCCATGGATCACATGCAGTTGCAATACAGAGCAGAGAGCTCTCAAATTGAGCTTTATATTATCATCATCTCTATTTCTTGCTAAAGATTTGGTGACTTTGCATACAATTAATGTGCGATGTGAACGATGTGTCATTTACCAGTGGTCCTCCAGAGTTTTGTATTGTGCACTTTAAATGTCATACAAATCGGTGCTTCCATTGCTGTTGTCCCTCACTAGTCCATCATGTAGACATTTCACCAACTTGGGCCTTCATTACATTGTCCCAGATTACATTGACTATATTTGTAAATTATTCAGCGCTGGGAATAAGTCTCCACCTGGCTTAAAGTCATGCTATATATACTTCAGAACTAAACAGAAGGGATTTGTTTTGTACTTAAAAACGACATTCCCTCTCACAATCTCTCTCTCTCTCTCTCTCTCTCTCTCTGTCTCTCTGTCTCTCTGTCTCTCTCTCTCTCTCTCTCTCTCTCTCTCTCTCTCTCTCTCTCTCTCTGTCTCTCTGTATCTCTCTCTGTCTCTCGTGTCCCAGTTTGTGAGTTCATGCAATGTAATGTATATAGCATGTTTGAAAGGGGTTGACCGTTCTCACATTGTCCGACAACTCCTAGGAGCTGAAGACAGAGCATCAGGGTCAAACGTTCCTCCAAAACACACAGATTGAAAGTAGGACGCAATAACCGCCTCATTTGAGACGCTGGCCGTCTTGAAAAAGACTAAAATGACATAACGTCTCATCCCGTCATTACCGATCATTCTATCAGACTCTCAGACTCGCTGGCGGCTGATCAATATGCTTTCAGGGGCCGTTGAACATGTCACATCTCACTGGAAGCACTCCATCTCTGCAAACACACGTTTAATAATGGCTGTCATTGATCGAGAGTTAAGACTTCAACGTTCCTGTGTTCCCAGAGCCCCCGTGTCTCGCTGAGCTGGAGAAGATCCAGGTTCAGGAAGTGGCCAAGAAGAAGCCAGGTAAATACAGCACTTTACTGTATATACACCTTGAATCTGTAGTATCCAGGTAAATACAGCACCTTATATACACATGGGACCTGTAGTAGACAGGTAAATATAGCACCTTTTGATATCCCGAAATCTGTAGTAGCCAGGTAAATATAGCATATTTTACACACCAGGAATCTGTAGTAGATAACGGTACAGTTTATGTCGTTTAGCGCTCTTAGGCACCTGACACATGGGCAAGCTTCTCAACATTGCCATGGAAACGCTACAAAAGGAATCACACCATACAATAAAATCCTACCATACCATATAAACCCTCACTTTACATCACAATACAATTACATCACGCAGCTACCCCGTCACTTCAACCTGCACAACGTGAGCCCCGTGCCGCGCTGTGCTACTAATCTCGGAACCCGAAACCGTTCCCTGTTTTAACTCAAACCCGTGATTAGTGCGGCTAGCTTGCAGCTACGCAGCGCGTGCTTGTATTTGTAGTGTTCTCGTGTAAGCAGAATAAGAAGGAGTCTGTGTTGCGCAGCAGACCAAAGGAGCTAGGGGAGGCTCATTAACCAGATCACACGCTCAGGGCCGGGATTAACCCCTCATCACGCTGTGGGATTAGGTCCGGAGACGCGGCTTGGGGGAGAGCGCTAAGGCTAAAGCATCCGTTTGGCTCCCTCGCTCCCCTAGAACGCTGTGTGTAAACCTCCTGCTTTGCAGGAGTGTTTACACTGTTTCTTTTTGGTTTTGGCTTGGGTTTTGTTTTAAGTGGCGTGGCTGGAGACGTGGAGTGAGTTTAATGTTATTGACTTCAAAACACCGGACAGAATGTTCTCGAGGGGATGTGCCAACGGTGATGCAGCAATCGGGGGCCACATTTTCAAAAATGTCACTCTCACCGTTTAACGACGAGAATAAATCTATACAGAACCACACGTCCTCTTTAAACACCTACGCTACCCCGCTGGATGCTGTTTGAAGGTTAACAACAACAGCAATCACATCAGAAGACCTTTGTTGTGCTCTGCTCCAAGGCAGTTTGCACTCCTTTGTCCCGCACGGACGCTCTTATCACAGGCTCTATACAAAGGATGCTGCCAGACTCATTTATGCTGCACTTATCTCCGGCATCAGCGAGACGCAGACCAAAGGCTGAGGATATCAATATTTAACACTTTGTGTATTTGTTTGTGTGTGTGTGTGTGTGTGTGTCTGTGTACATGCATACCACTTTGTGTGTGTGTGTGTGTGTGTGTGTCCGTTTGTGTGTGTGTGTGTGTGTGTGTGTGCGTGTGTACCACCATGAATGTGTGTGTGTGTGTGTGTGTGTGTGTGTGTGTGTGTGTACATGCATACCACTTTGCATGTGTGCGTGTGTGTGTGTGTGTGTGTGTGTGTGTGTGTTTGTATGTGTGTGTGTCTGTTTGTGTGTACGTGCATACCACGCTGTGTGTGTGTGTGTGTGTGTGTGTGTGTGTGTGTGCACATGCTTGCGTGCACGTGCCTCCCCCTCCAGGCATGTACATCCCCAGCTGTGACGAGGACGGCTACTACAGGAAGCTGCAGTGCGACCAGGGCCGGGGAGAGTGCTGGTGTGTGGACCCCCAGGGCGGGGAGATGGCGGGCTCTCGCATCCACGGCAACCCCGACTGTGGTAAGAAGAGCCCGGGAGTTTTAATAGGGGGGGGGCGGGGGGGGGGGGGGGGGGGGGATGGGGAGGGGGTGTAAAGGAAGGGAAGTTTATTTATTCAGCCCCCTTCAAACACCCAGACCCATCAGAGAGCTTTATATGGGTGTTCAAAGGACGATCGATAAAAGACAATGATTTCAAAGAGAGGTGTAAAACGTATAAGGGGGGGAGAATATATACGCCGGCGGAGACATTTCATTTTTAATAACAAGCTGGGAATGGCACACAGAAAGGTTTGGAGCCGTTTCCAAAGCAGTTCAGTATAGTATAAAGTAGCGTAGTGCAGTGCAGTACAGTAGGGTAATGTAGTGCATTGTAGTGCAGTGTAGGGTAGGTTAGGGAAGTGTACTGTAGTGCAGTGCAGTGTAGTGCCTGGTAGAGAAGAGCAGTATAGTGCAGTGCAGTGCCGTGCAAGGTAGGGGAGGGTAATGTAGTGCATTGTCGTGCAGTACAGTGCGAGGTAGAGTAGGGTAATGTAGTGCATTGCAGTGCAGTGTAGGGTAGGTTAGTGCAGTGCAGTGTAGGCTAGGGTAGTGGACATCATGATAGCGCATTGCAGTGCAGTGTAGTGTTGAGGCAGACCTCCAATCCTCTGGAAGTTAATGCCAGAAATGTGTGTCATAAACACACTGCTTGACCAAGCAGTGACGTTATGGCGCACATCACACCACCTTAACAAGCGGTTCGCCCGGGCGTGGTGTTGTTACAGTGAAATCAACTGAACCCAGTGACGAGAAATGTAATCATCAGATTAGTCTCGGCCTCTTTCGATCGTTTGCCCTACGTCACGGCACTGCTGATGTTTGATACACAGGGCAAGTTATGTCGTGCAGTGTCTGGAAGAAACTCAAGGCACGATTCTCATTGGCCGTCAACATTGTTGCGTAGCATTGACATTCACGCTACGATGCTACGCACTGCGGCGTGAGTGACGAACGTAGCTCCGGTGCGACACGGGGTAATCCGGTCAATTCTCAAATTTACATTCATGGGTTTATTCAGCCCACCGCCATGTCTTTAGTTTTTTCTGTCAGCGTTCAAATCACTCCTTTCACCACAGGTCTGTTTTACTAAACCGTTCCCGGCATCTGGTCCGTGATTGGTTGTGCTTGCGCGTCAATCAAGATCTAGGCGGTTCCTGACGCAGTTAATCAACACTGTGTCTCAGACTTCCCAAAAGGGAGGCTGGCCCTGCGAGACTATTATCAGATCAGATTGCATTCATGACCCCTCTGTCATCCCCCTCCCTCCCCCCTCCGCCAGACGAGGTGGTGGGACACTCCGGTGACTTTGGCAGCGGCGTGGGCTGGGAGGACGAGGAGGAGAAAGAGGCGGATGAGAACGGAGAAGAGGAGGAGGAGGAGGAGGAGGAGGAGGAAGGAGAGGCCGACGACGGAGGATACATCTGGTAGAATGGTATAGCAGACACTCTCTCACTCTCGCTCTCTCTCTCTCTCTCTCTCTCTCTCTCTATCTCTCTCACTCGCTCTCTCTCTCCCCTCACAAACAAAAAAAGGATTCTGGGGGTTGTCTTGGAGTGAGACGTGTGGAAGGCATAATGACCTCTTGGCACCCCTCCCTCCCCTCCCTCCCCTCTCTCCCTCCCCTCCCTCCCCTCCAGTGATGACATGACTTGTTCTTTTTATGTCTTGAGTATGTGTAGTGCTGCTTCATTGTCCTTTCATGAACAACAGATCTTTATCTTTTTTTTGCAGACCCAGGGGGTGGGGGGGGGGGGGGCAGGGGGCGCGCGCGGGGTGGGGTGCGATCGCTGCACCGTAGCTATAGAAGAAAAGTCGACTATCCATCTAAAGATCCTATCTGTCATCTATGCATATAGAGATTTTGTTTTGACATTGTGAATAAGTGCTTGATTGCTGTTAAGGACCATCGCAGTTCCCATTTAGAACGACTAGAGATCGAGAACATGTTTCAGTGCAATGCGTACGTTATGTTACTTCATGGCGACTTCTGTAAATAAGTCTTTGCGTCGATGATCTCGGGTGAGCTAGCCCCAGGCGGCCCTTATCCAGCATTATATCCGACTAGCGTTCAAGATGTATCAATATACACACAGTTACCTTCAAAATGTACATGCTTTATCGACCACGTGGGTAGACGGTAATATCTGAGATTGGTTTTCTGTGAAATAGGTTTTTTTGACCACTTTTGAAATCGTACCATTTTTGTTGCAAATTGCTCTGGCAAACCACTATCTTCCTCACCTCTTATTCTTCGAGCAGAACGTGCCACCCCATGTTTTATTTCTTGACTATTAGGACTGAGCTTTTTGTGTTCATTACTTGAATTTTCACTCTCGAGTTGTTTCTTTTTCTAGAAGAAAATTGCTACCATTTCTTTGTTCTTGCTATTGATAGGACAGACATTGTTTTTAGTATTGCATGTTAGTGAACAAGAATGTACTGCTAGGCTGAGCACTTTAATATTAAAGGCACTGGGGCCAAGCGTGTGTCTTGTTCTTTATGCTGACTATCTTTGAACACCCACACCAATGTTTTCCTCCAACACAATGTTTTGTTCATGTACCTTTTGATCTAGCACATCTTTACAAGCAAACAAGAATGAGAAAGAAAAAAAAGAAAAGACTCAAGCATCTCATGTAAATTGGTCTTCTGAGTTACTAAGCAATTTCTGATCTCACCAAGGCAATACCGTTCCATGAGGCACAGCAGATTCCTGCCCAGACACTGCAGCTTTTTAAGACATTCTCCTTTCTAACCACACAGCAAGTGGTAAACTCTCTCTATCAGAAGTGGACCATCAGGAGCCCACTAACACATTTTGGAGGATTATTTTCACTGCATATAGACTAGATGTTTAATTAAATAGCCCACATTTCATGAAAAGGTTACGTCATGGATGTGTGACCTTTGTGAAGTAACATGAAGGTCACAAAATATTTTCTGGGCAACTTTGACCTCAGAGCTCACACTGAGTGTTTTGATTGACACTGATTGGCCTGTCCAAGTTATGAGTTGTTACAACGGTTTTCCCACCAGACCATGGTTTTACGCAACCTCTCTCCACTAGTCTACTTTAGTCTAGTCTACTGGTGTAGGGTTAGATGTTCTACTGTAATAGAATCGTCTTTAAAACTCCATTATACGAATAGAGTAATTTTAATGCTGAATGAGTCCATTATTGGATACAGTTGATATTATTACATATAATATTATCATGAAATTATTGCTACAGTGGAATTGATTCTTTTTGGATCGGAGCTGCCCCCTCATGATAGGAAAGCAAATTACACATAAATGTAAATGCCAGACCCTAAAATCCAATGGTAAGGGCCCAAATGGGTTAACACGTTTTAATAAATATAATAAAGACAAACGTTATTAAGATTAAGTGTAAGATGTCAAAATGTTCATGTCAACATTTGCATGACATGTGACACAGAATGTAAAAACACAGGGTGTCCTACGTGATAACCACGTCCTGGCGGTGTCCTCTCTCTGGCAGTGGGTGTGCCTTAGGGCAGCCCTCCTGCCTGCAGTGTGTTCACACTCAATTTAT
The DNA here is from genome assembly GCF_964030765.1 of Micromesistius poutassou. Classification (NCBI taxonomy): domain Eukaryota; kingdom Metazoa; phylum Chordata; class Actinopteri; order Gadiformes; family Gadidae; genus Micromesistius; species Micromesistius poutassou. The sequence continues at coordinate 3,975,076 of NC_140291.1, read as the reverse complement.
TCTGTCAGACCCAAAGCATGCAGCAGCTGCCGGGGCAAAACAACATTGGCGTTCCTGTGACGAGCAGAGCGGGATGGGAACTAAATAATGCAACGGCTCAAACCATCACTTGGCTTCCGCCAGCCCAGTGTTGTGAAGATGCAGGATGGAGTGGCGAGCTCAACCCTCTTCGCTGAGGTGATGATCAGTCAAAAAACAAAATCTCTTAAGATCCAAGGTGTCAGATGGCAGAGTCAGGGAAAAGTCATCTGGGTGGAGTGGGTAAAATGCCCTTTTTGTCTGATTTTCAATGGCCTTCAATTTGGATTGCAGTCTTTTGATAATATTTGTGTGAGTTAGCGTGGGTGAGTGTGTGTGAATGGGAAAGTAGTATGAGCAATGCGATTTGCCTTTCATATCTGAGAAGGCAGGGGTCTGCATACATCCCCTACATAATCTTTTCATCATTAGTTAAATCCCCCAGACAAAACATTTGCTTAAAATATTTATTTACTCACATTAATACATTCCTTTTTAATAAATTACTCATTATCATTATATATTCATTTATCTTTTGCCATCTCGACTGTATCAGAGGGAATGTACAAACGTATTAAACATTATTTACAGTGGTTTGGACAAGACTGGTGCAGAACACTGATTAAATGAAAGCAAAACACAGTTTGATTACATGCGTACAGATCACTCCAGAGCATGGCTAAAATTCCCAATATTCCAACCCGCATTTTAAGGAAGACTACCGACCACCTATTTTCACATCAAACTAAGTGCTTCCATGTGATACTAACATGTCATTGTACCTAGCCTGATGTCTCAGTACCGTTTAAGTTCAATCTCGTCGTTTTAGATATCAGTGATCTGGGTGTAACAGTGTAAACAAAGTATGCATTTGAAATACATGAAAAGGTCAACAAAAGAGAATGGGCATGTTGTCAACACAGCCTTTTTTTTGCAAATGCACTCTCATATCTTAGTCAAGACAGTCAAAAAGTACACGTCGTGCAGAACTTCAGGATGCTGTCAGACACACACACATCCTGCACATGAATCACACAAACTGACAGTAAATTACGTTACATTGCCATAACAAACCAAACCCCTGATAAATATCTACTTACAAAAACATGTAGATATGGAGGAAGCTACTGCTTTCAACTGAAAAAGAAAACCGACTTTCAAGTAAAAAAAACCTACAAAATAAGACATTCAATAATGAGCCACAATTAACTTTTAATCAAAAGCTTGGCGCTATGATGCAGTAGCTAGTTTGAGCAGAAGTGAGGTTGAATTAGAATAAAGCAATATGTTACGGTCATGTTAGTTGGCTAGTTATTTGATGTGGCAGAAGTCGTTTGCAGTTGACCTCTTAAAAACATCCGTAAATTACTAAATGTGTTACATATAAAAATAAGTGTAAAGATGGCTTCTGTCCTGCCCCGAAAAAAAACACACTCTGAAAAAAAATCGCTCAAGGTGGGGGGGATATGCAAGGTCGTCTCAAGCGTTCTACAGACTGCCGTTTCACTTTGCTGCTTCCTGACATTTTAATAGCCTGCGGTATTAGCATCCTTTGGAATGTACCCACGGCAGAGCAGCCATTTTAATAATTTAACTTGTGACGTTGCTATAATGTGCCTTATGTGTATTAGGTAGTATTCACACGGCGGAATAAATATCCATTAAATGCTTTTGTCTTCGGAATATCCATCAAATGCTTCTGTCTTTCTCTATGGTATTTGTGGGATTTATTGCCAAAGTTTTCTGTACACCGAAGGGAAATCATTTCCATTGATTCGCTCGTCATATAGTGAGGTTCCTAATATCATGAGCGAAGACTGCATCCTGAACAACATCTTTGGATAAAGGCTTTACAGAAAAAGCTGACTAGTAGAAAACTGTGGCCTGCAGCGAGTCTACTGAGTGAGTTTGTCAGGAGAAATGTGCAAGACTTAATAATTCCCAGTGTTTGGTTCCTGTGTCCATTATTGGTCTCTAAACTCTAAAATAGCTTTTTAAATTTCCCCAACATAAGTTCCTTCCCTCATTCAAAATACAATTTCTCATGTACGACGCTACATGATCCACTGACCCATCACACGAGTAACGCAAACCGTCTAATACAACCTCAGCGACACCGGAAAATAAATGAACAAATAAACATCTGCAGACTAATACCCCGTTAATAGCACACACTTTCGTTAACAACGAAACAAAATTTCCATGTTTGCATAGAAACCTTTTTTCGGAGAAACCTGACTTATCGTGGTAATAAAACAAAAAAAGAACAAAAGAAAGGAAACGCGTCGTCTGCAGTGCATGATGGGACCAACGTGGACGGCTGTGTGGAGGCTCCGGACGCCAGAGGGGGTGTGGGGGGGGTCGTCTCCCGTCAGTCCATGTACTGCGACAGCCACCGGAAGCCCTCTCCGTAGCCCTGCTTCTCCTGCACGCTGCACATGAACACCTCCAGCGGCCGGCCCTGCAGCTGATCCGCCGAGACGCTGCCCTGCAGGGGGGGGGGGGGGGGGGGGGCACAGCGAAGTGAATGCGGGGGAGGAGGGGGCGCCACGCTGGACGGAAGGTGAGCCCCCCAGAGGGAAGGGACTTTTTGGGGCGAATAGTGAAACAATCGCTAGATTAATGATGAACTGAGCAGACTCTTTTTCAGCATGTCAAAGGGGGGTTTTCGTCTTCGTCTTCAAGTGGATCAGACGTGAGAGGACAGGCCAATTATGATCATTTGATCTTTTTTTTTTTACAATATACATGTATAGGCTTTTGGGCCTTCAAGGACAGCACAGAGAACGGAGAGAGGAAAGGGCAGGACTGACATGTAGCATAGGACCGTTTCCATCATACCTGCGGCGTACTGCCTACAATACAGTTGTCACATTAGGGGGTGGAGCCGTGGAGCTGCCTCTTATTCAACCAGCCTGTCGACTGCTGTTATGCAATTAAAACTAAAGTCCTGAAGAATAATGCATTGTAATTGAGCATGAGTCACAATGCGCCTGGAGCCGTAATGAGGAAAACACTCAGAATCACCTACGCCTGCTGCTAAATCCGCTAAAGAGCTTGTCAAGCTGCGTCCTTCTCATCTTTTCCCTTAGAACTAAATGCCAGGCATATTTACACACGTCGGTCCATCCTTCACAGGGTAATTGCTCCGTGTGGTTGCTAGGCAACAGCTGATCACAAAAAGATGTGCCGGCTGGATGAACGCTCTTCAAATAGTCGAGGGCCTTCTACGAAAACCGTAGTGGCTGACAGTTCAGACTCCTGGAGCCTTTGCCTGCAAGATAACGATGTATCCAGGAGGCTGTTTTCCACAACAATGCAGAGGAAGACCGTAGAACGCCAGGTACACTGCAGTTTGACCCCTTGTTACATTCAGACATCATATATAGCAGCGTCGATGTGTTTACCTTTCCTGTGACCTGGCTGTCGATCCCAAACGCTCCCCTGAGCGCCCCTTCACTGATGGCCTCCGGACGGTCGATTTTATTCCCCAGCACCAGAAACGGCACATTGCTGATGTTCTCATTTTGTAGCAGAGCCTGGAGTTGAGGGGGAGGGGATGGTACAATACGAAGCATGAATGTTAGGTACAGTACTAGTGTCGTAGAGTACCCTTTGTTCGGGTGTCTGTAGGATGTGATAAACGTAGCCCCTGCAGATCATACTGCTATCACCCTGTTTGATGACTAGAGAACGGGTTTCTGAATGGCTTACGTCCAGCTCGATCTTGGATTCCCCCAGCCGGTCATGAGCAGCGCAGTCCACTATGAAGACCACGGCGTTGATCGCCAGCAGGTAGTTACTCCAGAGTCTTCGGGCTAGGGACATGGAAAATAAAACATCTTACTCCCAGCGATAGGGCATCTGATATGAAGATTATAAAAGGGGGTGGGGCTAATCATACATCAGGCTTGTATAGATTTTGTTTTTATTTGTGTACCAATATGTTTCTGAATGTGAGCTTAGTCTTCAAGATTGGCATCACTGTAATCTAGTTCATCCCTTCCATGAGTGAGGTTATTTTATGTACTAACACATCTGTACCTTGATTACCATTTCAACAAGATGGGTGACACCTCAAGGCAAAAATTATTATATTTACCCTGCAATATTTTTTCACTGCAAGTGTTATAAAACAAAGTGCTTACCTTGTTCGTGTCCTCCCAAATCAAACGTGGTAAATGTCATGCCAGCGATGGTTAGCTCCTCAGAGGCTTTGTAAAGAATTACATATACAATGCAGCTTCTTAGGTTTGAGAACAGGTTACGGAATTAAAATATACCCATGTTCAGCATGATTGGGGTGTACACAAAAGCCTACGTCTGAATAACATATTACATAAAGGTCCTTACTTGGATGCCACGTGGGTACGTGTTGTGCAAGTCGACCATCTTTCAGCACGTTTAGAAGTGTTGTTTTACCAGCATTGTCCAGGCCCAGGAATACCATCTTCCCACTCTTTTTGTAAAGGCCTGAGACAACATACAAGCACACAATTCACGCATCACGCATGACTCATGCAAACAGGTGTGATGCTCATAATAACACAAAACAAACAATTATTTTCACGCCATGCTTACCTAGAAACTGTAAAACCCCACTAAACCCTCTGTAGATCCAGTCAAATAAGAAGGACATGTTTGTGGCGTTTTCCTGAAACAGAAAATATGTTTGTACTGTGACTACATAGCTACATGTGCCTATACAAACAGTCATTTTTACTATGAGTGAAATCACATTATGATCGCAACGCTCCGGAATTCCATCTAGTAGCAAGTAACCTAGTATTTCCCTGAATCTCTCATAGCCCGACGGAACACCTAGAACGGGATGCTCTAGATAAGCGTTATTGGCGAGAGAGGGCGGGACTTCAGTGAAAGGGTTTAGCGAGAGAGGGCGGGACTTCTGATAGAGGGATATCCGTTTCGTGTACATGTTTCGGAAATTGCTTTGTCAAACTCCATATATATTCTCATTGTCTTGGTTGTTGGTCATGCTCTCAATTTTTTATTCTCTTCCTTTCGGGGACTGTTGACGTACAGGTAGCTCATAGAAAGCATGGAACCGGAAATTGCGTGGCGGCAGACCAGGATAACGCTTAAATTCAGTATCCTCTCTCAGCCTTATTTAATAGTGAGACGTAATGTTCGGTGAATTTAATGTTTTGACAGCCCACACGACATAGAACGAGTCAAGGAAGACGTTACAAATAAAGGGGTTGTGTATCATAAAATCATCCGATCATTAGAGTCAGAACAGTACTATACTGCTTAGGTTGGATTGACGCGGTACTCGGGACTCAAAGTTAAGACACTAGCATGGGATGACAAGCTAGTTCATAAGCATTAGCATGCTCGTTAAACCACCTCACGGCTTCTACACTTTGATTTGGAACAAGATTGTATTCAGTAAATATACCGTATGGATCCAACCCGCTGTTGAGGTATTGAGAACAGAAATGTCACGGTGTGCGCTGACAGTAAATCGGCTGTCAGAATGCAACTCACCTGACGTCACCTGTCGGCCCGCTGACAGAATAACGGCGGCGGCGTCCTCCTCCTCGGAAACAGCCGGAGCGGCTCGTTTCCTCACTATCCCGACTGCGGGGTGTGTGCAGTTCCCCGGTGCAACAGCGACACCTTGTGTCCGATAAGGTGAACAGTAAAATGGTATTTGTAAATGGATGTAGTCATTTTATTAAATCCATTTACAATACAATTCAACTTGTACTTCTACCCGCCTTCGTTGGATTTCAGTCATTGTTTTTTTCTTAAAGTCAGGAGAGCCTTTGTCTTATGACTATTTCAAGCAAATTCAGTATTCAGTATTACGTTTCATCCTAACCCTAACCCATATGGTAAAGATGAAGTATGTTTATTTTGCATAGCTTGTTTGTTGGCTACGTCTACTTTAGAGAGGGTGGTTTTGATATTTATATCACTCTTGTCGACAGTGTTTTAGAATGAAAGTGCAACATATTGACCTAATTGAATTTGCCACTCAAAACATTTTGGACAATAATGATATAAGATGTTTAATAGCTTTATGGTGGGATACATCAAATGTCACAGTGTTAGTGTTAGTGTTATCTTCAAATATCATTGGATTCAATCAAATTCTTCAGGTCTTCATTCCAGACCTTCTTACTTCTCATAGAAAAAGCTTTTGTCAACTGAAAGAGAAGAAAAGATTGTTATGTCATCGCTGGGGAAAGCAATTATAAAAAGAGTATACACACACACACACACACACACACACACACACACACACACACACACACACACACACACACACACCTGCACTCGGAATGCATTCCTCTGCTCCAAAAGCAGCCGTCTGTAAGATAAAAAAAAGCATGTATTGAGGTAATAGGTAAAGTAAACAAACAATAAACAAAAAAAAGAAATATGTCAAGGTTTTAAAATAAAAAATATTTTTTTCAGGTATAGGTAGGCTACTGTATGTATCTATACCAGTATTTTATGCATGAGTCTCCATTTTGTTACTTCAGTTAAATATGCTGTAATTTTTTCTTGACAGCTCACTGTCACAGGAAAACACAAAGATTCTAGTCACATGACACCCAATGATGAGAGAGGAGCTCACTGCGTCCACTGTGGCCTTGGCATCGCCGCTGGAGCACAGGAAGGGACTGTCCGACACACAGGTGTTCATGCTGACTTGGCACGGCCCCCAGGCCCCGGGAGAGATAGGAGCACAAGAAAGGGAAGAACTTTCTTAGCAAAAATGAGCATACAAAATATTATATTTATATCCAAAAAAGATTGCAGAAGAAGATATGTATCAGGGAAGACATAAGGCCAGCAGACTGAACTTTGAAAATACTTCTTCTTTGTTTGTTTTTTGACTATTCTTAACTCACTATGTGAACTGCTACTACTTTCCTGTACAGTGTACCGTTTATGAGATGTGATGGTGGATAGATGAACGGGTTAAACCAACTCCTCACCAATTTAATCCACCAGCATCAGTCTTCTTGCCAACAAGTGCCTTCCAGAACTCATGAGTACTTTTCACAGTCTCAATGGCAAAGTCCTGGAACACAGGTAGTCACATTCTATTTCAGCATTTTGGGGTGTGTGCTTCTATTGTGCCAAGTGTGACTTCTGAATTCTATGTACCCTGTCTTTAAATTCTCCATTGAATGCAAACTGGTTTTCAGGTTTTCCATCCGGGACTTTGTATCTCTTGAACCAATCGAAAGTGGCCTCAAGGTAGCCGGGCTTGAGTCTTCTGACATCATCAATACCTGTGCAGGTGAGCAAACAGAATGACACCTAACCCTTTTGTGGCCACTAACTAGTAGGCCTACCCTCACTATCAGGTTTGCATAACATTTCATCCATGACTCTTTATTCATCTTATTTACACACATGACATGTGATTCCTTATACACGTTACATGTAGCCTTCCTTACATGTATTACATAGGATTTTGGATGTAATTTGAATAGGCGAGCAGGCGTTACTCTTACTATTAAAGTCTGCCGCCTCTGGGTCCTCTGTATTGATCACGATGACCTTCCAGTCAGTCTCCCCTTCGTCGATCAGAGCCAGGGTGCCTAGCACCTTAATTTTGATTACCTCTCCTCTGGAGCACACCTGGGAAAAAAAACATTGGGTCAATTTAATGGACTATTAATGGAGTTGGGCTAGAGTTGAATGAGTCGTTCTCTTACCTTATTGCCTATGTCACAAATATCAATAGGGTCGTTATCGCCACAGCATCCCGTGTCACAGTCTTTGTGTCCGGGGTCTTCCCATGTCTGTCACACGTTGGTCACATAATATGCATGTGACATTACAACAGTGGTTGAATGATGCTGATCATGGGAAATGACAAGGTTTTCAAACAGGTGAATTCACCTGTGGGATGGCTCCGTAGTTCCAGATGTAGCCCTTGTGAGGAAACACGTTGGCTACATAGCGCAGATTGCCCTTCTTGGTGTCCTGTACAAGCGGGTTGAGGGCGTCTTTGGTGGCAATCTGAGAACAATTCAACAATGTGGAGGAAAGAAATTTTGGAAAGAACATAAGAATGCACTAGAATTTATGACAAATAATCGTTAAGGCATGGGTTGTTGCAAAATATATTGTATTGGAAAAAATCAACAACAGACAATGTTACGTTTTATTAATAATAACCATCATATTGTAATTAATTAATTAATTAAGAAATAAGTCAGAAGGTAATTTGTTGATCAATATTTATGTTGGGAGATATTACCTCCATTTTGGCATTTGTCCACCTCGGAATCTCCACCACAGCATGGAAAATATTCTGAAGCATAAATGTAGAGGTAAATGTACTTGTACTAATGTACTTATCATTTCTCTGGAATGCATGATATTTTTCCCACCCGTATTATGTTCTATAAATCATCTTTTGGACATATTTAATGGAAAGCGTCTCAGTATCTCTAAAAGACTACTCAAACCTCCCATGACCCCAAGGGTTTTCGCTAAGAAAACACATAATTCTATTGTGTGATTGTGTTAAATGAAGAGAACAGGTATCACAATGATTAACATTTAAAAACCCCTTCCCATCTTTGTATGCAGGTAACTACAACGGCATGAGACATGTTTCTCACCTCTGCTTCATCGGCGTAGATCGGTATGTCGTGGAATGGAGAAATATACTTTCCCTCTTTTTCTACACAAAGAGAGGTGTGACCATACATTATGCATAGTATTGTTAGTAATAGTAGTAGTAGTAATATTATAAGTAGTAGTAGTAGTAGTAGTAGTAGTAGTAGTAGTAGTAATGAGTGAGATATAATAAGACAGGAACCTTTGAATGGGATTAGCCTTGCAAAAATAACCCTTAGGTTGTTTTGCTCACCACTTGATCAACCGTCTTAATGATAAAACAAAATAAGTACTTACTGAAGTACACCCTGTAGTCCGGGGTATTTGGGCTGCCCCTCTCCTCGATAGAATAGCTCATGGCTGTTGTCGTTTCAAAGCAAGTGTGCACCGTGATGGGATATAGAGGCAGAGGTAAGCAGCTCCCTTGGCCCTAAGTCCTGTCTCTGACAGGACAGGGAAGGTAGGCGAGCATCGACACACAGGGATCAGTGGTGTTATGTGGTGTCATGTGACCCAATCCTGTAGGTGGTTGGTAGGCACCTTGGCTTTCTCATATTTTTCTCAGCGAGATAAGATGCCGCCAGTAGTGTGGACTAAAGAGTCCAGGAGTTTGAGAGGGACAAGAGCGTGTTTATCTTTGCTTCATCCTCAGTGCAGCTTTAGCACATGGTTGGTACCATGGTTACCAGATATATATTCCGTGCTGAGTGACACAAGTGTTTTTCTTTTACCCCATAGCAATTCTTGAGAGCCCTTGCAGACATTCACATGATCAAAAACAGATGGGGCTGACCTGTGTTAGCAGTAAACCAATTAAGAAGAGGGATTAGTGGGGCTGCTAAGTTAGGACATTTGGCCTTTGTGTTTCACTGTTTGATCATGTATTTAAGGGTGCACCTTAGAAGGGTCAAACTAAATATATGAGGTGGTTTGTTTAAAACTGCATTCATGTCTATATAAATAGATATAGTAGTATAATAGTGCTTTTTTACATATTAAAAGTTAATTAATAAGTTCATACGTTTCTTAATTAATTAAGAAACGTAAGGTTAGAACAGTGTGACATGGGCATTATTATGTCCTATAAACCAGGCGACACACTTACACATTTCAGGGTGAATAAAAAACACATCTTTGTGGAAGGAAGTGATCAGCAAATGTTTAATTAAAACACTTCAGTCTCCAAAGTTCATAAATAACATGTAAACAGTCACCATGATGTTTTTCTTTTATCAAATAAAATCCAGAAGAGGCTTGAGGAAAAGAAATTGCCACGTCACCCTAATTATTCTCACACTGGTCCAACAGAGAGTATTCCAAGTCATCCAAACACCAGCTTCCATTCTCTTCCAGCTGATAGGCTTTAGCACCACACACACGTTGGAAGTCACAAATCCTTGTCAACGTCTGCCTTTATCTTTATTTCCCGTCCCTAATCGTATAAATCCATGCTGTGTTACACTCCACCTTGAGGCACAGTTAAAAAATGCTAAATTGAATAAAAAAGTTCCCACACCGAAAGGCAACTTGTCATGATGCGACGACCCTCTGGGAAGCGCTTGCTCAAGCATCGGCTGTAAACAGAATTTCAAATTGGTGGGGAGTTTGCAGAGCAGTCAGAGTGTCTTTGTCCAAAGGATTCGACTTGATGTTTATCCACTTCAGTGCAGGCATAGCGGAAAGCCTCTCCACTGGGATCTCTGTGGGGTGGAAGGCAAACAACACGTTGTGTCAGTGAGTGGATGTGCGTTGAGTCTACACAATCCTTTTCGCATTAATCAACCCTGTTTCTAAACATGCAAAAGGCACTTTATTCACTTAATACGATTAAAAACGTATCAAAAGTTACCACATCATGTACTATGTCTACACTTAATCAACGCTTAATGAAAGGCATATCCGCTTCCTTTCGCCTCCCAACCGAAAGGTTGTGGGTTCGATCCCCAGCAGCAGTGTCTGCAGTTTACCTGTAGGCATCCTTGAGCAAGATATCTTAACCTTAACCTACCTGATCCTGCGGCTCACTGGATAAATACACGGTACACCACATACTGCATCATTACCTGTGATGCTATTCCCCTCCAGGTTAATGGTCTCCAGGGTGGCTATTTCTAAGAGCTTCTCCGGGAACACAGAGAACTTGTTATTGGCCAGATCGATGACCTTCAAGTGCTCCACGTCGGCCACTGCATCGGGCAGTTTGGTGAGAACATTGCAGTGCAGATCCAGCTCTGCCAGGGACAAGATGCAAATGATATAGTACATTTAAATTAAAAAGGTTTTGTTTCGTGAATGACATGACATAACACGCTCAACATGGAAAACATATTGAGTGCATTCTCTCATTTTTTATATTTAGGGTAGCATAAGACACTCAAAAGAACAGAGACAACACGTACCTTGTAGATGGGTAAAGCTGCCAAAGAATTTGCTGGAAATGACCTTCATAACATTGTCAGCCAATGTTACCGCATGGATGTTTTCTAAAACACTTTTAAGGATCTTGAATACACCATCTGGGAAATTAATTAACTTGCAGTTTGACAGGTCTGGAGGAAAAGGAAAAAAAATAAATTGTTTATTCACCGTATTAACCGTTAACCGTTTAATAAAATGTACATTTGATGATAAAATGTGAGTTGTTGAATTAAAAGAACCCCTTGTTATCAAAGCCGTTAACACCACCTACTGGTGAATTCTTAAACTGCATGAACCTGGAGCTCTTCTGGATATGTACATATATGGTGGTGCCACTGACTTTACATTCAACCATTCTTCTCATACAGAAAATACAACAATCGTAGAGAACTAGAGAGAGAAACATATCGAGAGAAAGAGCTCAGTCTTACCTAAACAATCCTTTCCTTCCTCCACTGTGTCATTGACTCTTCGGGCCACATTTGCGACTGCCTCAGCCATTTTTCAGTATATTCCTGAGGGAAATAATGCATTTTTACACTGTTTACAATTCTAAAAGACAGGTTGTCAACCAAACCCACATAACTTGATCATCAAATGAACAAGGAAAGGTGAGGCTTTAAACATGTGGCGGACAAGAAGCCGGCCAAAATGTACAGTAGACGTAGGTTTGTCATTTGAGGTTGACGACTATGTTCTTAAGAGAAAGAATATCATCAGTCTCAAGAGAATATCATCGGTCTCAAGATTATGGTAAATTGACAACATAGAAATCCAAGGTCTGCTGAATCTTCCCATTGTTTTGTGCAAGCTGAGAGGGGCTTCTCTGCCATCCAAAATGGCCCATTATGTACCAAGAAATATGATTGCTATTGCTATGATAGTACACATATAGACCTTGACTGCTAGATAGATCTACGTGAATAACCAACTTACCTACCCTTGGGGAAAACTGAACAGGGTTTGACAGCTGGAGATGTAAAATAGCTTTAGCAGCCTGCTATCCAATCATATCTATTCATTCACAAAACTACACTCAACTCAAGTTACAGATTATTTTTAGCACGGGAGATCACCACGCAAACGAGAGATGATATCCCCTTTGACGCTAAAATCTTTGAATTATAATCGGATGCTTTTTTTAATCAATTGTAGGTTACAGAAACACCGTATAACCAGTGTAGTAACCTAATGCAACTTTTTGGATTGTATCAAAAGAAGGTTGCGCTACCCAAGACGCATTATTCGAGCGCCTCAAAGTTGCGCATCGAAATGCAGACTAGTTTCACCCTAACCATAGAAAATAGCCTATAACTGACAAATATTCTGCCTAATCAGAGAAAATTGTTTATACGTTTGCAAGATTCAGTAAATCTTAAGTAAGCCATATATAAAAAATTTATTGTAGCCCTATAATTATTCTGAAATGTAACATTGTTAGACCACAAGAGCCTAGTCCTGTTATAACAATATATTCTCCAGACTATGAGTTTATAATTCAAGTGTAGATTTTCTACACTTATAGGCTATTTCGTTTTTTATTACTTATATATAACCCTAACCCTGTATTTTAACCTTTTTAACCTTTCTTTAAGTTAAGTGTGCTTGTGGCATTCAGATTGAGAAAGAAAACATTTGTTATATCCAGTATTACCTGTAAATCCTGAATTGTAGAAGCCCTCTTCAGTTTCGTATTGACTCCGTTGGAATCCCAACACGAACCAACCTTTCATGTATTTTCAATAAACTGGAACAGTCTTGACGACAATGCATTCCTCTATGTAATAATACTATATGCACCCCTATGCTATTACAAACCTATAGTGTGTAGTACTGGCTAGAATTTGCCTATTTGTAAAGTCACTGTACCTGCAATAGAAAAGGCTATGGGTAACTGTTAAGAGAAATGGAGAGCTGTCATTCAAAATCAGAATAGTCCAGGTCTTTGGGGATGGTGTTGATGCTTTTGTTACTATGAGACAGTGTTGACAAGATAACAGAAAACTATGTTGTGGGATTTGTAGTTTGTCAAATAACAATTCAGGATACAACATGGTTCCTTTACATATAATGTGTATGATTTTATATAAATATATGTACTGTAAATTCAACTTATTAACACCATATAAAATGTAAAAAGATACAGCACACAAGTTGTCAAATAGTGTACAATTTAGTAATTTCCATAAATATGCACACTTTTTAATATTTACAATAAATATACATAATTTACAGCAATACAAATTGATACAATAAAAAAATAAACAGTGCTGAAGTAAAACATCATCACCATTTTGTATTGGAAAATTAACAAAGTGGTATAAACAAACACATTATTTATGGTTATCAATGACTTTAAGTCATTGTATGGGAAAGCTTGGTTAAACATTTACCTTTTTTTTATTTTTCAAGCTGGGTTATAGTTTGAATACATTTTGACACACTGTGTCATGATAAACTTAACCAGACTTTACAATAATTACCATAAAACTCTGTGCACATCAAGCGCTTTATCCCTTCGGCCAAACACTGGGCCGAAGCTAAGTGTTCTGGTTCAGTCTCTTCCTTGTTCCACACGTCTTTCACCTCTGTAGCCAACAAAGCGGCCTGCCGTATGTCACCTGTTCATAGTCTCTTATTGACAGCCGCACTCGTCCACAATCATGTCTTCGTGGTGTCTGAGAAGCATCTCTCCGTTCTCATAGTAGAGCATACTGAGAGGACTCATCTTGGTCGGAGCGCAGCAGGGCGAAACCACGCGGTCCGGGTGGAAATGCTTCAGTAGACTCTGAAGGAATAAAATAAAATATATCTGTAAGTACACACATTAAACAAGGTATATTGCGCTCTCTGATTAAACCTCTTGTCTATCAAGCCCAATCAAATGGTAGTTACATGATTGTTATGTCGTAATGGGGTTTGTGACCGTGCAGTCCCAGAATAGGAATATAAATATATAGTTTATATAACTATTAAGCTACCCTTGCTTTCAGATAGTAAAACGAGCTAATCCCCTTGGAATCGGTTACAATTGTATTATTACAAAACTGGTCTGTTATATGGATGGGTGAAAGACATCTTGACACATGGTGGTACAATTCAGCCCCAGACACAACACTCACCTGCATGTATGCGTGGTTGGTGGGATTCAGGTCCTCCCCCAGTGGGCTGGGACAGTCCCCCTCGCACCGGTACGCGTTATATCTTTTGGGGAAGATGATCCACGAGCCCCAGCCGATTTGGTTGAAGTCCACTTGCAGGTCGACCCTTCGACAGAGCGACTTGTCCCCGCTCACCCTGCTGGACCCCTGGGGGCCCCTGGTCACATGCTCCCTCTGACCCCGCTTGCTGCGTTTCCTCTTGCGGCCCTCAGCCTTCTTGTTCTCGGCGGGGGACCAGAACCTGGACTGCTCGGCCGTGTGCAGGAGACTGGCTTTGGCCTTGGAGTCCTCGTCCAGGCCCGTGTGAGAGAAGACCACCAGCAGGGCCCGGTCGCTCACCCCCTGCTCCCTCTTGGGCCCCCCTGGGGGGACGGGATAGGGAGGGAGAGGAACCGACGGCGGGCCTCCCCTCGTCTCCGCTTTCCTCTTCCTCCACTTCTTGGCGGGGCCTCTTTTGCGACGGCCCCTGGACGGCTGGTTCTCCTGGAGCCACCGCAGCAGGGGGCCGGTCACGTTGAACACCTTCCAGCTCTGGGACGAGCTGATCACCGCCGCCGCCGTGAGGGAGCCCACCAGTTGGGGCCGGTGGCAGGCCCGGCCCTGGAGGCACGGCCGGTCCTGCTGGTGGTAGATGTCCACGGAGATGTTGGTCACGCTCTCGGAGCGCGGGAGTCTGATCCGCAGCTCGGCCGCCTGAATCTGCTTCTCGGCCACCAGCGTGTGGAGGTTAAAGGTCACCATCCAGCGTCTCTGTCTGTAGGTCACATCTGGGGGGAGGGGGGGGAGTGGACAATGTTTAGTGATGGTTCACAGTGTGATCACTTTTTTCTTTGTAAAAGGAATGCACATATTGTAGCAGAAATAAAACCTGTTTAAACACAGGCTTTTTCGATAAAGAAATACAAAATCCACTATAAACTAGATTGGGCATAAAAGCGTTTAAGTCAATTGGGCTGCGAAAAAATGTGTGATTCATAGGGAGGGGTGGGGGGGGATACATCATAGATTTAAAAGATGAAAGCGTTTTAAACATTTTGCCACTGTATCGCCCATCGTACTGATCCATTGAATTACACTGTTGATTAAAAGCGCAACTCATCTTAATTTGTAACGAGGGTGCTTACATTTCAGTGGGTGAGGCTGCCGCTATTAATCCACTCAAAGCAAACACCGGGTCGAAACCAATCATTTAACACATACATGGCTTTCTGGGCTTCTGCATATCCTCATTCAAACAAATAGGTAAGAACTCTAACACCTAACACTGTTGTGAAATTGGCTTTGCCAGGGAGGGTAAACTTCGTTGGTTTGCCAGTGCATCAAGTTAAATCCCGCCTCTGCTAAGATGTCCAGCTTCTAATCTAATCAAGCAAAGTGTGAAAAGAACTAAGGGAAGTTGTTGATTTGAGTTAACAAGAGATTTGTATAGGGGATGTCTGGCAAGATAGCTAATCAACATCACCTATTTAAGAAAAAGCGGTTTGCTTTGAGAATTAGACTGAAAACCAGTCTTTTCACACGCTGATCCCCACTGGGGTTATTGAGCCAAACACGAATGTGGATTGAAAGCCTCTCAGTTCGTCTGGCGCACGGCTTTGACAGTCTATTAAGGGAGGCCTATACTAGAAAACACTAACATTTCAACGACCTTTACGTTTCATGTATTATGGCAAGGTGAGAAATTGTCAAAAAGTGTCCAACAAAAGCTTAACAGTTTAAGAAAAAAAGGTTGTAGAAGGAATTCGAATTTTTTTTTACCTAAGACCAAAAATGAAAAGAAAAAAAAAGACCTCTGGGTTTATTGCTTATAATTGCAGGATAAACAGCCATCCTATTTTATCGCGATATTGACTCAGATGCAATAAAATCCAACTATTGGGATACATTCTACCATTCAAGTGTATGCCAGTTCAGTTCAACTTCCAAAAACCCTATCAAATAAGCAAATAAAAACGGGTCTTACTTTTCGCCATCACACTCTTCACAGTGTCCGCCTGTTTCACCGCTGTCTGCTCCATAGCATCCATGGGTCGAGATAAATTGGATCTGAAATTCCGGTAGAGATGCACCATATAGATCGGCAGGTGAAATCCAGTTGTGCGGTCCATCGCGGGAAAACGATGCAACGACCTCTTGTACGCGTTATCTCTCGTCTTATGAATCCCCTGCACCAGTAACACGAGGAAAGATGCGTGCAGCAGCGCACCTAGAGCTCCGAGTGAGTGCATGCTTCAGCCACGGTGATGACAAATTCCATCCTGAGAGATTAGGGTGTCTTATATACCCTCAGCACCTCTTGCATATTTAACAAGTAGTTGAGAACATTAAAGGAAATTGACATGCGTCTTCAGGACTCGCGACCTGACAGGTCATCATCCATTCATTTGTTAATGAGCGTCCCTGAGTGCATATTTACAATGAGCGCAACTGTTTGTACCATATTCTACGGTTGGGACTATCTCATCTCCATTATTGTTTCATCTCTTTAGGACATCCTCTTTAGATAGGTGCGTGTCAACTAAGGATCCCAGCTCATTACTCTCACGGGGCCTTCTGTGTCTATTAAACATACATTTATCCCATTGGTTAATCTATCATCTTAATTACTGTGTTTTGGGTATTATTCCCTTGTTTCTCATATTGGTCATTCATTGTTTAAAGAAAAAAACCGCTTTTGGTAATTATTTAGCCCTTTTTATTATAATGTTGATATGTTCATCTTATAAAGCTATGTTTATATTTCATTTAAAATATGTGCAATTAAACAAGTCATGATGTGCGTTTCATATATCGTGAGTGGGGTAAACGGAGTATGAATTGCGCATGCTCCGTCCGTCCTTTATTCAGATAGTGGAATCCTTTCCTTCAGAGATTTGGGTCAGAAAAAAAATATCAATGGATGTTTTCCATGTGTGCAAATAGAAAGCCGGGACTTTTATAGCTCATGCACCGAAGAACGGAACCCCCAAAAGACATGTTTTGTTAGTGCACGCCTTTTGTACCGAGTGCTGAAATGGTGAGTATAAAGTTTACTGCTGTTGTTTCCAGGGTCCCCCCACGACTCGCCAAACGGTACGACCAAAAAAAAGACGTCCGCGTAAAGAAAAAAAAACGTTTTAATAACGCGCAATATTGCGTAGCTAACCTCAGGTGGACGTGTTGTTGGCGGTTCACCTTTATCAGAGCAGAACGCAACTGGTTTCATCAGTGTTTCGTGAATGTTTATAGGTGTAAAGCGTGCATGTGCTCGCCTCCTCGAGGTTCCCTCGGGCGGCAGCGTTCAAAGATGTCAGCCCCGAGATTCATTTACCCTCCTGCTCCTGCACTCACCCCAAGACCTTACGCCAAAACACCCGTCTTAAGATGCTTTTCTGCGCGGGTTGTCGCCCAGTACAAGTCCACAGATAAGCCCGTGACAGAAACAGGGAAATACATGGAAAACATGGAAGCGCGTTTCCTATATGTATTTAGACGTGCTAAACTTATATGGATAGTGACAACTCTTAACGTCGGACCGAGTTAAATGCACGGTCCGTCGGGGCTTTGATGTGTTACTTTTTCTTTGTTAGGATGTAGCCGATCGAAGAACGGCTTTCCCGTTCGCATGATGATCGTTGCATCTTTAGGACAGAAACTGCGTCTTGTCAAAAGAGATCAACCTTTTAACATCGTAATTAATCAAGGGGGCGAGAAGATGATGGGTCCACTCATTGATCGCACTCACTGGACCATTAATACTGATCAAACTACAAAATGATATTTATTTTAATAGCATGCCCGGGCCTATATAAGCTATTGTTTTACTTGCATATATCTGAACTACAACAACAATTTAACAATTTAGTTAAATCATTGCAGTATTACCTGTTACTGATTGGCTGGTCCCCACATTTTCTTTCTTTGAGACGCCCACCTCATGCTGAACAACACGATACAAACATGAATGTAATGACAAGTTCAAAGGTTTAATGGTTGTCTGGATTAGTGTAGGCCCCTTAATGTATTTTGTCCTTAAAACACGGATTTTTTTTTATGGATTTCAACATTTGGTCATTTTCTTCCATATATCAAATAGTCAAATACATCTCTGTCGTTTTTTGTAATGTGCCTTGTTAATTGGTTATGTACAATTAAGCATGGTACTCTAATAAGTAATGAGTATTAATGATGAGTATTGTACAATATTCATCATTACAATACTAAATGGTACAAAAGAGTACAATACTAATAGGAGTATTGGCTGATGTACTCACACGTGATCCAATTCTGAAATCCTAAGCATCTATTGATTATTAAGATAATTTTAAGAAGCAAATGTGGAAATAGTTAAACACATACGCCTATGTCAATATGGCTGGTAGGACTATGAATATGTAAAGAATAGTTTGGAATAAAAATTGTAAAGTCAAATAGTAATACTGAAACATGAACACGTCTGGATGTCATCCCCCATCTGCTCTGCCTGGTTTAAAAAAAAAGAGGTGGTTTGAAAATTATCTATTTTGTTTGGTTTGGTTTTTGAAAGAATCCACCAGTGAGGAGCAAGAACAGGTGATATTCATCTGTAGACTCTGTTTGTTTTCACTTTGGCAAAGGGAGGATGTCTCCTCAAATCTTTCACAGTATGTCTTCATCTGGATGTTTTCATCTGGTTTCAGTTTGTTATTGCAGTGTATCACCATTCTGGGAATAAATCAAGATAGCATTTTCCATGAATGTAACCCATAAAAAGTAATATCAGCAAATCTTAAATGATCTAAATCATAATTTTCTTACTTCTGGGATTCTTGGATAGATTTCTAAATATTATCAGTATTTTGGATCTTGACAATCTCCACACTGCTGACATGTGTCTTGTGCCTTGCCCACTGGCTGCACGTTACCAGTTTTTTATTTTTTTGCAGTTTGCGAGTATTTCATCAAAGTATTGGCCCGCGTCACATCCTTCCGTTGCAGGAAGGAAGGAACAGGTGTGGCAGTAGTGGGGAGGCTCACGTTCATTCAAACAGCCGCCAATGTCTTAAATGTAATCTAGCTGTCATTGGCTTATATTTTATTTATTTGTAAAGATGTTGTTTCCATCTGAGGTTGGTTATTAAGAATCATAGTGGAATGTTTTATTTTGCACATGGCACTCAGTTAACTTGCAGCTCTATAAACACTGAGTATTTATATAGTTGCTCAGAATTGTCTTACAAGTAAATAATGACTTCAAGTTTACATTCAAACGTGTACGACAATGTCTGGTATTGTGTTGCGTCTGCTGTCCATACAGCGCAAGACCCTTGGATCAGGTGCAAAACGCAGCCCATTGCAACCAAAGCGTAAAAGCTTAAGTCCAAGTATTTGCCCAGCTGTAAGCTTATTTGCCCTCCAACATCGCATGTGTTAACAGCTAATGAATGAAGTAATTAGAACATCCTAATGAATTAGGCTTACATGGCGTCACCTGTGTGTTGTGTGGGGGGGCTTTTGCAGGGGTGGCGGGGGAAGGCGGGGGTGCACTCATGATTTATCTCCCTGGGGGGGGTTGTTAGATCTGTATGTATTTTATTTAATACGTCTGAATGGTGCATTAGGTCCTGTGCTTTTGAGACGTGCACAGAGGGGGAGTAAGGGTCGTTCATGTGTGGGAGGCATTGTGTTGCCAGGAGCCTCGCTGAGCGATTGGACACGGACGAGCTTGATGAGTAAGCCTTCCTGGGTTCCGCCTCCGCCACCTCCTCCTCCTCCTCTCAGACACTCACAGTTACACACAAACTCAGGCGTGCCAAATCCGCTGCATGCCTGCGTCTGGCGCACACGTATAACAATAACTGGGCAAAATACACGAGGAACGCAACGACACTATTCTGTCCCTCAGACTGTGAAGCTGTGGGCTCTCTCGCTCTCTCTCTCTCTCTGTCTCTCTGTCTCTCTGTGTGTGTGTTTTTCACTTCATCTCTCCCTCCATCTCTTCTTGGACCGTGTAAGCCGACGGACGGACGGCACTCTTGTCTTGCGGAGAACAGTGCCTCTCAACGACTCGCCAGGCATATTTATGAGGACCCGTTGATGATACCACCTCTGTCCACCGTCGCTGGGTCAGTGGGCAGCAGTAGAGGAGTGGAAGGAGAGGTGGGAGGGAGGGGGGGGGGGGCAGAGATTAGCCTCACAGACTCACACATACAGAGCGCTAGAAGGATGTTTTGCTAGGAGCGCTGCTGCTGTCGCTGCAACTGGAAAGCTGTCATTTTTCCACTTTTGAGCACATCGCTTTTTGCATGCGTTTGCTCCCGACAGACCAGGCAAGCACTTGGATGGTATACAGAGCAACCGGGAATCAGGTATGTGGGATTTGTTAACCGGGGGATTGGACATAGCAGCTCCGATGTGTAGAGATATCAGGAGACTTGTGTCAACGTTTGTGTGGGTACTTCATATTCAGATGAAAATGTTGGGGTTAAATTTCTCCCATTCGATGAAGCTTTGATTGGCATTTTGTTCTGACGTAATTCAGAGGTTTACTATGAGTCATTTTGTGCTTATGTGCCGGAATCCTGTCATCCATGCCATTAACTTAACAAGTTACCTTTTTATATCAATGGGAAGTTGAACGTCATAAACGTTGATGTAAACGTTGACTTTGTTTGGGATATTTAGGACTGTAATATTCCGTCAGACGGACGTAAGCATCTGCCGACAGAATTGCGGTCAGACGTTTGGTTTGACAAAAAAGAAAGCCACATTACCTCAGCCCTGAAATCACAGTGGATTGGCATCTCGGAATGAAATAAATTACAGGCACAGTTGTAAAAATAGATCTGTGCACCCTTTTTTTAGCCACTGAACGCAGAAGAAAAATCCAATCTGAACTGTGAACACATGATTTGTGTGTCGTATTAAAATAAATGGCCAATGGAATAAAAGACGGTGGAAATTCCAGTGGTGAGGGTTTTGGACGTCATCTTCATCACTATATGACATTAAGTGGTCCTTTGTCAGAATATTGCCTCTTGGTTTAAAATCGACCCGTGTACTTGCCAATTACATCCTCTAACTGAACAGCATGGCTTCCTGTTGCCCCAGCCACTTTGTGGGCAACGTTCAACGTTTTCCAACCCAAAAAGCCTGTTGACTTCAATAGTGTGTGTATACGTGAAGGCACAACGTATTCACACGTTTCTAGGGGACTAAAGATGTTTGGAGGAAGTACTGGCCTCATTTCCGTGTGTACCACTCTGATGTTTGATTGAGGAACTAGCATTGTGCTGGGGAGTCACACTTTTCTGTAACCCCTTTCCACGCTGGTTGAAAGACGAGCAGCTGCAAGGAAGAAGTTTCAATAGGATCCAGCTAAGCATTTCCTGTCTGGGTGTGCATACACTTCCTCTACATCAACCTTACTGACTCTGTCCTTATCTCTGGTTTCCCGTTGGACTCTGATGCACCTGATGATCAAATGGTTTATATATCAAAGGTGTGTGTGTGTGTGTGTGTGTGTGTGTGTGTGTGTGTGTGTGTGTGTGTGTGTGTGTGTGTGTGTGTGTTCCAGTTCAGCGGTTATAACAGTTCAACAACATTGAGTCCACTCCATAGCCCTACTCTATGTAACCCAACATACACTGAAAGATTTGATTTGAGACTTCTGTAGAAGCAGTGCTAGAGATTTAAGCTGGTGTGAAGTCTGTAATTGATGATAACCTTTAAGAATATGGTCTGATTTCCCCTTTTTCACATCCCCAGCCAACGTGACCACAGATGCCAGCATGTTCTGTTATTTTGCAGGCCACAAGACTGTCTCGATCTGGGCATTGTCAGGGTGCCGGATTTTGGGGCAGCCAAGAGTGTGTGTGTGTGTGTGTGTGTGTGTGTGTGTGTGTGTGTGTGTGTGTGTGTGTGTGTGTGTGTGTGTGTGTGTGTGTGTGTGTGTGTGTGTGTGTGTGTGTGTGTGTGTGCTTGCTTTCATTTGGGTAGTTCTTGCACCCATGCGTCCCCATAAACAGATATCAAATCATCAGAGGACGAGGGCAACAGATTTGAAATGAAAGGCCCACTATGACCGGGACCCCCCCATCTCCCCCCAACGTCTCGTGCATCTCTTGTGAATGAGGAGCGTTCTGCATCCTTCCTCATATGAAGACCGGCCACCAACAGATGTATCCTGCAGCTGCACCCTCCTTCCTGTCCACATTTAGAGCCTTTTGTCTGCAGGAGCAGCGAACGATGGTGCATGCGGGACACCGGTAGAATTTAAATGGGCTGGCCCTGAATGGAGCCGTGCTTGCGGTACGAGGCGAGAGGCTTCTCGGGTTCGCTCGCCAGCCTCTCTGTTTCGTTGGCGTGCCATCACTGGGGTTTGGCATCCTCCATGTTTTTAAAATAGCGGTGCACTTCTGGCCGGCTGTAATTAGTGGAGCGTCCACATGCAGTCTTAAAGTACCAGAGGTGCTGTAAGGGCCGATCCCCACTGACCTTGTGTAGGCTGTTTAGTTTGCTGAAAATACTTCATGTTTTATTTACAGAATCTTTCGGTAAAGTTCGGGTTAGACCCTTCTTTTTCTTATCTTGTATCGTGCTCATGAGTGGCACAGTAGTGTCCCTGATGCGGAGTCAACGGGCCCTCTGACGAGCTGGCCTGATTGGCTCTCCAGGAGGATGTTTATGACTGACTAAGAGTTATTTCTAACCATGCTTCCGACCGCCTCCTACTCCCCCCCCCCCCCCCCCCCTCCGCCACTCTTCTGCCCATGCCCGAGATCGGCCTGGATAACAAGCCATGTCACAGGGACCCAGTTCCTAAGAAATGGCCTAGATTTGGTTAGAAAGGGGTGGGGACCACACTGGTTGTTATTGAAACACATCTGAAGGCTGTGCACCTAACTCTGACTTCCACAATATGTGGAAGTGTGAGTTATATCTTCTGCAAGGCTTATTTTCTTCAGGAAAACTCAATTTGACATGTTTTCAGAAGTCAAATCCAAAACTTTCTATCAACAAAATATCAACTCCTTGTTAGATCTAGATTTCCTTAAACAGTCGGTGCTTTGAAATCAATCGCCATGCTCTTGAGGTGTGGAGGTCAGTGTGTCGATCACTGCTTTAGAAGCATGTCCCCACTGTGCTATCCAAAAGGCAGAATTGTGTCGTCTCTGTGCACCGGTCGGGACCGGTCGTTTTTAGGCAAAGAGAGTCGGAGCATCTGGCCTCCAGATGTACCGGCATGTCGCCTTTCATGTCCGCGTTGTGGCGGGCCGCCGGAGCGTTTCATGTGAAACACGCTCTCTCCGGGACATCTGAGATAGGTCGACGGGGGGTTGGTTGGGGGTTGGGGGGGGGGCGGGGGGAACAAAAGGGATGTAAGAGAAGGTGAGATGTGATACACTGCGGCCCACGGGCAAGCAATAGGGCACCCTGAGGTTTCTGTAAAGGGACGGAGCTGTGGTGGTAGGGATGGTGGGGGGGGGTTTCCTACTGGACCGCGGAGGAGGGGATTGGGAGGGCGGAAGACGGGGGTTTCGTCTTGGATGTCCGGTGCCAAGTTCACACACTCTTGGTTGGAACATGGCAAGAATTGGAGGGCTCAGGAAAGCGTCCGGAGATGGAGACGCAGGTCGCTCGCCACCCAATATGTAAGACGACCTTTACTACTGTGTGTGTGTGTGTGTGTGTGTGTGTGTGTGTGTGTGTGTGTGTGTGTGTGTGTGTGTGTGTGTGTGTGTGTGTGTGTGTGTGTGTGTGTGTGTGTGTGTGTGTGTGTGTGGGCATGTCTTTTTAGAGTATGCGGTCCGGTGGATCGGGGTACAGAATGGGGACGATTGTAACAAAACGTATTTCTGATTACTGTGCAGCCTTTAGCAAAGAAAAGGAAACGCTTGGTGTGAATAATGCTCATTGAAAGTCTTTCAAACAAGCATCAAGTACTATTATTATATTTTATTACGAGCATTAGTTTGCTCCATGCTTGTTTATTTTACAACTTCTCGATCACTGTTCCACTTTTCCACATTTTCTTTGGTTCAGCAAATCACTCAAGACCATTTTTGGTCTTTTTCTTCCTCCCCCTTCTGCTTTTTATAGGAGCCCTCGGCCGGTTCTTTCCTTTTTTTCCTCTTTTCTTTAAAGCAAGCTCACAGAAGACCTGGGATCAGGTCACATTGTAGGGTGGTGGCGGGGGGGGTGAAGCCTAGTACCTTCCAGAGTCAAGAATTGACCTTCCCTTGCACACTGCCAGACACAACAATGGGCTGGTTGGGTGGGGGTGGTGGCGAAGGGCTGCTGCTGCTGGTGGTAGTAGAGGAGGTAGTGGGGTTGCTGGAGTGACTCAATTCATCTTGTTTCTCTCCAGCCCTCTGCAGGGAGAATGGGCCTGGGCTTCAGTTCACACCCAGGTGCTTTTAAGAGGGCCGCTCTTGATTTGCTCTCTCAGCTTCTGTCGCAACTTTGATCTCGTCTGCTAGACTCCCCGTGCCCTTCCACAATGCAACAGTTCTGTGTGTGTCTGTGTGTATGATTGTTATTGAGGGTTTGACTGTGTGTCAGCGTGCGTACACACCCCTATCTCTCTCTTGGAGATAGCCCAAAAGATGTTGATTCCCTCTGGGCCGGTGTGACGTGGCGGTCCTTCCGAGCCTAGCTGGCCGTACGACTCGTTTGTTTATCTGCCTGGCTCACTGCGAGGCCCCTATGTTTACTTAGTCTGGAGGAGGAGGGGGAGGGGGGGGCTTGCTACTTAAGATTCCGGCCTTGATTGTTCAGAGGTGTGTGTGTGTGCATGGAGAGTGGGGGGGGGGGGGGGAGGGGGAGGGGGGGGGGGGGCTAGAACTCTACATCAACATGGCTACGATTAACATATAAATACAGTCACACTTATTACTTACATAACACGTGTAAAGCTCCAGGAAACCAAGATGTCACCATGTTGGCTAACGTTAGCCAAAAAACAAATCGCTGGGATGTTTGTGGCTGTGTGTAATGGACTGACGTCGCTCTCCGCGGCTCCGTTTGTATTGAATCGAGCGCTTTGGAGTGGAATTCCCGCGACAAATGCACATTGTCTTTAATTTTTGGTCTCTTTTTTTGTCCTGTGCGTGTTTTTTATTTTTATATTATATATATATTTTTACTTGACTTTTTTCACAGCTGCTTGAGGAGCATGGGTACAACTGCCAGCGCCGCGCCGCAACCCGTTTCCGTCACATCGCCACTTGAGTGTGTCCATGGCAACGGGATGGCCGACAGCAGGCACTCTCTGAGCATTAGCTCCTTCCAGACGGTCAACATCCACAACAACAAGGCCAAGTCCATTATCACCAACAAAGTAGCACCTGTCGTCATCACGTAAGTCCCCCCCCCAACCCACCCCCACCCCACCAATGAAACGGCACCACCCGTCCGAATCCATGTCCTCACAATTGGGTGTTATCAGTCTTTGATCAGTGTGATGCTACCTCCCACTGCCCTCCCTCACCCCCCCCCCCCCCCACCCTACAACACCCGCCCCCTCCCTCCCTCTCTCTCTGCCGCTGTGTTTGCTTCTGTTATCATTTCATTTGTCAATCCAGGATTTGGAAGATATGGGACCACTGGCCAGCAGCAAACAAGTCTGATAATTAAATTGCTCTGGCTCTCTCTCTTCCTCTCCCTCACCATCGCCTGCATCTCTCTCTCTGTTTGTGTGTATATGTATATATTTATATGAGCATGTTTGCCTCTGCAGGTATAATTGCCGGCAGGAATTCCAAATACACGATGACATTCTCAAGACCAATTACAAAGTGGGTCGGATCTCAGACACCATGCCCGAGCACTACCTTGTGCAGGTAAGGCCAACCTCCCTTATTTATATCCATCCACGTCCAGATATAGATAAAGATATCGCTTTCTTTCTCTTTCTCACTTTCTCTATTTCTCTCACTCTCTTTCTTCCTATCCTTCCCTTTCTATCCCTCTCGGATATGCACAGTTGTTTGGCCTTGCTCCCCAAGAGAAACGTGGATTCACCAAAGCTGTCTTTACACTGGCTCTTTTCACATTCACGTGTCCAAATTGCGTAGTGGCCCAGGGAACATTGTCATGCGGCAGCTTTATGAGCTGAGACGACCATCGTGGGCCGTTGTCACCCCTCCTCTGAGGGCTTTGATCTTCTCCAGGCCCCTCGGTCGGGGCTGCTTCTCCTTTTTTTTTTGTCCGAGGCTTGCATTGTTTCAGCCGGGGCTAGCCTGGAGTGTCGGTGTGCACAGCCACACATAGATCCAAATCGGCAAAGATTCCTGAATAATAAGCTGTGTCTCGGGACGGCAGCCACTGGATCCTCACACGACACGGTCACAGGCATTAGCCGGGCTCCGTGTGTTTTGATGAGAATCTGCGATTGCCTCCCTGGCCTAAATCCTCCACACAGCCCCACTGATAACGGGTCTCTCGTGGCTCACAGGGGCAGTACTTCATGGTGCAGGATGTGCCCAGCAAGGCGGACGTCCTCAACACCACTGGCAGCTACGGGGCCCCCAACTTCCGCCGGGTGAAAGGACCCCACCCCCTCTACGGGATGGGCCAGCCCAGCTTGAACGGCTTCAAACAGGTCCTCCAGAGGCTGCATGCGCAAGGCCATGAGGTGACTCACATTCTTCCTGTTGTCCGTCTTGTCTGTTTTATGTGTGTTATATATGTGTTTTCTTCTAAGAAAATGTTTCTTCAGAACGGTACATCAACATGCCTCCATTACAGATAGGCCTATGCGGTGGTTGTTTGTCAGCGCTAGCAGCTGACCCGGTGGCCCGTGCGCATGTGTTGTGTGTAAATATTTGAGGAGTCAAGTGCTCAGTCTTGGCGGTGGCCGAGATTTAGAACTAACGTAAACAGAGCCGCGGCCATGCGGCCTCACTGGAAGGAAGAAAAGGGGGGAAAGACAAACTATGCACCGCTATCTGCAGCTGGCAACAGAGCGTCAATGAAATGATACGGCACCAAATCATACATCTCTCCGCCAAGGCCATTTCAGATCCCTGAACCCGGCTGACACGCGACGGCCGCGGCATGTGGAGGCAGAGGCTAAAGGCTAAGTTATGGTTCCACGTCAACGCAACGCAATGACCACTCAGGCGCTTTGATGCAGTCGCGAACCTGTTTTGATTCTGCATCGGGTTTTAGTGAGCGGACCAATCACAACCCTTCCCCTTTCGACGCAAGGAGAACATTTTTGGGAGGCACAGGTCAGGCCCTTGAGGCGGACGCAAAGAGGGTCTGCAAGGACGTAATGGGTCCGTAAACCCCCTTGCGTTGCGTCGACGTGGAACCATAACTGCGCCTTAAGGCGTCTGTGCTGGCAGCTGAAGCTGCCGCCTTGGTAAACAAGGCTGGGGTTATGTTCACCATCACCACACGTGTCCTCATGGTGTGTCTTCCTCGACTCGTTTGCCCACCAGGAGGTGATCTTCCTCTGCGTGCGCGAGGAGCCCGTGCTGTTCCTCCACAAGGGGGACAACTTTGTACCGTACACGCCCCGCCGGAAGGAGAACCTCCACGAGAACATCCGCGGGCACGGAGCGGCGGAGCTGGTGGAGGGACTGGAGCTGGTCATCAGGAAGGAGGTACTCCCCCTCCTCCACCCCCCCCCCCCCCCCCTCCTCAGTTTCTCAGCCCCCATAATGGCGGCATGTGGCTCAGTTGCTAGTCCAATCCCCGGCTCCTCCCGACAAGCTGTCGCCCTCCATGGCTGACATCGCCGTCGGCGAATGAATGGGTGAATGTTAGGCAATATTGTAAAGTGTTTTGAGTGGCCTCTGGTTAGAGAAGCACTATATAAATTTGCCATATGCCATGTACCATAATGAATGCATGAATGTATGTGATTTAGATACAATTGTGTGACTCTCTCTCTCGCTCCCCCCCCCCCCCAGCTGCACGACTTTGCCCGTCTCAGCGAGGGCGTCTTCTACGTGTACAGCGACATTGAGTTCTTCAAGGACGAGCCGCAGAAGGTGGACATTGCGTGCGAGGAGGACATCCATGTAACGGAGGAGGTGTACAAGAGGCCCGTGTTCACCGCGCCGCTCTACAGGTTCGGAAGTCGTTCACAACGCCGCCGCCCTCTTATCAAGCACGACGATGAACCGAGCGTAGTGTTGGAGATGGAGATGGGGGATACGGAGGGCGGGTTGTGGGTGGGGCGGGGCGCCGGGGTTTAGAGGAGCGATCACAGCATCCTGTTTCGAAAAAACCAACCGTCTCGTCGGTCGGTTAGAGTTGGAGCGGGCCCCGCAGAATTTCCACAGCAGGGAGAATTTATGAATCAACCGAGCCACTTCCTTTTGCTAGGAGTCCCCTGAGGACCCTTGTATAGCCCTGTACAGTCATGGTTGAATAAGGTCAGATAACAGCCTAATATAGCACTGTTATCTCTCCATCCCTGCATTAAGACGATAAGAAGAAAGGAAGATGAAGTGGGTGACAGTGGTGGTCCTCCCTCCGTCTCTCTGAGCCAGATTCCTCCCAACATCCCTGGTGAGGGGTTTAAATGGAAGCCCTGGTTTCCTTTTAAAGCTCATGAGGATAGTAAATAGCACAGGGAGGGAGGAAGGAAGGGAGCCGCGTGGACAGCAGTGGGCCCCAGCTCAGTGTTTGCACACGTGTCATGGCCTACACAACGGCGAATCAGTGTACAAATCAGTGTCACTTTGGTTACGCCTTGTGTCACTTTCTTCCACCAGGTACCACCGCCTACCACTGCCTAGTGAAGGCGCTCCGATGGAGGAGGACTTTGACGCCTTTGTGAAGATCCTCAGGGTAAGAGAGCATCCAGTAAGCCCCTGTGACGTAAACCACTCCACAGATCCGCAGGAGACGTTTGTGTTTTCTGGCTCGCTTCCGGCAGGCACTAATTCACCGCTGCAGCTTTTACAACCTCAGTTTGGACGTGCTTCTCGAAGGAGATTTATAGGTGGAATTGGAGCACGGCATCTGGACCGTCTCTGGGAGACGAATGGGGGGGATGATGTTTTGGATTTGGAATCTTGATTCCTGCTAACACCAGGCTTAACCCGTCTCGTTTTTATCGGGCCTGTGTCCGCCATCCATCACCGGCGGTTATGGATGTGTCCGTAGTTCCCAGGCCGGGGATGGGTTGGGGCCTTTTGAGGGGTCAGGAACAGTCAGAGTGCACAGGGCCCCGGCCGCTCGGTTCTGGTTTCCATCTCGGCCTTCACTTACACAGGATGCTCCTCGTCTATTGCTTATTCTACTCCTTGCCAATTTTATTTGTACTTTTTAAGTTGTTGGAATTGACTTCCCCATGAGCACCCTGTCCAGTTCCCTGTGGTTGGAAAACATGGCAGTTGTTGGGGGGGAAAAAGAAAAAAAGATTTATCATCAATTGTATGTATTATTTATCCTGCTGTGGTTCACCCCATGTCTTTCTGTCTTCTGTTTTTCATTTCGGCTGTGTCACGTTGTAGTCTTGCTCTAGCTCTGTCTCGTCAGCAGTCGTTGAGCGGTGAAAAGGGGAAGCACGGGAGGCCCATGTTTTGCAGCTTGCGGACATTCAGACCTTTCTCACACACACAAACTTGTGAAACAGGGTTCAGAAAAGGCCTTCAACTAAGACAAGCATTCGCCTTTTGATGTACTGCCCGACATCAAATCAGACTTTTGCCAAAATGTTAAAATCATACCAGCCCTCACATCTCTTTTTAAGTGCTGTGTGACAACATTTAAAACCGCCGGTGCTTCGCAGTGCGACAGAGACACGTTTACAGTGAAGCATACAGTACATTTACATGCACAGCTTAATCCGATTAAAGCCATTGTTCGACTATGCTCCGCAATTGGACAACTGCAATTGTCCAGTTATACATGGCGGTGAGTAAATCGATTCATTGGCCGAAGCGTGTCATGCCCCGGTACGATAGGTGGCGCTGTACCCATTTCAACTAGTGGTAATAGAGCCACCGGTTGACCTCTTTACGTCACCAGCAACAACAAACCCAGGCGCCTGCATTCGAGAAAGATGTTTTCAGTAGACAGCTGTCAGTTCACTTCGGATCCATATCATTTCTCCATTGTTCCGACCTCTCGTCGTATGCGGACTCCTCTGCCGGCAGAGCAGCCGGAGGAGTCCGCATACGACCGAGAGGTCGGAACAATAGAGCCCGTCAGCCCGTCCATATACGGCATTCCCCGCCGCATCGCAAGGAATGAATAAAGATCGTAAACACGTCTGGAGAAAAAAACATTTATTTTGACAGATGTGCCCGAAGTTACTACTTTACAACCTCGTTGATGACCCACATTTAGAAAAACATGTACTTTTTATTCAGCCTTGGGTGAAATCGAAGCGTAGTGTCTGTGTGCTTCCACCTTTAATGAATGCATGCCATGCGCGCTCCAGCGGCCAGGACACAATTCTTATAGGGGTAACTACATTCATCGACTTCCTCCATGTTCTGCGCCACCTTTTAAAATAAATTGCTGTTTCTTGTTTTCCGACGGCGACAACACAACTATCGTCTCCTTCTACTTCCGGCTCACGGCCCCAGGAAAAGATCTCGAGCATGCGCAGAACGCATAATCCAAGCCCACTCCGTACATGCACGCTTAACTCGACTATGAATCGAATTATCTAGGGGTCTTAATTCGACTATGAGTAACCCAATTCGATTCGATTTTAGCTTGACTAAAGTGTATACATGCATCTTACTAATCCAATCATAGTTGGACTAACCCAATAATTCGACTTTCTTGAGTGTCATGTAAACGCACTGATAGTTATCACCTCGTCACTGTAGCCATTGCCTGATCACTTTGATGATGACTCATTAGGTCTGTTGTGAAACTGTCCTCCTCCTCCTCCTTCTTCACCTGTCTTTTGTTGTCTGGTCTTCCAGGAGAGCCCCAGTCTGGGCCTGGGCCGGGACAAGTCCAGGCCTCTCCCCGCCCTGCTCTTCAGCTGCCAGGTGGGCGTGGGCCGCACCAACCTGGCCATGATCCTGGGCACCCTGGCCATGAACCGTCTGAGGGGCCCCTCCAAAGAACTGCAAGAGTAACCAAGCCCCACCTCTCCTCCATGTTTATTTGTAACTCATAATCACAATGATAATACAAATTACTTTTTTATTTTTGTAGAATTTCAAAAAATTGAATTGATGATTCAAATTTCAATTAGAATTGAAAGGAAGTCAAAAGTATGATTTCACGGGTCAATCGTTATAAGCTAGCGAACGCAAGAGTGATCAAATCCTGCTTGTTTTGTTGTTCTTTTACTAAAAAACCACTACATTTGAATTGAGTGTATACTCAGTTGAAAGTTCCAGGTCCAAAATTGTAGTACAGGATCCATGGTAATAATCAATTAAATAAATGAAGTCACATGTGTTGAACGGCGAGGAGGAGAACTGACCGGGTTTGTGTTGCGTTCCAGGGTGGAGGGCCTCACCCCCTCGGAGCCCAAGCCACTGCTTCGAGTCATCCAGTCCCTGATCGACAAGCTGCACAACGGACAGCAGATCATGGAGGAGGTAGCGTGACGCACCGACACATGTGTCCTCCTACTGCGTGTGTGTGTGTGTGTGTGTGTGTGTGTGTGTGTGTGTGTGTGTGGGGGGGGATCAGTTCTTTGTGTGCTGACTTCAACTGGGTTTTTTCTGTGTCTGAAAGGTTGACCACGCTATCGCTCTGTGTTCAGAGATGCACAATATCAAGGAGGCCATATACGAAAACAAGAGCAAGCTGGAAGGGCTTGGGGAGGATTATCAAATTCAGGTAGGCGAGAAAAGTTGTCACGTTTTTCCGAAAAGCCACTTTGCTTCGAGCATCGACGGCTCAGCATAACCGTTCACTTGGAGCTAACTCGGCCTGTATGTCACGTCGGCCAGGGAAGCAGCACCAAAGACTATTTCCTTCACCGGACCATGCAGAGCTTGGAGCGATACTTCTACCTGATAGTCTTCAACGCATTCCTCCACGAACAGGTAATGCGTAGAAGGGAGAAACCTCAAAACAAAAAAATAAAAATAATAAGTATTTGGCCCGGAGTTAAAATGAATATTTATATGTATGTTGACCCAGTACCCTTTAGCGTTCGCGTGTACCTTCAGCCAGTGGATGTGCTGCCGCGCGTGGCTCTACCGGTTGCTGGCCGGCATGGACCTATCAGAGCTGTCGGCGCCGGCGGACTTGGTCACCAAAGGAGCGCGTGTGCTTGTGAGTCGTGCAGTGTGTTGCTGTTGTTGTTGTTGTTGTTATGCAATGGATGTATTCTGTATTTAAGGGAAGGACAATGGGCTGGAAGAACGTTTTGAACACAGCAGTGACTTGAGAATGCAATGGATTTGCTTGAGCGTCATTTTATGTTGCTTAATGCACACCTTGATATACATTAATGGCATGAATTTGAATTAATTACAGATTTCTGTAATTCATTTTCTTTCATCCCTTTCAGTATAACCAACTCCATCAAGCGGTGAGGTGGATGGATTATGTACCGATTAGGGGCAAGCTCGTATAGGCGGGTTTGTGTGTTTGATTCCCAGCCCAAAAAATGATGTCTGCAGTCCACCTGTGGGCCTCCTTGTGATAATGCGCCACTCATTAAAAACCTCTATAAAGTCGCATTGGATCAAAGGATGCATGGATATATCTGAAAATGAATCTGCGGCAGGACAAAATTCAAAGTGTTTTGTGTGTGTGTGTGTGTGTGTGTGTGGTGTGTGTGTGTGTGTGTGTGTGTGAGTGTGTGTGTGTGTGTGTGGTGTGTGTGTGTGTGTGTGTGTGTGTGTGTGTGTGTGTGTTGTCCCGGCAGGTTGCTGACGAGTACTTGGCGCCAGATGTCCTCAGCACGGTGAAGGAGATGAAGGTGGCCAACTTCAGACGCGTGGCCAAGATGCCAGTTTACGGGATGGCTCAGCCCACATCAGAGGTACAGGCAGCTGGCAGCCAGATCCCCCACCGCCATCTTCCTCCACCCCACACACCATGACGTGGGTCGAAAATAACTCTTGTTTATGAGAGAGAGAGAGAGAGAGAGAGAGAGAGAGAGAGAGAGAGAGGAGAGAGAGAGAGAGAGAGAGAGAGAGAGAGAGAGAGAGAGGAGAGAGAGAGAAGAGAGAGAGAGAGAGAGAGAGAGAGAGAGAGAGAGATCGAGATCTTCCCAGTGCTCCCTTTGTTTAACACAGCACCGTTAATATAATGTAATGTTATTCGGCTCAGTGAGGGTTTGTGAGTCATGCCTCCTATGAGGGGGCCTGTCAAGAGCGGTGCGGCGCACCTCTGAATTCATATCGGAATGTCAAAGGTAATACATTCTCCTCCGCGCGGCACTCCACACACTCCCCATTGACTATTCACACTCACACAACTCCTGACTCCATTATGCGATAGTGGCGATGTATGGAGAGCCATGGTTGAGTGGGGGGGGGGGACTCGCATCAGTCCCCCCCCCCCCCTCCAGTCCCTCAGCACTCCGAGGGGTCTCTCATGCTGGGTCGTCTATACCACTCGAGGGACTAGCACTTAAGTTTAATTCCTCAGGGGCCCCTTAGGGTCTCTAGCACTGGCCTCGGTGTCGTCTACTATGGTGAGGAGCAAGACCTCCCGGGAGGCAGCTTTTAGGCCCAGTCCCATTTCTCTCCCCTTAACAAGAACACTTGCTTTGAGTGCCCTTTAGCTGCAAGTCAGCTACCAAGCTGGATAGCGTTCAAGGGTTGATTTTAAGGGAAAAACAGCACTCCCCCCCTTGCTCCCCCTAAGTATTGGGAAACCCTACCCCTTCGCGGGAACGCGCAAAATCTAGGGTTAGGGCTGAAATCTAGGGGAAGGAGGAGAATTGGGACAGGGCCTTAGTCTCTATGGGTCCTCCTCCTATCGCCTGCCAGAGGGAGTTAGGGCCTCACCATCTGCCAATATCATTAAGACAAATACATAAACCGTAGCTTTCTTTTTGACATTTATATTTTTCTGTTATGACACCTCACAACAAGAGCTGCATCGATTCTCTTTTTCAACCTGCCTCTGAATTTTACAGCCGTGATTCTTGTGAATCACGGCTTGTGAAACGGCTTTCTTTCTCGTGAAAGCCGTGATCGATTTTTTTCTATTCAAAAAAACGATTTTACCCCTTGTTCCTGTTGCGCTGTTTGCCCTTATAAAGCGCGTCGTATCGCAGCTTTGCTCCGAACCCTAAAGTCTGACCCCGCCCTACGCAGGCCACGGCTGCAGTGCTGGCCCACCTGACGGACGAGAAGCGCAAGCACAGCACCGTGCTGTGGGTCAACCTGCAGGAGGAGCTGGTGCTGGAGGGCAACGGCCAGGTGTTCACCCCGCGGGAGCCCTCCAGTCTGGAGCAGCACATCGCCCTGCCCTCCGTGGACCCCGCCCTCATAGAGGTGAGGGGTAGCAGCTCCAAAGAGAGTGTGCAAGCGGCCTGATAACCAGAGAGCTGGGATTTGTCCAGTCCTCCATTTTTATGTCATTTTGTGTTGTTTATTTTGTTTTGACTTTTTTTTATCCATTTTGTTGTAATTGTGTGTTGATAATGTAATGCAATGGGGGGGGGGGGGCGGTAATTAAAAAGATCCACTGATGATGAGACAGAAGAAAGGTTAAGGATGGACCACTGGTATTTATACCAGAGAATACAAAAAGGATGCAGCTTTGTGGCTGTAAGTCTGTCATCAGCGGAGGTCTAAAAAAACGCCTCATCGCAAGTGGTTGGTTTAAATTCCAGCATTTGGTCCTTCACTTCGTGGGATCGTTCCCCCTCTCTCAACCCACCTCCCTGTCCATCTTCACTGTATTCTCTGTAAAGGAAAACTGCCCCAAAAATATAGAATGGAAAAATATATTATTCTGTTATATTTAATAATTGAAGTTGAATTTAAGTTATGTGATCGATAGCGGGCTATAATCCCAAATAGCCCATGAACACAGATATTACACACACACACACACATTTCACATCAGTGCTCTTGTGATTTAAAACGGTGGTGTGTTTGAACGCGGCTTTACCAGACAGTAACTCGTATCTTTAATGACCCCCCCCCCCCACCCCCACCCCCCCCGCCCAGAAACTGGAGCTGTCTCTGAAGGAGGAGGTGCTGCGGGCCCAGAAGTGGCTGGAGGTCACGCTGGAGCAGGACAAGCAGATGAAGATGTTCAAGAGCTGCCGGACGGTGCGCGAGGCCTTCACCCAGCACAAGAGCACCCACCCGGGGCTGCTCTACCGGCGCATCCCGCTGCCCGAGTGCAGCGCCCCCAGAGAGGAGGTAGGGCTCTGGAGTGGTGTCTGCTCAGTACTCATCTCTGGCTGAAAGTGTGTGTGTGTGTTGTTGTTTTTTTCAGTCAAGGTCGGCACACACTCGCACCCAATTCACACAGGTGGAGGGGGATTTTGTTAGGGAGTGGTTGCAAAAACACCCAGGAAACGGATGGGTGCATCGGATGTAACGTTTGTTTAACCACTTTCCTGTGACGGTGGTTTTTGAGATTGTGACATGAGGTTCGCAGAAGCGAGTGTGACAATCTTAACCACAAAATCACATTGATGTCCCTGATAGCTGGTGCTGAAAGTACACCCGCCATACTAAGCAACATTATGATAAATCGTAACACGACTATCCGCACCGTTTCCCGTTCGGCTTTGAAATATGTCACAAATTAAAAATCCTTAACAAAGTATTTTGAAGGGCAGGCGATAAGAGGACGATAATAAAGCCTTTTACTCCCTCTAGTGGCGATGTTTGATAGTATCCGACCTTGCCATCCAAGTTGGAAGGCAGGTTTGGAAGTTGGAAGTTCCAACTTAACAATTCTTTCTATTATACATTCATAAAACCACTCAAATGAAATGGTTTAAGATTGGAGAGGTTATGAGTGCCACGTTTGTCTTTTGGAATCAATTCATTCAATACTATTTTTATTAGTGCTATGATATGAATACATTTTCCTCAAGTGTGTGTGTGTGTGTGTGTGTGTGTGTGTGTGTGTGTGTGTGTGTGTGTGTGTGTGTGTGTGTGTGTGTGTGTGTGTGTGTGTGTGTGTGTGTGTGTGTGTGTGTGTGTGTGTGTGTGTGTGTGTGTGTGGGGATGCGCTCCTGGGTGCCTGTGTCGGTCTGGTTTCAGGACTTTGACAAGCTGATGGAGGCCATGAAGAGCGCGCTGGCGGAGGACTCGCGCGCCGCCTTCGTCTTCAACTGCTCCAGCGGCCGGGGCCGCACCACCGCCGCCGTGGTGGTCGCCGCCCTCACTCTCTGGCACTTTAACGTACGCGCCGCCGCCGGCGTCCAACAACACATTCCAGCCGTCACCCCTCTGTTATTTCAATTATCAGGAAGGACGTCCAACAAAAAAAAAAAAAAACATTCCCCATCGCCTGCTGTTATTTCCATTATGCATCTTTTTGAAGGAATTGTAGCGGTGCCGCTGGGTGTTTGGGAATTGAACCCTTCATGAAATTGAACCCGCCGATGCATTCCTCTGCCCTGCAGGGATTTCCTGAGTTTGGCGACGATGAGATTGTGAGCGTTCCCGACGCCAAGTACACAAAGGGAGAGTTTGAGGTGGGCCCCCCCCCCCCCCCCCCCGTGGCTTCTGTTTATGTGTGTGTGTGTGTGTGTGTGTGTGTGTGTGTGTGTGTGTGTGTGTGTGTGTGTGTGTGTGAAATTTCTATTTGATGAATCCTGGCAGCAGCCACTAGCACGAAACAAATCTCTTCACTGGTGCCATCAGAAGGTGGGATTGTGTTTTGACCATGACATCATTGTCTGGTGTTTACCACCAACAACCAGCGTGCCGAGAATTTAAAAAATTTAAAAATTCACAATAGAAAGACTCACGGCTACCAGGGCCGTGTAGAGTCTCACGTACACACACAGAGCGGTTTCCAGAGCAACCGTCCCTCGCCTCCGATCCGGGATCTTTTAAAGGTGATGTGACGTGATGCCACCGTTGTCAACCCCCCATCCACCCCAACGGTAACATCGCGTCACATCGCCCTCTGGAGGTTAAATCTTTCTGCTCCATATGTCTACAGCGGATCGCTCTCTTCCCCGGTCGGCTATTCTTAGTTCTGCTAGCACGTCGGCGGCTTCACTCCAGAGCCTAGCCGATTATAAACGGCGGTCGTGAGGACGGGGCTGAGGGCCACTTGCCGGTGTCAGGGCTCCTGGCGCGCTGACAAACGCGCTCGGTTGCGGCGCTGTGTTCTTGCCTGGAGGCCTGTTCCGTTCTCTGTTTTCTGTCAGGCCTGCCAGCCGCCACCGCTATTAACCAGCTGGCAGCTCGGCCACTGCCAGTACTACGGGCTGCTATCGGAGTTTACATGTCAATGTTCACAGCACAGCTAACGACCAAGCGGAGTTCACGGCGTCTCACTTTGGATGTGGTGTACACATATGCGTTGTGCTGACGTGTTTTGAGTTCTTTGTAATTTAGTTAATTAGTGCAGCGCTGCAAACCACACGCGTCTACCCACTGTCCTTTGACACGCACACAAACAGGGCACTCGATGTAGGTCATGAGTCTAATGCCAGTGCTGCCCTAAAGATCTGGGTCAGCCATATTGTGGGCTCGTGATTGACAGTGTAGGGCACAAACCGAACTCTTGACTATGGACCGCTGACAAAGTAAAACCACACATAATAATACTCCAATTAAAGTGTGTGAACTCCCAATGGAAGTCATTGCATTGTGGTCCTGGCTAGTTCAATTTGTAGAGCGTATGTATGTAAGAGATGTAAGCAGTCATGGTATTATAATCAGTTTTGGATGAAAGTGTTTGTGTGCATGTGTGTGTGTATGTACCCTTAAAGGAGAGTGTGATTAGCTGTTACAAGCCGTTTTGAAAATCTGCCGCTTCTGACATCACAAGTGGGCGTGCCCAACTAGATGTATGAGGCCAATTTTCAAAACCGCTTGTAGCGGCTAATCACACTCACACCCGGTGGTATAAAAAGTCACCTTTAAGTAAGTATCTTCTAGAACAGCGTTTGCAGCGTTTAAATCCCTCGCTGACAAGCCGTGTGGTTGTGCGTGGCTCTCAGGTGGTGATGCAGCTGGTGCGCCGGCTGCCCGACGGCCACCGCATGAAGAGGGAGGTGGACATGGCGCTGGACTCGGTCAGCGAGACCATGACCCCCATGCACTACCACCTGAGGGAGAACATCATCAGCACCTACAGACAGGTAGGCGCCCTGGGCTGGGCCCATCGCTCGGCAGTGTGAATTGCGCTCAATGTACATGCTGCAAACGCAACATCGAATCAGGCGAGGCGTTAAGACTTAAAGGGATCCTATTTGACATTTGTGCTGCTTTAGATCAGCCTACCAGTTGGTATGGTCCACTGGTTAGGCTGGTAGGCCTCTGGTGGTAGGTATCTATCCATGATGCCTCGAGGTGGACACTTGTGGCGTCACAAGGGGGTAGATATTGACATGGCTTGTAATGGCTAATCAACGTCACACAGGGTGTTAAAATTAATAATTAAAATTAAAATTAACCCTTTAATGGACCAGTGGGAACTGGACCAGTGAGAACTTACGATAGTTGCATCTCTTTATTTTTTCTCTTTAACAATGAAAAAAACCTTAATCTCAATCCGATGCAATTTTCATAACCATTTGATGCCATATTGGAGGCTTCTTGACGTGTCAAAACATTTTTGAATGCACTACGGCATATGTCCTACAGATGGCGATAATAACATGGAAAAACACCTAGCAGCCAGTTCAGGCTGTATAAGCCACCCCATCAGAAATGATTCTGTCAGGGGGCAAAGTACACACGTTCAGAAAATGCTAATGCCACAGTTAAGAAATGGCCATTACTTGAGGTGACGGTGGTGGCGTTTGGGTGCTATTCGGTCGGCCAATCACTCACTAGTGTTTGAAATGTTCTGTTTATGCCCGACTGCCAATATTATCGGTGTGTATACTACATGTGTATAACTTGTTTGTACGCTGTCGCTCACTGAGGATGCTAAGGGTATGCCTCTCTTTGTCCTCTGTGCTGAACCCCCCCCTGCTCTGTCCGTGTGGCGTCCCCCGGCCCTGAGTGCTCTACAATTTGTTATGTGGAGCCGCAATCAGCGTGCCGCTGCGCACCAGCGGCCCTGCTAATGCGCTGGAGGTAGCCGGCCCCGTCTCTACAATATAAATGGCCCTCATTGTCCGGCAGCTCCCTTTTGTTGTGTTTTTTTTCCGTCTCCCTTTTTTTTTTTTTCTTCATCATTTTTCGCTCCCCATGTGTTTTTGCTCTGGTGGACTCAACCGCTTCTCAGTTCCCCCAATAGGAAAAGCGCTGTTGTAATCCCTGACGTTGTGATCTTTTATGGATTAACTCGTTAAACGGTCCTGCAGCATTGCAGCGGCGGGATGCATGCATGGACGCTTCTTATTGTTTTTGTTGTTTAATGCTAAAGCTCTGATACCTCTCTGGGGCCAGAAGCGCAGAGAGCACCGAGTTGACTGCAATCACGTCTCCCCATGGCTGACCTGAGACCAGTTCAACTGTAATCGGATTCATTGATCAAGTGTGTTTTTATTATTGCGAGGCGCTGTGTGATTTTAAAACCTGAGTACGTTTACCCGTCGATCGGGACCGTAGAAATAGAGCACATTCCGTTCCTGTGTGCTTTGGGTTCACATCAGACCATGTGCGTATGTGTGCGCGTGTGTATTAGGAGTCGGTTCCGCCGGGGTTGAGACTTGAACGCGTGTTGTGCCCGGAGGACCCCAGACTGGCACTGTGTTCCATCGGGCCCCGGGGCCCCTCTTCCTCCCAGGGCTGGCGGGGCCAGGTGATAAACAGTGCCAGATGCGCCCAGGGCTCTGCAGAGCAGTATTGTGGATGGGGTCTGGGTTGGAGCTGATGCACGCGGGGGGACGTTGAGGGTGAAGGAGGAGGAGGAGGGGGGGAGGGTGGGGACTTCTTTCCTCACGTAACCCCCCGCCCCCCCATGCCCACCCCCTCACCTCCCTCTTTGCTGCCTTTTCTTCCTGACAGTGGTCGGAAAATGTGTCTTCAATGGAGAAAAATGTATTTACACTAGTACCCAGACTAGGCCTGGGCAATAAAGCAATGAATTATCGTATCGTGATAGACTTTTCAATATCAATATCAATATAAAACATGTTCAATATATATCGATAAGAGACTGGACCACTGAATCTAGCAGCTGGGTTTGTTACACAAACACGGTTCCATACAATATTTGAGTGTTTTTCATTGTTGTATTGACATCGACATTTATCAATGAAGAACAGTGGAAGGTCGTATTAAGTGTTAAACAGAAGTGTTTAA
Source organism: Micromesistius poutassou (assembly GCF_964030765.1). Lineage (NCBI taxonomy): Eukaryota > Metazoa > Chordata > Actinopteri > Gadiformes > Gadidae > Micromesistius > Micromesistius poutassou. Next base: position 3,934,599 of record NC_140291.1, on the reverse strand, counting down.
ATCAAGCATGGTAATTCCTAGTATTTTTAGTGTGTGTCTTTCAGCCAAATCGCCAAGGCCTAACCCAGACCGTCCACTGGATCTCCAAGGGCAGAGAGGGAGAGGGAGGGCATGGGTGTGTGTTTGGGGGGCTGTGATCCAGCAGACTTAACATCCCCCCCCCCCCCCCACCCCACCCTGTGTCACAGTGGACCGAACTTGACCATGCATTACGTCCCTCCATTACCGGTGGAGGTGTCAAGTACAACGTCCTGCTTGCAAATGGCACACAGCACACACTTCCCCTCTCCTTATTCTCCTCCTTGGACCTCCTCCCCTCCTCTTGGGCCTCCTTCCTTCTCCGACTCTCTTCTTAGACCTCCTCTCTTCTTGGGCCTCCTTTCTTCTCCTCTTTTCTTTGACCTCCTTCTCTCTTCTTGGGCCTCCTCCCCTCCCCTCTCCTCCTCTCTTCCTGGGCCTCCTCCCTTCTCCCCCTTTCTTCTTGGGCCTCTTACCCTCTCTTCTCTTCTTGGACCTCCTTCTCCTCCCTTCTTGGGCTTGCTTCCCCCCTCCTCTTCCTCCTATCTTCTGTGGCCTTCTCCTCCTCAGGGATCAGCCCCAGAGCCCCATGATAATGAATGAATGAAAGAATTGATTCATTCTTTTATCTGTTTATTTTTCCACTGTCAAGCTTTAGTGTTGCACTCTGTGTCCTCCACCTCTATCTATTTGTGCAGCTCCTCTGCTTTTGTGTGTGGTGATGCTTTGTGTTGCTTCTGCTGTGCGTGGGGTGCTCTGTAAGCTCCCAACAAGGAGGCCTCGGAAGAAGCCTCACAAAGTCTCAATCTCTTTGCGTTAGTTTTTTATTTTTTCTACACTGCAACTGTTTCCATTCTGCACTCTTTTCCACTCCCTGTGATCCAACTGATCCAACTTTTTTTTTGTAAATCACATTCCACTTTTTCTTGTTATTTTGCTTCTAATCTTATAAATCCATGAATAGTGAAATATAATCTGGAGCCCGGCCCTGCATCGTGTTACCTGCTGGTTAACTGTTTTTTTTTTACTCCCTATGCCGGGCGTCCAGCTTAGTAGGGGACACACACATATATACACACACTCAAAACACTGTGACCGCACTGTTGCTTACCTCCAGACGGGACGCTCTACCAAACGGTATTAAAGTCCTTCTGGGGGTTATTACTGGTGGAAACGGTCGGAAACCCACCGGAGCGTCCCTCCTCCCTCTTCTACCTCATAATGTGGAATAGACGGCATGGAACACAGTGGCTGACCCAACACACACACCCACACACATTCATATACACATGCACACGCACATACACATACACCATTCCCACTCTGAGTGCCAGACATAAATGCATGTTTTCCAAAACTTCTGCAACAAAGAGAAGATGGCTTTTTTTCCCCGACTTTTTCCGATATATTTATTTTCCCCTATCTCCAATTCAGGAAGGCACCATGAAAGCGCTCTGGCGGGAGTTTCAACGGACACGAGTCACACTGTGTGTAAAGACGGGCCCTCACGGTTTGGACGGGGCTGTGGAAACTTTTTTTTTTCAGAAAGGGGAGAATGCTGCGAGCAGGTTTTTCTGACGAAAGGTAGCAGCAACCTCTTGAAGAGAGGGGTGGAGGAGGGGGACTCAAAGATCTCAAAGCTCCGAATAGTTGAGGTTTTGGTGGGGGCCAGCCAGCCAGATGCCTCCCCCCCCCCCCCCTCCAAGAAACTATCAACCCCAACAAGGGGTTAGAAAGAATAGTGGATATGTAGTCCGACTTGAGATTAATATCGCCAAACCGACGGCAGACAAGCTGAAATCTGGGTGAACTTGGTGTTTCACTTTCTTTCCCTTCAAGTTTGTTTCGACCAGTCATGTTGCCCGGGACGAGGATCTGTAAGCGTGTAATTGACAAAGACAAACTCGGGCCAGAAGTGTCTGTAAAGGTTTCACATCAACCCTGTGTAGTCTGGCCACTGTACAAGCACATTTATTGAAACCCCCTCCTGAAAGCCTCATCCACTCGCAGCAAATGAGTTTTCTTCGCAAGCACAACTGGGTAACAAACCAGGAAACCAGGCGTAGCTCCGCTCCTTGCAGTGATTTGGTTTCCGGCCCAGGCTCTGTGCCTTCTTCCCCCCGGGAGCTCTGCCTTTCGTGGGACCGCTCGATCCCAGATTAACGGATAAGGGGAGAGATAAGTGAAGTGAGAGTCCTAACGGCCCAAAGGCCTCGCAAGGCTTCCCGCGTTCCAGCCTTGTTTGCTCATCGAGTGTCAGGCTCTTCATTTGCCAGGGTGTCCATGTTGTGTTTGCCAGATCTCTTCTCTCCTTATTAGGAACATAAGTGGGTTAATTAGGAGGTGTCGGTCTGAAAATGGCCAAGGGAAACATGGCACAAGTTGCCCTAACCCTAACCCCCACCCTGAACCAGACGTAGGCTTTGAATTGGCAGCAGTGGAAGATGAGGTGTGTGTGTGTGTGTGTGTGTGTGTGTGTGTGTGTGTGTGTGTGTGTGTGTGTGTGTGTGTGTGTGTGTGTGTGTGTGTGTGTGTGTGTGTGTGTGTGTGTGTGTGTGTGTGTGTGTGTGTGTGTGTGTGTGTGTGTGTGTGGTGGAGGGGGCCCCCCGGCTGCGACTGAAAAGAGTCTCTCAGTCGAGCGCAGGGTGGATGGCTACTGCTGCTGCAGTATGTTGTTGTTTTTTTTAGTTGCGATTCCCCCACCTCTTCACATGCCTGTGCCAATGGCAATATTTACAGCGGTTTCACCGACCAAATAACTTATTCTGCTTGAATTGCAATTCCAGTCTCGTTTTCGTTTTTTTTTTGGAGGGAAAAAAAACTTTTCGGCAGGTGCACAGAGGCGATGAGGCCGGGCGGCCTTTTGACGACCAGCTCAGACAGGGATTTGTCTCGCAGCTCACTGTGCGTTTAACCTTCAGACAGTATTTCATATGCTCGGACCCGACGGGGAGTTGGGGGGTTTGGGGGGGGGGGGACCTCGGGGCAGAGAGAGTGCATGAGGACGCATCCTGAGGGAGCTTCTGTGGGGTGGAGGCCAGGGAGAAAAGGTGCGACTACCCAGGAAGACCACCGTTCAGACTGGAGGTGAATCGTCCGTGAACCAGAGCAGCATGAATTGGGGTGCCAGAGTTTTCTGTTTTTCCTGGTTCAGATTTATGTTTTGGTGGTGGTGGATTTTCAATCCACCACCATTAAAAAGCCATTAATCAAGTAGAAAGACTTTGCTGCTACTTTCTATGGTTTCCAAATGTGTTTGTATTTGTTTGGTATTGACAATGACAAACATCAAACCTGATCTTTTTGTCATGAATGAAAACAAACAGTAACAGACGGATGGATGACAGAAAGTTGTCAGGCAGTTGTCGAAAAAAACAATCATTTGACGATTCAACAACAACTTTAGTTAGCCCTGTTTTCAGCTTTGCTGTTCTTTCGTCTTTGTTGTGCCTTCTTCTTTTCCCACTACCAAATAACAATCCATTAAATGTTTTCCTTGGAGAGACATGGGAGCCCAAGCAGATGTAATTGTTTTTTGTTGTTTTGCACCACTGATGAAAACATTACCCAGCCTTGGTGTAAGCCTGTCAGAAAACAATTTTGACAAACGGCCGTGGCTCTCGGTCTCCACCCAGTCCTCTGCTGTCTGCCGGACCGGGCTCTCTATGCCAAGGACTTCAGAGATGCATTATGAACGTATCAGTGTCTCGGCCCATGGCCCCTTGCCCCGGCATTTCTGAACTAACTCTGGCCTGGCCCCCTTGCCCTGGCCTCTGACCTCCCCCTACTCCCTTTCCTTTTTTTTCTTTTTCACTTGTGGCACTACTTCTACTTTGAGGAATCGCTCTCCTCCTCCTCATCCTATACTATTCAAGTCACAATGTGTTAGATCGAGCCCCTCCCAGTTGGTAGGCGTGAGACTTCAGAATTCCAAAAAAACAAAAAAAAACAACTGGCTCTGCAACTGTGTGACGCTAACTAGCGTAGCTCTGCTGGCAGGGCGGCATGAGTGGGAGGGGTTTTGTGAGTGTCAATAAAGACAACAAAGAGAGAGGTACAGACCGGCCACCATTTCTTATTTGTAGAATATCTCATTCACAGGATGTGATTTTATTGATAACATTATTGAAATCATTATCAGAATTGAGAATTGATTCATTTTAAGCTACGACTTACTCAAAATGTTACACATTGTGACTTAAATATATGATTTCCTCCTGGCCAGAGAGACCAGGAATAACAACTGAGCGTTTAGCTTCTTTCACATGTAAGCAGATTCTGGGAGCAGCTGTGGTGGCGGCCCAGCTCTCCAACCCTAGGCTCCTAGCCCCAATGAAATGCCAGCCATTTCAGCTATGCCGTCTCCCTGCTCTGGGAACTTCACCCAAGCAGTGAGGACAGTTAGAAATTTGTGTTAACAACTCTTAAGTGCAACCTCAGAAAGCTGTCGGCAGTTGGCTAAAAGTTTCCTATATTATATCATAATTGCTTCTGTCCACTTATGATGGGTTGTGATGTGAAATGTAATGGCTGTGGAGTATTTATCCCAACAGACTCTTTCGGGCTTTATTGCCTGAGGAAAGCACCATGCAATCCTTGCGTTTCCTTTCCTCTCTTGTGTTCAAATCGCAATTTGAATTACCAGTGACAGCGCAAGTTCCTCGAGTTGTTTACTGTCAGGGTTTCATTTTTATTTTTCTATCTTGATTATGACTAGTGGCTGGGATCATATACCATACACCCCAGTGTGTTCACAATCTTAGTTAGGCTATACACATAAGGCATCATTCCCAATGTTTCCAATTATTACTCTATCTCAAATACCTAATTGCCTCTTTTTAAGTAGCTTATATAAGGGCCTGGGAGATATTTCATTCTGAGCTTTTATCGTCTGTTTATTTGTCCTCTATTTCATGACTGGTTAGCAGTCACAAATGTACAGGTTTGTTTCGTTGCCACCATTGCCAATCCTCTTACATCAATGAACACGTCTTTTGTCATCTTGATTTAATGATGTATTATGGCCAACTGTCATGACTGCCTTCACGATGCAGGAGACTACATTCACACTGAATAATTGACAGAGAGATTTTTGGAAACAATACTTGCCTTTCCTCATTCAGTATTTGGTTTCCTATATAAAATGTAAGCATAGGCTTAATTTTGCCCAACTCTCAATTTATTTCACCAGGAGAAGAAAAACAATAAATCCTTATGTAAGGACAAATCGCAACCTTTCTCTTTCGTTTCATCTATCTTAATGCATGCATGCAAGCAATGCATACAAGTAATTCATACAAGATGCAGATGCTCTTAACCCTGGACATAGTGCCAAGGGTGGGCTACAGTCAATTATTTGTCGACCACCCCTTTCTTATCAAACAGTTCTATGCCATTGCCTAAAAATTCCCTGCGGTAGCTGCTGTGAAAATTTTTAGAGATGGTTCCATTACGAGCTAATGCAGGTAACAGTTTCGGAGGATCTAGCACTAAAAAACTAAAGATTCTCTTTTTTTAGGCTTTTAGGCTCTTGAATGCCATCCACTGATGGAAGCAGCATGTAGTCATCATTTTTTTGTTCCATCTTCATCTTTCCAACTATCATTGATTCAGTTTCTCTGCAAACATATTATTCTGCAGTAGTTTGCAGTCTATAGTGCAGGGATTCTGCGACCAATGACGTAATATGCTGCTTTGGCAATTCCCAACACATTTGTTATGAAAGTAAGCCACAATCGTTTTGTACTCATTGTTACCATTTGAATGTGCCCTTGGGTATAGAATCCCCTTCCAGAGTGAATATAAGAGTATTATCAAGATAAGTGGTATGATGAGGCTGTTATCATAGGATAAAATTGCTTCTTGAACCTATGTTTGAGTAAAAAATAAATAAAAAAATGACGCTGCGTTCAGAGGAGCAGGTCACCAGAGACAAGGTGTTGTTCAGGATCGCTCGCTCGCACTATCAGAAACAGGAAATTAAACGGACAAAAGCAGCCTCATGGGCTTCATTGTTGCCTGTTCTCGTGGCAATCTACTTGGAAAGACGTGAGACCGATGCTGCTTGAGATGGCTTCGGCACTGTGACTGAGAGTTATAACTCCTGCCAATAGGCACTAGTGTCTGCTAGACTGAGGGGAGAATACTGAGGAAAGCAGACCGCTTTGAAGAAATACAATCCTAGAATGATCAGCATGAGTTATCTTTATAATTATTTTCTGTTGCAAAAGAGGTTGAAGAGATTTTAAGACGCATCACACAAGGGAATGATTTCAAATGTTCCATCGGTGAAGGATAGACAGAAGAAAAAGCTGCAGAATAGGAGTCTGTATATGCCCATCCCTCCATCGCTATCTGCGGGTATCGAACCGCAGAATACTAGTTGCCACGTCCAGTCGTCTTCCGTTGACATGTCGGGGTGTAGCAGTGATTGGGGTGCTGAAAGGTTTCCTGCACACAGACGGATGAATGGCTGCTTGTGTGAACCTGGGTGGGAGGGACCAACACTGGGAACTCCGATTGGCCTTTTTACCTCGGCAAACCCCATCAGCTGGTAATTGGCACCATATGTCAAACAGACAGACCACTCCATAGTGTGCGCGTCTTGGATTTGGCCCTCCACCCTATTCGCTTGCGGTGAGGCTGGCCCTTAGCGTTTGCCCAACTGCATTTAAAAGACTGTGGCTTGCGAAAGTCTGTCTGTTGCTCCTTGCTGGAGCTTTTTTTTGGAAAAACAAGTTTGCACTTCACACGTACCTCTTACCGTACGTATCAAGCTTCATTTATAGATGGAGCCCCTTAAAGGAAGCTACTTGGATTGCAGTTTGTGGCTAGACTATTATTAAGTGGCTATGATTCAGTAGAATATATTTCCTTCTAAATATAATGGTATTCCCTGATCATCACGCAAAACGGGAGGGATGCATCTTATACAAATGGGAAAAAATGGCACGGTACAAACCTTTTTACCCAAAAGAAAGACTGAAACAAAGCAGATTGCCATCTTCTTAAAGTACTATCTGACTTACCCAAGCATGGTGGGATCATATTAAGATTTGGAGCAATAGATTAATCCAGAATCCATCTATGGATGTAGATAATTACATGGTCTGGTATTCCTGGGTCTTTTTCCACGACAGGCTGATGCATGCTCCCGACTGGGATTCTGAGACTGTTAGGTTGCGGGCTCCAAAGTCCTTAGTAGAGATGACAGACATATCAACAAGACTACGTGATGTTCGATAATCATTCACTCATTCACTGTGAAACTCTTTGTCACTGTGTCAAGTGGACAATTCCCAACAAGCCCGACATGTCGTTTTCCCTGATTACCCTTACGTTAAATGGAAGAGGATGGTTCGTACCATCCTATTCCATTTCACACAAGACTTGGCTCATTCGACGTCCATCAATTCATCTCGACTGCCGCTAGAATTGAGACTTTCTCATGTATCCTTGGATTGACCAGAAATATATTTCTTCTTCTTCTTCAATTGGTCATGCCAATTGGAAAGGGCAAATGCAACAGCTCATTATTTTTCTGAAGGACCCCTATTTTACCACCAGGTGTGATAAATGTGATAAATACTGGGTGCATATAGCCAGAAAAATATACTTCCCCCGCAACCATCATATGGAAGATCTATTTAAAACGTCCATGTCTAACTCATTGCAGTGTTTTTTTGTTGAGTAGCAATCACTGAGATGTCCTCAACATCACATAACAAGGAACAGATGAGTGACCCTTTGTATCAAACCCTTTTTAGGGTGCCCTCAAACTAGGCCATCTGTACCGTGCCCGAGTACGTTTGCCCCCTAAAGTCTAGATAGTTTGGCTAGTGTGAGCACGCCATCCGTACTCAAGTACAGTTAAATTCCGTGGCCTCAGTACTAGGGGTGGGAAAAATAAATGATTCTTCGATGCATCGTGATTCTCTCTATGAAAATAATGATCCCGTCTCGATGCAGAAAAATGTATAATCTGAAACAAATTTAATTAAAATATATATATATATATATATATTTTTTTTTTTATCTCTAATATTTTATATTAGATAAGGTAATTCATCTGTTGATTGTCTTTAATGATCATTACACAAGTAGGAAGTGATTAGCAAACTCTGAGTAGCAAACTCAGATGTATATATATTAATTGTATGTATATATATTATATTATATAAATATATATATATTTTTTTGAAAATCCTGCATGGAAATGTACTTAAAATAATTATTGCATCGATAATTGTTTTAGAATCGAATCGTTAACCCCTGAATCTGAATGGAATCGTGAGGTGCCAAGAGCTTCCCACCCCTACTCGGTACACTTTGGAGAGGTGTGCCCAAGCCACGGTACAGATGCTAATGAGTCGACACGCGCACACGCACGGATACGCAACCTTATGTACAAGAGGCAACTGTACTCAGGCCCCGTTGACATTGCCTAGTGTGAGCACAGGCCAGCGGCACAGTAGGGGGGCAATCGTACTTGAGTACGGTACAGGGCAACTTTGCCTAGTGTGAGTTAGGGCTGCTCGATTATGGAAAAAATCATAATCACGATTATTTTGGTCAATATTGAAATCTCGATTATTCAAACGATTATTTTTGAGTTTGAAAACATGATGCATTTATTCATAATTTCTCTCCAAAAAAAACACTTTGTAAATGAGAACTTCAAAATTTCCCCTTAAAAATATACACAAAATGGTAAAATAGAAAATAAAGTCTAACTAAGTCAAACTAATATAATCGAATCGTTAATCGTTTTAACTTGATTATATTAGTTTGGTGATCGTTTCACTCTGAAATCGAAATCGCGATCAAAATTTGATTAATTGCCCAGCCCTAGTGTGAGTGCGCCCTTAAAGTCCATCACCCTAGAACTTCAACTAAAGGAATTATTTGGAAGTCAAGGATGTTGAGAAGGCCATCCCACACGTTACGCTATGTCTAACCTTGTCCATCTCCGTTCTCTTCTTCTCTGCACACTGAGAAGTATATTAAAACTATATAAAAAAAACCTTCAAGTCTTCATCAATAACGGTTACATAAATCCAGCCTATAATACTGTTATGACAAGCCCCTCCATGACCCCTAGTTCAACGGCATTCTTTGTTTATCATAACATGGACTGGGATTGGCTGGTCTGCAGTCCACCTGCCCAGAGGTTCTGTATTCTGTTGCGTAGCCAATAAAGGCCTCTTAATTCACCCTCATTTCATTTTAGACATTGTGTTTACCGTGCCTCAAACTGAGTTTTTAATTAGCTTTTGGCACTCATCCAAAACCCCAGGTAAACAACTATCTTAGGGTGCACTCACACTAGGCACATCTGTACCATGCCCGAGTACGTTTGCCCCCTAAATTCTAGATCGTTTGGCTAGTGTGAGCACGGCATCCGTACTCAAGTACAGTTAAATTCCGTGGCCTCAGTACACTTTGAGATTGACAGTTGAGATTGCCTACTGTACATGCCAGCGGCACAGTGTGTGGGGGGCGGGCAGGGACAGGGCAACTTCGCCTAGTGTGAGTGGCCCCTTATCTTCAATATATTTGAGGCAACTTTACTTTAGAAATGCTTGAAGGTTGTGTTTTGTTGTAGTATTTCAGAACTTGGCAAGGTTAGAATTCTCTGAGGTTCTGCACAACAACCCAAAGTGTGTGTGTGTGTGTGTATGTGTGTGTGTGTGTGTGTGTGTGTGTGTGCACGCATGTGCCTCTGTTGCGAATTGGGTGTCTGGCCATGGTCTGTGCACAGATGGCTGCCAGGCATTGACACTGGAGTTCCAGGCAGCATGAGCCGAACGCGTGCGCATGTTGGTAAGAGGCCCCTGGGAGTGCAGTGTTCAGCGGGTGAGCAGGGTTCACCAGGGCTCACCTGCCCCTTAACAAACTCTAGCGCCAGCCCAGCACATTTGCACTGGGGGGGAAATGAACTGTGTGTGTGGGGCTGGGAGGGGGAGGGGGGGGTGGGCTCCATGCACTTCCGTTGTTCCAATCGGGGCCCCCGGAGAGACCAGAGACAGCCATGTGTGCTGCGTTCCTTTGGCTTGTTGTAGATTCTCACTCTAACGCTCTCTCCTTCACACTCTCCTCTCTTTCTCTCGCTCTCTCTCACTCTCTAGTACACTCTCTACACGCTCTCTCTCTCTCTCTCTCTCTCTCTCTCTCTCTCTCTCTCTCTCTCTCTCTCTCTCTCTCTCTCTCTCTCTCTCTCTCTCTCTCTCTCTCTCTCTCTCTCTCTCTCTCTCTCTCTCTCTCTCTCTCTCTCTCTTTCCACACACTGTCTCCACACACTCCTCACACTCGGCTGCAGATGATTGGAGGGCTGGGATCTCACTCTGCTCCAGTTTTGTAAATGGACAGGAAGCTCTCTCCCTCTGTCTCGCTCTCTGTTGCGTCATCAGACTCTGGAATGGCCGGAGCATGGTGCACATTTCCAATTACTTACTGACAGTCGGCCCACCTACCTGGTGTGAGGCATGCTGAGACGTTCATTTCTCTGTCTCGGAATATATCCCCACTCCCCCTCTTCTTCCACGGCCCCCAATTGGCTGCATTCTCTCTCTCTCTGTCTTTCTCTCTCTGTCTCTCTCGCTCACTCTCTCTCATAATGCACATTATTGGGTGAGCTGAGACCTCTAGACCTCCAATATGCATGATTGCCAATTGGTAGATGGCACACATGACCTGGCGCAATATCTCCTCTCTCCGCCCGCGCTTCCCCCCCTATACCAGCAGGTCATAAAATTGGGCTGACTCATCGCGCACCAGGGAGGGTTTATTTTGAAATGCATACCAATAGGAACATATTTATCCATGGCAGACATAACCCATTGAGGGGCCATGTACGCTCATGAATGAACAACTCTGATGACCTTTCTGTTACTTGATTGGTCGATTCCCCCCCCCCCCCCCCCCCCTCCAAATGGTTGATGTAGGTATAGCTATTAAATAAGTAATAACAAGCCAACTCTGGTTTTTGAGAGTCAAGCCACAAAGTGAGGCAACTGCTATTATTCATTGTTCATTTTAAATGGACTTTACATGACGTCGCTCAAACAATGGCGGTTCAAAGCGGTTCTAAGCATGTCAACTGTAGCAAGGAAAATGTAAACCAACTTTTCTTCTGCATCATTTATGTCTCAATTGCTTTTCAATCTTTTTGGTGATGTTCAGTGGTCCGGGGATTAGTTTGTGTGCTGTTTCTGTGTTTGTTTGATCAGAAGTTTTGCAATGTTTCTGCTTAAGGCCAGACATTGGTGAGCATCCAAACCATCCAAATAAACGACTAGTGAAAGAATAGTGCTTCGAAGTTCTATATTTCATTCAGTTAACACTTGGGTATGGTATGAAGTTAAGAAAAACATATTCACCAAAACACTTTATTCACAACCTCAGATTATGACGTGACTTCTGAGATTCACCGTACCCAGTGGCCATATTGTTTTGTTGGGGTTAGGGAAATGGACTACAGAGTTGTAGTCCAGGTCAAATAATTGAATTGGTCCCCCCACCTTTCTGTGACGTTTCCCCCACCTGACCAATTGGCCGGTGTTTCTTTGAGGTGTGTGTGTGTGTGTGTGTGTGTGTGTGTGTGTGTGTGTGTGTGTGTGTGTGTGTGTGTGTGTGTGTGTGTGTGTGTGTGTGTGTGTGTGTGTGTGTGTGTGTGTGTGTGTGTGTGTGTGTGTGGCATTGTGGGTTCACAATGATGTAGGCTTGTGTGGGCTTTTCATAAAAGGTTTAATTTCATTTGCACAATGTGTGACATCATCCCATCTATTTTTCAGTAAACGTGAATCATTCTTTAGACTGTTTTTCATAATTTCCAAGTGGTTTCCAGGGTTGGATAATCCTACAGAGTGCTTTGCTTGGCAGTTTTTATGTTTAGTCTGAGAGGTGAGTTTCCGGGGATGTTCCGCCATTTTGCAGGCACTCACTACTTGCCCAAGTTGTAGGTTGTATTTAGACTACAGAGAGGACCCTTAGAGAGGAGCCAGCTGTATTTTCAACAGCACACCAACATCGAGTCTTCGAATGTCGTATTCCAACGGAAGCGCTGCTTAATACTAGTAACTAAACACAAACAAGGATCTGTAATGTTTCTGTTTGCACAAAAGGAGATGGACTAGACTGCCCCGCAAAACCCCGCCCCATATTGGATAAGCAGTTTTGATTGGCCTGACCCAGGCCAGGTCTGCTGGGAATCAGTCTGACCGGGAGGGTGTCGAGATGCATTTGAGTAAAACATGAGTTTGCAGATTTGTCTGGGTCGCAGACTAGAGAAGGACTGCCGCCGGAGGTTAACAGGCACCTATTTATTCCCAACAGGTGGCTTGAGAAAAAGGAACATTTCTTGAAACACCCATATTTGAATATGCTTTGTACATAAACAAAGAATACAAACAAAGAGAAAAAAAAATGTATATAAAAATGCAAATGTGATCACCCATTTTCTTTCTTTCTTTCTATTTTTTGACCAGATCAAAAGTGCCAAGGTGGAGAAGGAGTCTGAGCAGCTGCTGCTGAAGAGCCTGCAGTATCTGGAGCGCTACATGTACCTCATCCTGTTCAACACCTACCTGCACCTAGAGAAGAAGGACTCGTGGCAGCGCTCCTTCTCCCTCTGGATGGAACAGGTGAGCTGTCAGACCCCGCCCTGTCCGCTCACTACTGCTGCTTTAAAGGCGCCACCTAGATGGAACAGGTGATCTGTCAGCCCCCCCCCCCTTCCCAATCCTCTCAGTACTGCTGCTTTAAAGGCCCCCCCAGATGGAACAGGTGAGCTTTCAGACCCCGCCCCATCCGCTCAGTACTGCTGCTTTAAGGCCCCCCCGCTGCGCGGTTTAACACCAGGTTGTTGGTGTGGATGTTCACCACAGGGTCGATCACACCTGGTGGTTAAAAGTACCAGGTAAAAGTACCAGGTCAAACCGTTGAAACTAATTTGCACTCCTGATCAACCACTTTATTGAAAAAAAAAGAATTAAGAAATAAAGGTTGAAAATTGACTGAAAAACCAACCAAATGGAAATCTAAAAGATTAATAACTCTTAATCTGGAATGGTTTAAAGTTAGTTTAAACAGAACTTCTCAAACAAGGATGGAAACAAGCCAAGTGTATAAAAATCTGAGTGAGTAAACAACTCAATGAGCCCCCCCCCCACCCCCCATTAACCCAGATCACAGATCACAGGGTCATGGTGTTTTCTCAGAATCCATGAAATGAAATGCAGACACACACCTCTCCAGTTTGTGTTGAGTTAAGCCCCTGCACCAGATGTCGTTGGATATTACAGAGAATAAAAACCATTCACCCATGACTCGATCAAACCAGCTCAGTTTTTATCGGTTGGAATGAGAAGAAAAACCGTGGGCTTGAAGCAACAGATATTATTATTATGTAAAATTGTGAGTTTCTGACCTGCAGTAAAGGCTTCAATGGCATTCAATTAAGGATTTCATGTCTCATTTTCATGACCATGGATAAATATTTTAAGGTTTTGATCAGTCCTTTCCTGTGTAGTACATTGCTTACTATGCAACCTCCCACATCTCCTTTTATCCTGATTTCTGAATCTCACACCATCAAGTTTCCATTCCGCTGATGGTGCCTTAATTACACAGACAGTTTGCGCCATTGCTGTACACTGAATATTCCTCAATGTGTCTCGCCTGCTACAATAGGAATATTAAGAAACCAAACTGAGGTTATGGACAGTCTCTCACTCAAGTGAGTGGTTGTCCGGTTCCCCTCCACTATTGTTCAGCACACGGGAAGGGAACACATCTTTGATTACCCATGGTGCAACATGTGTCGATTGCATTACACTCACAGCTGCCGAAAGATGTGTGAGGTGAAAAACGAGTCTTGAGAGAAGTGCGTGTTTTTTTTCCCGTTTTTTTTTTTTTCTCCCCTGTTTAGTGCTCCGTTAACGGTTACCAGAGGCTCATGTGGACGTCCCCCCCCCAGGAATTTACAAGCTTATTCTAGTTCTATTGTGGCCTGCTTCTTCACACGGTGAACTTCATAATGTCTCGGAGCCTTTTTTGTTTTTGTTGGTGCATTAATTGTTTGGCCAGCTGTGCCAGTGCAACGCGTTTTATGTGCATTCCAAACAAACGAGTATCCCCGACAGCGTCTCGCCCCGTCCCCGTCCCCCTCCTCGTCCCCCACAAAATGACTTATTGTCATGGTTCTCATTAATGCCAAGTTCACTGGCATAATGTCATTAAAATGTTTGTTCCAGCCGGTCGAATAGTCCCTGTGGTCTCGGAAAAAATTCCGCCAACGCAGCGGAAAACACAGCCTTCTTGCGTTACATCGGTACGTTCCGATGCACAAGAAAACTGTTTACTTCGGGACGGTCTACCGTCTCGTACAAAGTAAGCAACGTTGGCCCCATCTGGGCCACAGGGGACGACGACAACCGACAAAAGAAACGCCGCGATTTCTCTGAATTTATATCGATATATTGAGAAAAGTACGCAGAACGGAAAATAAAGTACACAATATGGTAAATGGACTGCATTTATATAGAGCTTTTATCCAAAGTGCTTTACAGTGTTGCCCGGCGTTCACCCATTCATGCACACATTCACACACTGAGTGAGTTAGGGTTAGGTGCGTTGCTCAGGGACACCTCGACACTATGAGGAGCCGGGGATCGAACTACCAACCTTGGGGTTACCAGCCAACCCGCTCTACCTCCTAAGCTTCTGCCGCCCCTGTATACAATAGCAGAGATCCATACTGTAGTTGAACCCGCTCTGTAGGTCATCTAAAGATATGTATGCAAGCATGCATACTACAAACATCGACGCAGGGAAACCGAACCCGTATGTCTGACACGTCTGTATTCCCGGTCTGCGCCCTGTACAGCCCGGAGCGTGCCGGAAGAACGCCGGCGTCCGCCCCGCGCTGCGTGGGATGTTTAGCGAACCGAAACCCCGCCCCCCCCTCCGTCGGCTCCGTCTTTGTTCCCGGCCGGGCGGAATAAACCAAGTGACAAAACACAGAATTCCAAAATAGATTCCGACGGCGCGCTGTGATAACATTTGCGTGGAGATGTGAGCGCTGGTCTTATCTGGTCGGCATTCTTCCTGTTATGAATGGGTTAGGGGTCCGCATATACGCAATGCATCCGAGTGACTCTAATGGCGCAGTTATGCTGTCATGAGGGGAAAAAATAAAAACGTTCCGACAATGCAGAGGACGTCAGAAGTATCTTCTTCGACAAGTTTAATCGTAATATATATTTTCAATTTAATATTGACTTTATTGTTTTCTAGTGACCACCGGCCTAATCAACATTTAACCATGTGACCGTGTGACCCAGTAGCCGGGCCCATCGGTGCTGCTGCTGTCTTTTGTGGAGTTCTGTTCCGTGTCATTAGGGCAACTATTGTAGTGCACTCATGTTGTTTACTAGACCGTGTTCTGGCTGAATTGTGGGCCGACATTAACGGGTCATCATTGATCATTTTTAACTGCATGGGGTGTGTGTGTGTGTGTGTGTGTGTGTGTGTGTGTGTGTGTGTGTGTGTGTGTGTGTGTGTGTGTGTGTGTGTGTGTGTGTGTGTGTGTGTGTGTGTGTGTGTGTGTGTGTGTGTGGTGGAGGAGGGGCCCCCCCGGCTGCGACTCGTACACATGTGTGTTGGCAGCCAGAAGGCTGTCCGTTGCTTGGCTTGGCACACCACAAAACCCTTGATTAAAAGCATTGTTAGCATTGTCAACAAACAAACAAACATCGCAAGGCCCAGGCGAACGTCATATATTATTTCGGGCGTGAACCATTTACACACAACGCCGTCTGTGAGTGAACGCCATCAAAGGACGCCTCTCGTCCTCAAACCCCACGTGGATTTCCTTTTTTTTCTTTTTTTTTTTTCAAAGCCAGCCACCACGCGGCTGCCCCGCGCACAATGGGGTGTCCTGTGCGCGGCCTGTGCATGCCTCGGATGCCTTCAGAGGAGGTAGCCTATCAGTCCTTCCAGCTCTTTGCATCCTCCGGCATAGAGGGCCCCCCCCCCTGTCTCCCACTCGTGGAGGCCTTTAGAGATAGCGGGCTGTAGGAGAAGGCTCCCGACGGTCGCCCACCCCGCCCCCACCCCCACCACCATTAGAGACACCCTGATCTATATTTGCGCATTATGTCATTGACTCACAATACGTCAATAACAGGACAAACTAATACAACGAGACATAACTACTTGTATAGGTAGTTTATTTAAGTTTAAACATATTTGACAACATATTACCTACACAAAAATAAGTAAATGAACTAATGGCCAAGACCTCGCAGACCTCGCTCTTTTTCTCTCTTATCTCTCGCGCTCCCCCTCACTCTCTCTGTGCATACTGGTTTAAATAAACAACAACAATAAACAAATGCCGAGTGCTGATCAAGAGTTTTATGCAAGCAATTTAAGGTCCCGACTCTTGTCGCTTGACTTGTTGCTTGACTCTTGTCTGTTGTCTTGTAGTGTTCTGGTCGCCCACTCGCAAAGCAGACAGTCGCACCGCGGGTGTGTGTTTTTCCACATTTGAATATAAATTTTTTGAATATTAATGTTTTAAAAACTATTCGAGTATCTATTCGAATTTAGAATATTCGTTGACAGCCCTACTCCACATGAAACGAAAGGCTGTGCCACACATCTGCCGGCTCTGCTAACTATCAGCCATTAGTTTGTCACCTGAAAGGCCCCGATACACTCCGTCTCCTTACAGTGATGTTGAGAACCGACTTCTGTTTGACCTCACATCCTCGAGAGCGCGCACACACACGCACGCACGCACGCGCGCACACGCACAGAATGCAGGCCCTCACTCCAATTGCATGAACAATAGACATTGTTCATGTTTCTTTTTCGTGTGTGGTCGTTGAAGAATGGCCTGTCTGTGCAGTCACCTTCATTTATTTAACACTGGGGCTGACACAGGTGAGGCCGTATCTGTCCTGCTTTTGGTCATTCTCCAAACTTCTCCACCCATTGTTTTTCCTGGTAGGCAGCTGCCTGTGTAATTCACCTTGGCAACGGGTGAAAATCCGTCCACATCGCCTAGTCGCACAATATCTTCAGTGGGTGGTATGATTGCCGAGCTCTATCAATTGCCACCAATTTTCTCCCTGTGAGCCTCTCTTTCCTCTCCCTCTATTACGCAATGCAAGTTTGCTCGGAAGAAGTGAGTTTGACTAGTCTCCCTAACGTGCCATTATCGCTGTACAGCTCGTAGCCCCCCAGGGACCAGAAGAGATTATATCCTGGGGCGATTTCTGCTTTCTAAAGGCTGGCGTTGAGCGTTTTGAGATGAGGACTATTTTCATATATTTGGTGCCTTTTCTCTAGGGAGTGTCTGAACAAGAATCTCTTGGCGAAACGCGAGTGCACCTCCTCGATTTATATTCATGCAGTCTCGCAAGCCCTGACTATTGACTTCTTCTGCTACGTCTTTTATTTCTCAGGGGGAGAAATGTATTTTATACATTCATGCCATACATTCTACATTCCACCATTTCTATATTATGCAACATCCTGCAAGTGTTCTCCGCTCCCACATTCCTGTGCCCGGTCTGGGTTGGGGCCCGGGCGTCTGTGCTGCATAGGGTGGTGGGCAGTGGGGAAGGTGAAGCCAGGCATGATATTGCGTAGCCATAAGTTTGCCCGTGTCTGAAGTGAGCTCCCACACCGGTATCCCCAGTGTCCTCCTGAAAGCTTGTACAAGAGAGGCAAAATATAAATTATTGTGTGGAAATCCCATTTGAAAACGTTGAATGACTCACTGAATGTGTTGAGTGGCAGTTCGCCATGACAACAAATGCATCGCCCGGCCTGTCTAGATGGTAAACACGCTCAATTTTACTTCAGGGAATTGTGGTTAACTTTTTCCTTTTTAACATTTTATCTGCCTGTGCTTAAGAATATACAGATCTCCTAGCCTAGTAACTAAACCATCTTTAAAGTTGTCTAAATAAAGCCACCCAGGGATAACCTTTGACTCCCACCAGAATGTATTTAGCACCGGTTAGCGCGCACATCCGTCCACGGGGACATCCGGTTTACGTGATTAGGTCAGTGTAATCAGAGAATCTGGGTCAGTGTAAACATGAAACCTGCCCAGCTGTTGAGAGGAATGATTCAGCTTGACGTTTATTTATTTATCCAATTACCTCCCCATGTGGAATACAGTTAAGGAGCACATTAAAAAAATTGTCCATCACATTTAACAGGCGTAATCTGGTCAAAGTCACTTCAGTGGCAAATACGCAGCTTTGAATAGCTTTGATATGCCTGCAGCAGTGACATCTAAAATTAGCTTTATGCTGATGACTCTACCTTATTAGTATCCGGTAAAGATACCAGTGTTATACCGGAAACTCTTAGTAGAGAACTGTCTCTGGTAAGGGATTGGTTGATTGAAAACAAACTGTCTTTACATCTGGGAAAGACAGAGTCCATCTTATTTGGCACTAAACACAACTTAAGAAAATAGATTAAGGTAAATTAAGGTACAATGTGAAGGAAATATCATTGAATCTAAAATCTGTGTCAAATACCGTCTCTGGGGAGGAAATTCCAATTTCAGCTACAATCTTATCTAAAATTGAATTAAATTGATTGATTAATTGATTAAAAGGAAAACAGCAAGAAGCTAATTTTTTATACTGGGATTTTCCTATGGAACAACCTGCCCCTGTATATCAAACAAAGGCGATTTTTTTAAAACAAATGTTAAGGCGGCTTTGTGGGAGGGTTGATGGTTCACGTTGAAGGGAGGGAGTTTGAACCATGGGTTTGGGGTGGCAAGGGGGACTAGTGGCTTTATGTTATATGTTGTTTTTTTATCGATTTCTTTGTTTCCATGTATTGTTTGCTTCCATCGAGGACCACTTTGGAAATAAGTGTTTTAAATAATGATGTTAAATGCTATCCTTTGGGATTATGGTATATTTGATACTCCTTGGAGTTGTTTGTACTTTTAAATTCCTAATAAAAAAGAAAAATGTTCTCCACTGGCGGCTGGGGACTCAACGATCAGACAATGAAAGTCCTTCATGTGTATAAGCAGTATTTGTATACATATGAATATATATGTATATATATATGTAGCCATTCAACGCTCTCAATGTCAAATATGCCTTTCAAAACATGGATATGAATCCTGGCTGTTATTCAACCAATGACCAACAGTCCTTTCACTAGTTCATAAACCCATAGAAGTGTATCGCAACCGTTTCGCGGTCATCTTGCAAGAGAGAAAATAATACAACACAAACACTAAAGTCACTGGGATCCGAGTGAAGAGCTTGCCGCAGCCCAGCTCAATCTCCCTGTTCTTCTCTTCGACCCTTTTCCGGGTTTTCACAAGGAACTTAAAACACACAAGCCCTGACCTTCCCCCGGCGAGGTGTGCGCCGGCACCAGAGTAAACCAGCCTCTCTGCAGCCCCCTTTTTTAATGGAGTATCTACAACATCTGGGAAGACGTTGGCTGCCGAGGTCCGTCCAGTGTATGGTTTGTGATGGGGGGGGGGGGGGGGGGTGGGGGGCCGGAGCCAGATGCCTTAGGTGGTCCGCGGTGCCTTTGCTTCCCCGCCGGTCGCCGTGCCTGCGGACGAAGCTGGTAACAGACCGTGACTCAGCGTTGACCTCAGGGAGCTCCGCGCTCACACCGGCTGGAGGTTGGAGGGTTTTTTTTTTTTTTTTTTTTGCTGCACACAGCTGTGTACTCAACCCTTACTCATGCAGCAATAACTCGGGAGGCCTGGACGACGGCGAGGGCGCCGGCGGTGGTGGAGGACGCGCTGTGTGCCTACACTGCTGCTCGTATCTATGTGCTGATCTTTTGTTAAGTTTCCCTGCACGCGCTAACAGTCTCACACATACGCACACACAGACACAGTCACACAAACACACACACACTAACAGTCTCACACACACAGACACAGACACACACACACACACACACACAGGAGAAGGAAAAAAGGTTTCACCCGGGGTCAGAGTACATGTGCCGTGTTGCTGGGCCGGAAGCGGGGGGGGGGTTTGTTTACAAACCGTGCTTGTCCGATGGGTATGTGACCTAGTTGTGCTCCCGCCGCCCCCGCCGGTGCTGCTGCTGCTGCTGCTGTCGGTTCATTCACGTTCCCCTCCTCTCTCCCCTCCCTTGTGCCCCCCCTCCCTCTCCCCCCCACCCCCCCTCCCTGGTAGGTGGCGGCCAGAGGCGGGGTTTACGACATCCTGAACCAGCTGTGTTTCTCCGAGTTCGGGAACCCCAGGGACACACCACTGGCCCGCCTGCGTGGCCGCTGGCAGCGGCAGAGCGTCCAGGCCCTTCCTTTCCGCGGCGAGTTCATCTGAGCGGGGGGGCCAGTCCGCCGTGAACGCGACGGAGGTGTACCGTGGTTTTTTTTTTTTGATTTTAAAAGAAGAACTTAAAAGACAAAAAAACCGAACTAAAACATTTTAACTTTGGCTTTCTTTTTTTCTGTATTTACTCCTGTATTGTATATATTTTTAGGATTCATTGTTTATGGGTTTTTTTCCACCACGATAACCTGTTTGTCCAACGGTTCAGGCTGTATTTTGGAAGTCTTCGCAACATGATTTCACTACTGTACAACTTGATACTTGCTGTTTTTTAAACGCATCATTTTAATATACTAATATTTATAAAAAAAAAATACTTTTTTGGAAAGAAATGTCGAAAACCTCAACCTAAAATGCATTAATGTGGTCATTTTCTTGACATACCTTTTTATATTCCGAGCGTATCTAGAAACAATTTAGTTTTACTAAGACAGTGCTGTACCTTTACCCGTCTATTATGGGGTTAATGTCTACCCAACAACAATTATCTCCCTAGAAACTTAACTTGTTTTGTTATCTTTCTCAACTCATGTTAATTCCTTGAAGACACGGTGGCCCAGAAGGCTATAACGCAACAGCAAAGCAAACCCGTTTGACGTTACAAAGTGGGAAAACGTAAAAAAAAACAACGTAAAACGGTACCTAGCGACAAAGATTCCGCGTGGCTGATTAGTCGCAACACTGTGGCTTCCTTCCTCCCGCCCTTATATAGCAACTCCAAGCGAAGGACATTAAGCAGTAGCCCCTCGGTATCGTCAGCGGGGGCTTCTCCTTCAAAGAGTGCTTTCAGGGTCTGAAGAGACATTGAGACATTGAACGGTCGAGAGCATATCCATGCGGGAACCCCGTCAGCCAAAATATTACCCTATCTTGATCTGGGCTGCCAGGGCTCTTGGGCCAATGCTGCTGCGGTGGAGCCGAGACGGCATCCACTCAGTGATGCAGGAACTAGATACTTAGCCGTTCTGTGTTATTCTCTGGTTGGCGGTTCCGTTTGGCTGGCCTTATTTCTGTTGTGTGAGGGATGTTGTTATGCATCGGGGTTTGCTTTACTATTTCAGGGCCACTTGAGTAACGGCGTCAAAAGATTGCTGAATATAGTGAATTTCTCTTCTCTCGTGAAGAATCGCCTTCCTATTCCAGGACAAATCCGACGAGGGGAGTTGCAATCATCTTCTATTCCTTTACACACACAACTCAACGCAATTGCCCTTACTGTATTTCATCTCAGTATTCTCATTTACACCAAATTCGATGATATTAAAAAAGGGGGAGTCGGGATTAGGTACTTTAATTAACTCATGCTTCGGGGGGGGAACCATGTGACTTGGCTGGTGGTCTGGCGTGGTCCTGAGCGCGCGGTCGGGGCTTTAATCATCGCCTGTCATGGAGACTCCAGGAGCCCTGCCAGAGACCAGTTAGAGCCGGCGTGACATCACCGGGGGAATCGAAATGATGTGTCTTGACTGTAAAATGGACGGTTGGAAACGGCCAAAACCTGCACATTCCGTGTAACCGGGGCTGAGGCATTCTCGCTATCAATCGGTTGAAGGATAATGATCCCCCCTTTAAGAACCGCAGTATTTATCATTAGCATTCATGGAATGGGACAAAGCCGTATGAGTCAACATTGGGGTCAAGGGGTTCTGGCTGGGTTGCCTGCCTACCAGGGTTTGGCTGCTCTAGTCCTGAGGCTGAAGCGATGGGCGCCAGGTTGTTTTATACAGTGTCCGCTTTCTCGTTGCTTTTCCACTCGGGGCCATGTTCCGAAATGTCATATTTTCGTTTTGCTTGTTGCTGCCTCCGTTCTTGAAGTGTCTCTGCAGTATCTTTGCAGTGTGTTTGTCTTGCAGGTGTCCACCGAAATCGAGAAGGAAACTCTGTATAACTGCGTGGCTATGAATGGGGGTTGTTCAGCTTACATGTGTGTAGGAAACTGCAACAGACATGTTCACATCTTCATAATTCTAACCTAAATCTGCCCTTATGCTATTGTATACGTTTTAGACCGTGTCCTGAAACCAAACGATGTTTGCTTTCCATGTTAAATGCTGGGAATGTAATCCTCCTCATTGCGGCATACTTTAGTAGCTAGTAGGTCTTATCTTTTCTTTTTTGGAAATGCTTATTTTGCAATTTGGTAATAAATCTTGCAAGAGAACCACTGCTCGTGTTGAATTGTTCCCTTTTTTTTTGATTTCTTACAGACAACCAAACAAGGCTTCCCCCATAGGCCCTCGACTTTGATTAGTGTTTCGTAGCAGAGGGGGAGGAAGCTCTGTTGTGTGTTTCTTAGCGTTCTCCATTCCCCGCTCCCTTTTTTAGATGACAAGGAGCCAAATAATTAGCTTGTCCCTCCTCTCCTCTCTTCTCCCTCCCTCTCCTCCCCCTTATCCGTCATTACATTACATTTATTTTTTCATCATCTCTTTCCCTGTTATGCACTGCTGGGCATCCTAATCACCCACTGCACCGCGGCCCCTTTACCTTGTGCCACTGCCAAGGCTCTGGAGGGAGCAGGGCAGCCTTAAGAGCAGCGAACAATGTTGGATCTGTGGACGGGACAGCGACCTAGCTCTTTGTGGAGGCCTGAAATCAGAACATGCTCAATAAAAAGTAATAAAGAGCTTACGCAGATCAAAAGACACGACCTGTAATTGACTTTTTGATGTGGAGACGTGAAATGTTAAAAAGAGGATTACGACTTTTTTTTAGAGAGGGGGGGGATCACTTGATTTATTTCTGGGGGATGGATGGGTGGGGGTATAATGGGAGAATATGAAGGAGAACCCCCCCCTCCTCTTCCTCCTCTAAGAAAAAGGAGGTGGGGGTAAATCCTGGCCAGCACTTCAGTGAATCTCTCCCTTGGCTTGGCTCCTCTGCTTTGAAAGGTTGATATCCTAGATCGCTTCCCGTCTTGTAAGTGCATAGCCACCTTATCTCGGGTAGCGCGGAAATTGTCAGGATATTATCACTCCCTGGCCTAGCCGGGATTATTGTAACACACACACACACACACACACACACACACACACACACACACACACACACACACACACACACACACACACACACACACACACACACTCATTGAAATAAAAAAGGGATGATTGAACTGTGCAGATTAAAATGGAATAATATGCTCTTGTTAGTCTTGTCCAAAGTTTCTTACGCAGCATTTGTTCTGTTATCATCCACTGCGGATCTGGTTTCATTGAATAAATAGGCTGTCGCCGCGAGATGCATGCAGGGTTTGGCTGTATTTGAAAAATGCCCAATAACAAAAAATATACAGAAAATGTGAGCGAGGGGGTGATATATTTATGTTGTATATTTATGTTCCCTTTCTTACAGCGATCCACTGAGACATCCGCATAGAAAAAAAAAAGAAATGATCAAATGGTGTAAGCTAGAGGTGGAGGGAAGTAATTTAGCTGCAATATGCAGCCAGCTTGACTCCGGGGTCAAGATAATCCTAGAAGATATAAAACCTGCGGTTGGATGATATGGCGGTCCATGCCTCCTTTGAAATGCTCTCCATACTCATTGAGATAGCTTCCAACATGTAACCTAAGCTCTCTGATTCTGCAGGGTCCCTAGATTACCCAAGACAAAGAGTGGTATTGAGAGGTGGGCAGTGAAGAGGCTATGTAATGAACTTCATGTGAAAGGCTTTCCTCCAGAGATGAGAGAGTGCTCGTCGTGGGCGGGGCGGGGCAGGGGAGGCGGGGGGGCAGGGGGGGGTGGAAGGAAGAACGAGGCTGGGTGTCCGGGGCAGGGGGGTGGGGGGGAACCACATCCTCTTCTTCACTCACAATCTCCTCACAATCCCCTTTGATTTCACCCTGGTGGGGACACACAGCTACAGTAGTAGACTTGTGTAGCTTGTATCCTCAGAGTGTCTGAGGATACAAGACTCGGAGACATGCAGGGGCAGGGGGGGGGGGCGATTGGTGCATTAGGCCTGGTTTCTGTACTGGAAGCGTAGAACCTGCTTTGATCAATGGCCATCTTGCCTCCCGCTTCTCAGCATAGGCTACACCAGCCACCCAACCTGATGATCGGAAGCCAACAGGAATGGCTTACCAAGACGGATGGAAATTGATGCATGAACGCATGCCTCTTAAAACGCTCCTGTATTTGACTTGAGCTTTTCCATTCAATAACTACATAGGCCTTATGCTTGTATGACACACATCTAATGGATGGTTCCATAGGCAATTTTGTGTTAAGTAAGGGTTTGAGTTCCGTACACACAGCTCTGCCTCGCCACGGGCCCACACACTAAGAGTTGTATATAAAAGCTGGGTGATTTGATTTGTATAATAAGTGCAGCGCTGGAACCTGTATAGA
The DNA here is from genome assembly GCF_964030765.1 of Micromesistius poutassou. NCBI lineage: Eukaryota > Metazoa > Chordata > Actinopteri > Gadiformes > Gadidae > Micromesistius > Micromesistius poutassou. The sequence goes on along the minus strand of NC_140291.1, from coordinate 3,909,853 downwards.
AACTTCTGCATTCGCGTATTACGTAATGATGGTATGCTTGGGGGCGAAAATAAAAATAGGATCAAGTCAATCCGAGTTACAAAAAGACGTCACGAAATGTATTGGGCCCGGACCCTGACCCGGAGTCATTTCACTTTCTTCCCAAAGCCCTCATTCCACCCACACACACGTCCAGAAGGAGCCAGGGGCTGCGGTGGTGGCAAACAACAAAGTTTTGTCCGTTGGCACGGCGCTCCTCCTCCTCCTACCTCGGCTCCTCGCTCTGCAGCAGGCAAGCAGCTGCTTTGCATCTCCGAGTCCCCGAGATGAAAAGTAGCATATTTTCCCATCAAGTGCGGCCACGGGCTAGACCACATTACATCCACGGCACAGCACTTCTGTCGGCTCGCTGCCCTGCCGTCTCCTTTGTTACATATTGGAAAATACGCACGCTTTTATTTTTCTAGCCAGTCACACACTAGTCATTCCACCGTGCCCGGCTGGGCCGGTTTGCCCGAGTGACTCAGCGACGCATGTCTTTGGCAGCCTTGGAGACTTTTCTTCTTTCTCTTTAAGAGGACTTGTGTGTCGCTTATTGTTATTGGGTGTTTGTAGCAGATAAGCTGCAGCATTTGTAGCAGTGATGGTTCAGTTTAGAATAGACTGTATACACACACACACTTACATTTACATTTACAGGGCGTTTAGAAGACGCTTCTATCCAAAGCGACTTACATTAAGTACATTTGTCAGAAGAAAGGTAAACAACAATACATTGCTGTCGGTACACTTTGTGCACCATGTAGGGACAGATTGAGGGTACAGAAGTAGGCCTACTGTGAATGCACAAAATACATACATGGAAAGATGGTCGCTCTGTGCTCAGTAACGCAGGCGGTTTAGGGTCAATTCACCTCTCTAAAGCCTGGGAAAAGTATACTAAACAGTGGAATGTCAGCTTGGCACATGAACACATATATATGTATATATAAATATATTCTAAACAGCTCAAATGTGGGTTCCACATAAAAACGAGAACGTACATATTCTGTCCCAGCGCCAGCTTAATGGATCCCATCTCTTCATGCTGTGGTGTGTTTCCACGGCTTACTTAATGCAGACCTTCAAACCATAATCAACTCCCCCTAAACTTCCCATCCTCGCCCCCTGAAGGGATTAATGCAGTACACACATACACACCTGCTCTACATTGCTGGATCTACAATGCCGGGAGATAATTATGCACAGACAGGGAAAGGGGTATATACATATATACGGTTCTGTATAAAGTGTGAAGGTCTGACTGAGACCTCAGATGTGCTCAGAGCGGGTAGGGGTGCGTGGGTGTGGTGGTGGTGGTGGTGGTGGTGGTGGGTGGGTGGGGGGGCAGAGGGGGTATGCGTTATAGGTGACTGTCTGGAGAAATGTGTTGAGACACGAATTTCCAGCCAAGACACCTTTTTCTCCTCAAGCGCTAGGATTCATTCAGACTACCCTTGACCCCCCCCCCCCCCACACACACACACACACACACAAACACACACACATGCAGACAAACACTCACACACACACACCCACACGTAGACACGTACACACACGTACACACACACACACACACACACACACGCAGACATACACACATGCAGATATACACACACACACATGCAGACACACACACACACACACACACACACATAAAAACACCACACACATGCACACAGACATACACACTCGCACGCAGACAAACACACACACACACACACACACACACACATGCACGCAGACATACATGCACGCACGCAGACACACATTCACACACAAACACACACTCAGACATACACACACACACACACAGACATACACACACCCCACCCCTCCAGATTCCAGAGTTGTAGCTCAGTCTTCTGAACTTCGCGGTCATGTCTCAGTCTCTGTGGTCTAAGACTCCAGCAGTGAGGTGCAGGGGGGGGGGGGGGAGGGCCTGAGCCGTGGCCAGAGTCTCAGGGTCCACCGGAGCAGTCATCCAGAAGTCTTAAACAGGCTGTCATTCCACTGGTGAAATCTAGTGTGTAGCTTTCACACCTTCAACCATTTAATGACTTGTTTGGTGTTTGGGTTTTTTTGATCTCCCCTCCCAATGTACAAATGGAACATTCAGTACACGCACGCACGCACGCGCACGCACACTCACACTCACACACACACACACACACACACACACACACACACACACACACACACACACAAGGTCTGCATGGATTAGTTCATTGTTTTATATTATATAATATATATCTAATGCAATGGTTGTACTTTGTTGTTGTTTGTATCATTAAAGTAATTAAATGTGACATTCCTATCCAAATAACAATAGGCAGTAAACTTTACCACAGTGCAAATGTAGGCCTACTGTGCATAAATAGTTAAAATACTTGAAACAGTGCCAGGAAAATATAATCATAATAAAAATGCCAAATATCTAAATATTTTCTCTGTAGGCTATGTGCACATGAATATGCAGTGCATCTTCGTGAATCCCACGTAGGTTCTGTTACGAAAGAGAAAGCGCTGACTTCCAAGTCAGCGCTTTCAGTGCGGATAAAAAGTTAAAGTACTTGGAGTTTGGAGTGCTTCCATTGGTGCGTAATGGTGCACGACTGACTCTGCAGAGCAACAGATGTTTCACCACGGGGACGTGCTCTTCACCATTTGAAGTTGTGCATTTCGGCTGCTTTTTCAGAAGAAAGCAAAAAAAAAAAAAAGTAAGCCGTGGTTACTAGCTTGCTTAAAAGTAGCCTGAATACTGGGACTAACTTTCCAAACTCTGCGATCAATCGGAGAGTTTGTCGTCATAGCATCAGCACCCCAGATTCACCCCCCCCCCCAGTTCCTAAATGGACCGGACTGTCTTGGTTTATGTAGCTCAGAACAGGCCGAAAGACTGGAACAATTTGTGAATATCTCGTCAAATCTTTCGGCGTTTTGGAGTAACGTTCAGAATGCTTGACTGCTTTTCTGAAGTGAACGATTGAGAAACTGGTTTTCTCATACATTGTGAGTTTAGGAAGCAGAGGATCTGTGCAAAGTTGCGTTGCAGCAGAAAGGAAACTTCAACTCGAGCAGTGGCAGCTCAAATATTTGAGCTCTCTCTCGCTATGGACTGTATGTATTTATTGATGTACTTTTTACTCTCTGTGTTGTTTTTGGACCACATACACGCCGCAGAATCACACGGTGAGTAATAACTCTTTATTATTCTCATTTGCGTTTTGTGAACCCAGATGGAATGCACACATCCTAACGTCGGCGGGACAGCAGTGAAAGACATACACTAATATACACTATAACAGTGTTAAACCATCGCTCCACATCAATACGATACATAAATAAGTTTGTAGGGCAAATATAAGAGTTAACTTTGCGTTGCATTTATATCCCGAATCTTCACTTATGTGCTTGATTTAAAGTAGGACTATTACTGGTATGCTGTATTATTTTGAATCACCCCAGCCTTATAATAAAATTCGATTGTTATAGAAACCATCTGTCCTATAACCTACGCATGCAATAGGCTGATGCCTTTCATTCTGAACCGGTAAATATACCGTTAACTATGTTATCCTATAGTCCGGGGGACCAGTGAGCTTTGTGGAACGTGGTTCTCACTTGTCACTGTCTGTCCCCATCAGAAAAACTGTCTGGAAAGTTAAGTGAGTATGGCCTCATCGTGCCATTCAGCACAGACGCCCTGGGCCGGTACGTCTCTCACGTGGTGTCCGCCTCAAGTGGCAGCGATGGCGGCGCCTCAGCCTCAGCTGCACCCCCTGGCAGTGGGGGGAGAAGGGTGGCCCGCAGCGCCCCCGAGACGCCCCCCTCCTCGTCTGTCACCATCGTGGGCCACCGGTTGTTTTTCAACGTCACCGTGTTTGGGAAGGAACTGCACCTCCGCCTGCGGGCCAACAGACGCCTGGTGGCACCGGGGGCTTTCGTGGAGTGGCAGGAGGACTTTGAGCAGCTGACCAAGGAGCGGATACACGGCGACTGCGTGTTTACCGGCGATGTAACGGACATGCCCGAAGCCTCGGTGGCAATCAGCAATTGTGATGGACTGGTAAGTGGACTAAGCAGACACCCCCATGTTTGACACGCACACACGCACGCACGCACGCACACACACACACACACACACACACACACACACACACACACACACACACACACACACACACACACACACACACACACACACACACACACACACACACACACACACCTTTATGATTCAATGAATGAAAAAAACAACACTGGTCACCTTTTTTTAACATGCCACCCACAATAAGGAATTGTTCAGTCGAGTCGCACACACAGTGGCCACATAGGTCTTTGTTCTAGCCAAGCAGCTTTCGGTACACACTTCTGCTTTCCTTTGCTTACGGGGTACGGAGCCTGGCATCGCACAGGTTTTTATTAATACCTGTTGTTAGTAAGACACATAAACCTCAACTGCTTAGTGAAATCTAAGCATCCCTTACCACACACTCACACAACAGAGGACTTAGTGCCATACATCCACGATGACCGGTCAAACAGTTTGTGCTCTCTGGTCCTCCCCCCGTTCATTATCTGTTCTTTGTGTACGCTGAGGTTAAAACCTAATCGCGGGTTTGGGTAGGAGTTAAGTGGCGGTGAAGGGAGCGGCTAATAACTCGGTTGTATCGCTTGGGAAAACATGCTCAAGGGAAAAAAAATGAAAATGTGGCGTCCCATGTGACATCGGAGCGGCCCGGCCTATGATTAGACTTAAGCCCTCGCTCAGGCATTCATCGTCTGCCGGCCCGCGTGACAGCGGCTCCTTGACCATCTCTCACACACAGATCGTGCGTGGAAAGGCAATAAAGCCGTGCCCTCTTGACCCCATGACCTGTGACCCTCCCCAACCCCCCCCCCCCCCCCCCCCCCCTCTCCTCCGAGGATGTGCACCACGGCTTATTTACTACGTACACTTGGGACCATTGCCTGTATTTGTTTACATCGAACAACTAAACTAAGACTAGAATTAAGCCGGGTAGACTTTGAGACTTTATCAATCCTGAACTGAGTAACTGTGAAGCACACATTTGCACACATTGTCCCATTCTTGGACAATGCACATCGGTTAAGACCACTTTTGTTAACCAGCCCAAAACTACAGCCTCACATTGCTCCAGAACCGGGACGGCTCCGTCTGGACGCAGGCTCAATTGGGAGGCCACAGATTTGAACAGTGAATTCCCTCTTACTACAAGACAAGCTGTGCCGACTATATAGAGTGACTGGCCCTATTTTTGAGCAGACTAGTGCAGACTCTGAAAAATGTTCAATATTGGTCGTTAAGGGCAAAACAGTGTTAGATTCATGCTATACATCTTCTAGTGTGTTCCATGGTTAAGTTTTAAACAATTAATGCATTGTATGTCTGTGTGATCTTGAATGTACTTCTATCCACACACACACACACACACACACACACACACACACACACACACACACACACACACACACACACACACACACACACACACACACACGTGTGTATATAGCTCAAAGCAGTTTAGCAGTAGATACTTTTTTTGTATTCCATATATTGGCTCTCAAAGCATGGAAGCCAGCAAAGGCTTGACCATGTTCACACTAGCTAGCATCACCTAGCTTCACACTCATCCCTGATGTGAAACACAGCGAACACAGGGCCGAGAACCAACGTGCATCGACTCATATCGAGTGTGGACACCATTGCCATCCGGTTGTTCCATGCCCTCATTCCAGGCCCCCATAGAACCGCCACCACAGAGAGATATTGACGGGAAGCGCATCAGATCGATAGATGGTCACAATGGTTCAGCGCTCTGCAATTAATGAATCGGTTCATATCAACGTTATGCTTTGATTTCTGTCCTTTCGTTTTTTTTGTCTGGACGAGGTAGTATTAGGTGTTTGGCTGACGTTTGGCTGACGCTGACGTCAGTGGTGCGGTTTGGCGGTGGGTCCACTGTCCCCCACAAAGGCGTACATTTTGGGGGGGGGGGGACACATGGGATATGTATCCTCAATATTTAGAACACGTGCATTTGTCCCCCCTCCTCCCCCCCTGATAAAAACGTAAAAGCAGCAGAGGACTTTTATTTTGAAAAATAACCTATACGTTACTCATAGACTCAACAATGCCCCAGACAAGGGCGGGTCTTCTTTCTGCAACGCTGGACCTTTTTTTGACTCACAAAACCACACAGACCAAACAAAAGACACAAGGAGGGCAAGTGTTTATCATGTCTATATATGTGTACTCAGCAGGAATGATACTTAATGAGCTAGTTGATCTACAGTAGACTCCATATTGAAAGCAAAACAGATCGCCTGAGAGCCTCACTGCATTATATTCTATTATATTTTGATTTGGCATCTGGTGGCGCCACTATCAATTGATGCAGAAGAAGAGGGTCAAATTGGTAAAAAATTCACCAGCGTGCAGGAAATGACACTTTACTGTTGCCTAGGGCAGGAGACCCAGCCCCCCCAACCCCCAACCCCTACCGAAGGTTCAAACGAATCCTCCGCCGCAAGTCCCACATCATTAAAGAAGAAGAAAGGAAACAGAGGGAGATACAGCCCACTGACGCACGCAGACACGCCGCAGTCCACCGCGGCACGGAGCGTGGCCCTCGCCTTCAGGGCCCCTAGGAGCCTGCGTTGTGGCCTGTCAGATGATGTCAGACAAGGGGGAGGGGGGGGGGCGGGGGGGGGGGGGGGGGTTGACAGGGCAGTCAGAAATAGGGGATGGGGGAGGAGGTCGGGGTGCGAGGGGTGGTCTCTATCGCTCGCTCTCTCTCTCTCTCTCTCTCTCTCTCTCTCACACACACCCACTCGCTCTCCGTCTCGCTCTCTCTTTCAAGGACACAGACAGATGGGTTTGGGGTGTGTGTGTGGTGGGGGCTGATGGGGGTGTGGGGGAGGGGGTTGGAGGGGGGGGGTGGGTGGGGTGTAGGCCATGTTTTTTTGTTGAGCCCGAGCCAACGTCAACACAGACATGTCTGTGCTCGCAGTAGGGGATTTTTTTTTGGGTGAGCATTCGAAGTTGAAGGGGGGGGGGGGGGGGGGGGGGGTGGGGGAGGGGGCAGAGTCACCGGCAGAGCAAATAATGAGGTGTGATGGGGGTTGTGGTGCGTGTGTGTGTGTTTGTGTGTATGAGTGTGTGTATGCATGTGAGTGAGTATGTGCATATGCGTGTGCGTATGCGTGTGAGAGTGTGTGTGTGTGTGTGTGTGTGTGTCCATGGAGGAGAACCTGTTTAAACGAAGGAGGAAGGAGCATTGGATATCGAGGAAAATAACAACTTCAACCCCGAACGGGGAAGATGTCAGAAATGTGCTACTGATTATTTTCGTCTCAGACATGTGGGCCCTTTGAGAAACGACAGAAGGAGGAACGATTCCCAGTGGGGACGCATGAATCACAAGCGACACCAGTCCATCCGATTTGCCGTTTCCTCTGGCGGTGCTTAACGTTCAGTCAGTCCCTCAGCGATGACACCTTGGCCCGCGTGCCGCTCGCATTCATTTCAGCTTCTGTTACAGTGTCTACTGGCGAGTCCCAGCCAAGCGCTCGTGCTAATTACATCACATCTCAGATAAGCAGGCTTCTTTTGAAGCTCATACCCTCATCAGGCCGGCCTCGCAGCGTGGCTCCCCCCGGTGCCATTCGTCGTGCTCGTGTCCGTAATTACAAGCGTCGTTAGCGGGAGAAATTATGTGAATTTCTGTGGTATTGCATTATGTAAAAGGCGAGTGGTGGCAGGGTGACTGCCATGACGACACGCTGGATATGCTCATGCTTTGGGAATCCGTGCAGAGAGACAGAGAGATGGGCGATTGAATTTCGTGCGTGATGGAAACACGAGTGCCGGGATTACTTCCCGCTCAGGAAAGGAAGCTATTTCTGTGTCCCATCCCGGGAAACGGGGAGGAAACCGCCTAGCAATAGCAGCTGAGGGTTATGAGGGAGGACTATTTGTGTACCTTATTTTCAATTGTTGCCGTCCTGTGTGTTTTATAGATGGCCTGTTCCAGTAACTGCATAATGAAGTTTTCGTTTTTGAGCCTTGTTTTTTTAAGGTAAGCGTCCGGGCTGTAGAAATGTCTGCTGCAAATGGAGACAAAAGCCCCCAAAACCTTTAATCCTCCTGTGCAGGACCTTATGTCTTCAGAAACATAGAAGTATAGCTGAGCGGGCTGGGATGGTTCAGTGGCTGTTGTGGTCAGCGCCCAGCCGCATGGGACTGGGTAATCTATCAGTGATCTATGACTGCAACCAACCAATATAAAGGTATAATTGGACAAACCGTCTGTATAGGTTCATGTTCAAAACTCTATCATCATCTATCATTATCATCACCACAGCCATAGAGTCTTTAAAGGGGCAGTGTGTAGAATTTAGTGGCATCTAGCTGTGAGGATGAATATTGCAACCGACTGTATAGCACCCCACCCTCACACACACCTCCCTTCAACCTTCCCTTTCCTACGTTGAAGGCGAAGGAACATTGGCATATTGGCCTGTATGGTTCCAGAAAAACCAGAGTTTTTCTGGAACCATACAGGCCAATATGCCAATGTTCAAAACCTGAGTGCGATGGTCAGTTTTAGGCTACCGTAGAAACATGGCGGTGCAGCATGGCATTCTGCGTGGAAGAGGGCCTGCTCAGTTCTCCCCACTGCACCGATATTAAGGGGTAGCAGTGTAATAGAGTATGCTAATTATTATCATAAACCTTGATAGACTGCCATATCTATAGCGCAAAGTGGCTATTTTAGGTGCCACTCTGCGTGTGTGTATGTGTGTGTGGGTGTTATGTCATATCGATTTGATAATGGCGTTTCTATGTGAATATGGCTGAGACGAAAAGTGCCTCGGAGAGGTCGGAGAAAATGAGGATTCATTCTCGGTAGCTCTGTGATTTACCAAAAGAGATTGCCGTGCTCGCAAATCATATGTTTCGAAAAAAAGAGAGAAAATAAGGCCACAAATTGCAGGTTAAGCTGCAAAATGGCAGCGGTGACAGCAATGTCTCTGCATCACATAGCACAGGCCAGACACCGGTTCGTGGCACTATCTTCCTTTTTTATAGATTGTTGTTTGTTCACGGTACCTTTAATGAAAAATAAACGATGCCATAGTATCTCATCTTGGTTGTGTCTCTCCCCTGAGGTCAGTGTAAAAGACCAATTTTGACCAAACCACATGAATGCACCCACCAACGCCACAGTGTCTACGGCTGGCTGCTGGGCCATCGTTGTTTTCCTGTCCACTGATTACTCTCTGCTGTGTCTCCAAAGAGAGAGAGGGAGAGAGGGAGAGGGAGAGAGACACAGAGAGAGAGAGAGAGAGAGAGAGAGAGAGAGAGAGAGAGAGAGAGAGAGAGAGAGAGAGAGAGGGAGGATGAAAGTAGAGAGGACAGATGAAATGGCACGAAAGCAAAACATTGTGAGCAAGGCAAGCTTTTCTTCAACTTTTAAAATGAAACCTGTATTATTCATGTGAGCCCATTGGCAACTTCTAGTTGCTTGAGTCGTGGATTCAACTGTTGTTTGAAAATGTTGATGCTTCTGACTTGCATGAAGACACATTATTTACTAAATTTATTCTGCAAGCTTTTCTTCCAGCCAGGGAACACCAGAATGTTTTTTACGTTAACTTATTAAAACCCCAAAATGTTGTTGTTTGTTTTTCTACATTAACAATTAACACATGCCGTAACATTCTATGGGATGAAGCTGGCGTCGTCATTTTTATGGGAACCATAAACCGATTTATAGGGAAAGATTCCCTTCATGGGCCCATTTTATTCTTGAGAAACCTCAGATATTATTAAGGGAGTAAATAGCTGCATAAAAAAGTTACATAGTGCACGTTTAATGACAAGTCAATCATGTGTTTGTTGGGACGGTATTGCCATTACTGGTTCTCTCTCCAGATGTGTTGGTTCATAGAGGTATGGTGGAATGGTGAAGCAACAATGGGATGAACTCAACAAACTGAGTTTGCTGAGTGAAAGCAAATCCCTTTAATATATTGTACATGAAATGCCCACCTCCAGACCAGGTTGTGATCATTTTTTCAATTTGGTGCATTGATGTGCTTAAGGTCTTAAGGCTTAGTTTATGGGTCCACGTCCACGTCCACGCCTGACGTGCACCTCCCAAAAATTGTAACCTGACGTTGAGGCGACGCAGCAGCAAAGGCTGTGATTGGTCCGCTCACTAAAACCTGATGGAACCATAACTGAGGCTTTAGGCTTAGGTCTATCTCATTTGCATCAGTACAGGGTCAATCTCGGCACCAGAAAGGAAATAGTTTATCAGACCAGGTCCATATCTACACTGACTCACTGATCACTTGGCCATGGCTGATGGCAAATACATTGACCACGAATTGATCCGTTGAGTTATACTAATGTGGAGCAGTGGTGAGTGAGGGCAACTCCACAGAGGCTGTGTTGTTATAATTAGAGGGAGAACGTGTGTTTAAAGACAGGTGTGATGATAAACAATGTCTGCCTCGTGGAGAATGGGGTTGTTTTTGTGTGTGACGGGTCATTTTGTCATCTGGAATTTGAGAGTGTCAATTGGGGTGTTGCGGCGGTGAGCCACAGTGCGAATGTGGCTCATTTCAGAGGTGACTGTGAATGATGTGTTTCGAGCTCAGAGTCAATTCAGTCCCATCAGCGGAGGGATATGATGTGCAGAGCCGAACAGCACAGATCGTTATTTTCTCGCTTGATGATAGACAGAGAGACAGTTGTTTATGGGCAAAGCCTGGCTGCAGGGAGGATTCTTCATAGCTCTGGGATGGAGTTGGATGGATTTCATGAAATCCAAGCCATGCGTGTCTGAGGGAGAGTGTCAATCAATCAGAAGAAAGAGGATGTGCTGAGGCATCGATCTGTTCATCACCTCTTTCACTCCATCAATTCTTTTTCACAAATACCGGTTGTTGCTGTACCTGCAGACGGGGAATAAGGCAGTGTGTCGTGTGTGAGCCTAGCAAGTGTGTGGTTGTAATGGAGGATGTAAAGGATGTAAAGGATGTAATGGCGGTCACTATGTCAAACTACTTGTAATGATTTTGGGGGAAATTTGTTGGAAGAGGACCATGGCACTTACTGGTATTTGCATTACAGTCAAGCAGAGTTGAATCTGATTGATGTATTGTTGCGCTGATGTCAATATTGCCTTCCACTTTTGCTTTAAGACTTTGGCACTTGTCACTCGTCAGCAGTCAGCTCCCCAATTCAATTCTGTTCTGCATGCATAGCACTGCATACCAAGGCTTTGCATACCATTTTATAATAAATATATATGCTTCAGCAAAAACCCAGTTGGCCCTTTACATCATATTGTAAATAACCACAGATTGACAATCATGCAATCATTCTCTGTTCAAAATTGCCTTCACGGAGATACGATTATCATGTTTCTAGGAATTTTGAGTAGAAATGGCAGCTAAAAATGATTCACAGATAAGTTGTGTCATTATTTCCTCTGCGTCTCCCTGATGTGAATCATCCTATTGACTGAAAATGCCTCTATGAGACACTCCTTCCGTTCCCTCCCTTTAATAACACACTTTGCCAGCCCCGCTCGCATCCCCGTTGCATCATCCCTCTCCGCTCCACAGCTGATTTTTCCCTCTTTGACTTGGCGGGACCTGTCGAGGAAAACCCAACATTATACAGGGCAGGAAACACTCACACTGTCGCCGTGCCAGCCCCAACGGGCCAGAATTACAAGCCCCGCTATTGTAAGCATCCTCTGGCACCACCAGTGCTTTGACGAATATGCATAAAATAAATTGGTTATGCCTTTATGGACGGAGCAGCAGAAAGCCAGGAGAGTGGGTTGAAACTTGAAAGAGAAGAGGGAGGAACAGCGTGTTAGCTGCAGAACCGCGGGTCGGGATTGTTCCTGGGTCACTGCAAGGTGGAATCGTGTTCCATGGTCAAGACAAGAGTTGAGCCATCGAAGCGACGTCAAATGCATATTTCTTATAAATACACTTCATTAGCATGGTTATTCTTAACGTGCACTTGGGCGTTACAATGTGCATATTTGTATGAATAGAGAGACAAACAGTTCCGAGAGTGGAAATCGATATGCACAGGCTATCCTGGAGTGGGCTCGCCCGGGAGAAAACAACCCTAGGAATGGACCCAGTGTTGTGTGCGTTGAGTGCTTTTGGAAATTGACCACGCTGCTGAATCCCACAAACGATGTCTACCTGCGTCATTTCCCCCTCACTTACAGCCCTTTTTTCATACAGAACTCCCAATTGATTAAGACATGCTGTAATTACAGGCCCCCACACAATAATGACCTTTCAAGAAAATATGGGGGGAAAACAGGGTTTGGTGGACTGATTCAGATGCTTCTCTCTCTCTCTCTCTCTCTCTCTCTCTCTCTCTCTCTCTCTCTCTCTCTCTCTCTCTCTCTCTCTCTCTCTCTCTCTCTCTCTCTCTCTCTGTCTCCCCCTCTTTTTTTTCCAGGCAGGTCTGATCCGGACTGATAACGGGGAGTTTTTCATCGAGCCCCTGGAGAAAGGCCAGCAGAACGTGGAGATGAAGGGGCGTGTCCACGTGGTCTACCGCAGGTCTGCCATCAAGCGAGAGCCAGGCCAGAAAAAGGAGGACCTCCACAATGAAGGTAAGATGTCAGTGTGTGTGCTGTCAGTGGAAAAACAGGGGCATCTGTGTAATGCGTGCAGGCGTGCGTGTCTGCGTGCGTGCGTGCGTGTGTTTTCTTTGTTGTCCTTACTGTCCCTATTGTGTGGATGGCCGATGACCTCAATCAGACAAGGAACCAGCGTGGTTGTCATGAGAACACACAGGAGGGGGAGGAAGTGGTGAGGTAGGGAAATACAGGCATCAGGTATTCCTGCTGCATTTCCTCCTCCTGGAATTGCATACAATCCTACTACATGGTGATGTGTATATATAACTTAAAGGTTCCATGGCATGCTATTTTGTGGATGCTTTAATATAGGTGTCAGTGGGCCCCTAATGCAGTACTTGAAGACGTTCAAGAAATTCAGCCTTGGTGCAGAGTTACAGGCACTACTTGCCAGTCCCACAATGAGCTTTCCACAAACGCGCTGTTTCTGTGTCTGCCGCTTTAAATGCTAATGAGGAGGAGAGAGGCGGGTCCAGGTGGAGGGTGGGGGTGTGGCCCTGAGCAGCTTGCGGCCACGGTACCATGCGCTAGTGTTTACAGTGGAACACTGAACACTCTGGGTGCTCCGGCGGGAGTCCTGGAGCTCTATATCTAAATAATATCATATTATATTTAGATATCTATATAATATAATATATATTATCATGGTCAAAAGCTGTTTGCGCCTCCAGATGATATTATGAATCTCAAACGACTGCGTCGGGTTCTCAGACGCCTCTGGTTCTTCCACTTCCACGTCAATATTAAGTACAGACTGAACCGCGAAATGGAGGAGAAAGGGATTGTTGCCTGCGATTGTTGCCCGGGCTTGTCTCCCGCCTGCCCGCCGGGGCTCCGGCGGGAGACAACCCGGGCAACGGGCAGCGTTCAGCGGGCAGCGGGGCTCCGGCGGACAATCCTGGGCAACAATCCTTTTCTCCTCCATGTCGTGGTTCCCAATTCCTTCTCAACCATGGCCGAGATAACCCGCACTACGAATCTCGTTGTGGAAACACCAGAGACCTCAGAGAACCCGACGCAGTCTAGTCTTTTCACCAAATGGGAGCTTTATGCAAGCTTGCGTTATTGTGCTGCGTGTTATGCGCCATAGCACCAACAGCAGAACGGTTATTCAAATAACAAAGAACACTTGCGTTACAGTGTGTGTATTCACACACACACACACACACACACACACACACACATGTGGCGCTCGCATGGTCCTAGCTCATTGTCTCATTGGCGGGCCAAATTCTCTGGGCGGGCCAAGCAGAGAAAGGGGAGGTAACCTGGCCCCATATGTCGACATATGGGGCCAGATCTCAAATCTTTTTCAAAGGCAGAGCAAGACACCTACTGCTCGTTTTACACCTAACACAATTTTTAGCTACTGGGGGACCATAGGCAGGCTAGTGGAACTCATATTAATGTTAGAAAACCTCATAAAGTGAAAATTTCATGCCATGGGACCTTTAACCTTTAATGTTGGATGACACATGAAATGATAAAGTCTGTATCCCCTGGTGAGCTCTGCTTGACCTTATCTTCTGGCGGAAAGTTTGAATTTGAAAAGGTCTGCATATCTGCTAGTGATACTCTTGGGACAACATGACATTTCTGAATATCCAACTGATCGATTAGAGCCCTGACCAATATATCGGTCGGTTGATTTCATTGGCCGATCAGGGCCTTTCGCAGATATATGTTGGTATTGGCGTACATGTTTGCCGATATTCCCCGATATATAAAAACTTAAGGGATTTAACTCTGGCGATTTATAAATGTCATTACCTCTATATAAACCCTCCACCACAGTCGTTGAACCTCGAAACGCTTTAACCGAGCACCTCCACGTAAACACTCCCAACACTCTCACATCGTTTTCCCATGATGTCCTGTGTGAAGGTCAGTGTCTCCTCCCCACGCAGTTAATTGCTTAGCTCATGATTTTAATGCGATGCTGCTGTGGTCCGAGGCATTGCTGGAGGGTGTGCAGCGAATCACAAGGAGCTGCTTCGCCCCCAGAGTACCGCAGTCTATATTGAACCCATCCACCTGGGACCAGAAATAATGAGTCGTGTGCGGGTTTTGAACAGTGTTAACGTTTCCAGCCATCCTCTTGGGTCAGGCCAAGCAAACCTCCACCTGCTACTGCTCTTTGGGCCACCAGTGCTCAAACCACACTATTGTACTAAATAAACGTGCATAAAAATGTGTGCGGTTATTATACACTAATATAACCCCTTTCATACCAAACAGCTTCCAGCTTTGTTATGAATATGCTGGCAATGTCATCATCATGGTCATCATCATCATCCTCCTCCTCATCATCATTATTATCATAGTCCGCTAAGTTAAGTTCAGGGAGACACAAACTTGCGAGTTCCTTCTTGTAGAGCGTGGGTCGGATGATCCACAAAGTAATTATCTTCATTGTCAGGTGAAAGATGCTGTGGGTAAGAGTCCAGGGTTTTTCAGATATGCCGCTTTTCCACCGACAGTACCAGCTCGACTCGCCTCGACTCGCCTCGACTTGGCCTGCCTTTTTTTGCGTTTCCATTGGCAAAAAAAGTACCTGGTACCGGGTACTTTTTTTAGTACCACCTCCATCGAGGTTCCAAGCGAGCGGAGTAGGTACTTTTGTGTGACGAAACAGGCTGCTGGCTACTGATTGGCCAGCGGCTGCAAACGGGAATAATCACTCAAAGTTAAGTTGTGTCCGGCGTGGCTGGAGTCCACGGACCCGCTCCCAAGGGGGACAGGGATCGGCGTTTCGCCGTGTGTGTCGCTCCTTTCCCGGGGCTAGAGTTAGGCTGCGTGTGGTTGTGTGTGTCTGGCTTGGTTGTGTGTGTCCGGCGTGGCTGGAGTCCACGGACCCGCTCCCGAGGGGGACACGGATCAGCGTTTCGCTGTTTCGTTTTTGTGTCGTTCCTTTCCCAGGGTTCAAGTTTCGCCTCGATCAACGTTACCGTATGACAACAATAGACGCGCAGTCATTGCGCTTTTTATTTTATTTTATTTCCCGTCATAACCTTTCTCGGGAATCAGGAAATAGTCTTGATCAGATTCAGATTTCCCAGGAATCCCGTCTCCCGGGATTAAAACCTAATGACGACCCGCCCATGTTGGAGAGGTTCTTTTATACGACCTGCCCACATTGAGGAGGTACTTTTTTAGATGGAAGCGCGACGTGCCTGGAACCAAACCGAGTCGTGCCACGCTAAGTTGTGGTGAGTTAAGCTGGTACTGTCAGTGGAAAAGCGGCAATAGAGAGCAGAAAAGAGTGGGAGGGATAAGACAGCATGATTTTGAAACTAAACAAATGTAAAAGATCATCCTCTCCCTCTCTGCTCCCTACCTCCCCATTGAGAAGTGTTGCATTTAAAACACATGTGGCTGACAGGCAAAATGTTTTCCCGGTCACGGATGAGATGCCCTGATTGGTCAGAAATTAGCAGTCTAAAATAAATAATAAAATAGTCTCCTACAGTGGCAGGCACAACTCAAAGCGGATATTCTCATCGCATTTCCCTCACTAACAGCTGACGGACGGCTGTGCTTATTCTAACCAATCAAACTAAAACAACAGCTCTCAGTTCTTACCTACAGCACCCTTAAAGGTGACATATGATACCACCAGGTGTGAGTGTGATTAGCCGTTACAAGCCGTTGGGCCGCTGAAAATGGGCCTCTTCTGACATCACGAGTGGGCGTCCACCTAGATGTGTGACGGATAGACGAGCAACGTTTGCTACAGTCCACTGGGAGGGCTGGTGGACTGGTCTATCCAGCACACATCTAGGCGAACACGCCCACTTGTGATGTCCGAAGAGGCAATCACACTCACACCTGGTGGGTATAACATGTCACCCTTAACAAACGCACAACGCCCCATTCACAACAACACCGTCACAAACAACTCACGGGTGTGTGCTTGTTTCTCGTCCCTCAGTGGCGGACTTCGGCATTGCCGACCTCCCCGCCGCGCTGGACCTGGTGGAGCAGCAGCTGACGGAGACGGAGCGCAAGCGGCGGCACACCAGGAAGAACGACTACAACATCGAGGTGCTGCTGGCCGTGGACGACTCGGTAGTGCGCTTCCACGGCAAGGAGCACGTGCAGAACTACGTGCTGACGCTCATGAACATAGTACGTACATCGTAGGCCGGGTATACCCACCCAGCCCCGTTCTGCCGGCGATTTGAGTTCGCCCTGCGGCAGGGTCTGGAGAGAGGTGCAGTACATTTCTTTCTGCTTCAGATACGCTTTTTGCGGGGAGCCAATCACCAAGCTGGCTTTTCCCCCCCCCGGCGCGGTATTGGCCTGGTTTAACACAATGACGACAGGGAAGCGGCGGCAAGCAGCCAATTGGGTACAGAGTCATGTGAGCTACGCCCGTTGATCACAACGGAACATGACGGAAGCCTCCCCAGAACCAACGTGCAATCTACGATTGCGCTTGGTCGTCTGGTCACCGTTTTGGTCTTTGGGGGCAAAGGCTTTGTTTATCCGAGGTGGCTCTTTACTGTTAGCGAGTGGATGTCTTGAGGCACTAAGGGCAAGCCTCTTGTGTGTATCGCCGCCGTGCCTACAGGTGTGTTGTCATGGCAGACCTCGAACATGGTAGCATTTCGGCTGGGAGTTGAAAAACACCTGACTGTTGTGGTTGAATGGCTTTCCAATCTACTGCCCTGATAGACTCATCAAGTCCTCTGACAGACAAGGAAGGAAAATCGACTCGACAGAGAGAGAGAATACAAAGAGAGAGAGAGAGAGAGAGGGAAAGTGAGAAATGGCGAGGGAGGGGAGGGTAATCACACCATCATGAATTGAAACACCTTAAAATAAACTCGACTTATACTGTGCGTGCGTGTGCGTGTGTGTGTGTGTGTGTGTGTGTGTGTGCCGGAGGGATTCAGCCACTAGAGAAAAACCCTCCCACTGTTCATGTTGATGCTACGAATGCCAGCTCGTTGCGCCATGTGACATCATATCCCCAAGTGTCGCAACAAAAAAAGCGCGTGGAGAGTGAGACATCCGACGTGTTCCTTCCTTCCAACTTCACCCGTCAGTCACACACCGCGTCGATACTCACACGCCCTTCTCCGTATGAGGCGCCGTCTCGCGCCGCTCCTGAGGAACGCACCTCTACGGAGTCGTGGCCCTCGTCTCCCTTGGCGACGTGGACCTTGCCACGCATGCCCCCGCCGGCACTCCCTTGTCCTCCACCCCGCCATGAGCTGTTGTGGAGATTACAGAAGAAAGAAAGGGGGGACTCATTCATTACAGGTTCCACCAGCTCCTACCACCATAATCTGCTTACGGGGGGGGGGGGGGGGGGGGGTTAGGGGCAGGGGGGCCGGTGGGTGGTGGGTGGTGGTGGTGGTGTTGGGGGGGGGGGGGCGGTCCCACCAGGGGAGATTTCCCCCCTAGGTTTCACTCTGTAACAGTTACCGTTTGGGTCCAGCCATGGAGGTGTGTGATTAGCGCTCCCCGGCTAACGGGGAAGTGGAGCGTGAGAGAGCTGAGGGAGCGCTCTCACACTGGCACCGACAGGTCCGGCTAGCGCGCCGCGGCGGCGCTAGCAAGGCGCTGTAGCACCTCCGCTCGTTCCCCCCCCCGATCGCTAAGTGTGAGAAAAGATGTTAGTTTGGGGAAGAAAAAAAAAATAGGCGATTAAGTTAAACGTACTTTGAGTGGATAAGTGAGAGTAGAAAGTGTTATAGGGCTTTAATGAGCTCAGTTGATTACTCTGATAAGTAGTGTCTAGCGCTTGGCCCGCTGAGCTCTGCTACTAATCCCGCAGACTGTTGGAAAGAGAGCGAGAGAGAGAGAGAGAGAGAGAGAGGGAGCGAAAGAGAGAGAGAGAGTTGTCAAGAGGAGTCACACCTCATTGCAGATTGTCTGGTAGTGATCTCTACTCGACAAGATAACAGCAACACAACTCTGACAGCGACGTTTTCCGACTTTCAGAGCAGACTTTCACCTTTCGAAACCCCAAAAAGGAACTCGTCTCCCTCATCTTATAATCGGACATCTTATCTTGAGGTCTCCCGCCAGCGTTCCCACTCACCAATCTCCATCCTCCACCTTTACCCTCCCCTCAGAGGGGCCTTCACAGGGGCTGCGGGACCCAGTGCGTAGAAGCACCACCTGGAGAAGCATCCCCGCCCCTCCCTCACCTCCCCGCTCCTACCCCCCCCCCCCCCCCCCCCCGCCCCCCCTCCCCCAAGGAGATTGATTACTGAACATCCTGTCTGCTCAGGGCCAAGCGAGGAGACTGCCGCCGTGCCCCAGGCGCACAATGGGCGTGTTGTTTGAGGGGCTCCGCGGTGGGGGGGGGGGGGGGGGGGGTTTGGTCCGACGTGACGCTGCACCCTGGGCCAGCCAGGGATATCTTAACGCCTGGAGAAGCACAGCTGTTAGGCTCGTTTGGGGTCATTACGGGACCCGCTTTTTCCAAAACTCCCCCGTGCGTCCCCTGGCTTTTTAATTATCTCCTGTGTTATAGTACGTGGGCCCGGTCCCTCGCCTACCTCCGCCGACCGGGACATTCTGTACGGTGAAAATCAACGAGGGAGGACAAAAGGAGCGATTGGATAACCGTGGGGGATAGCTGATGATCACGTCAACCCTCGGAAATATGAATAACATTTTTTTTTTTTGTTGATATTTTTATCTTCATATAACTTGAAAAAACGAAACTTGAATAAAATTCAACTATTTTCTTCCGAAGACCAAAACTTTTTAAGCGAGGGTTCAGGGTCATTGAGTATTCTGTGCTCCTTTCATTTCGCTGAATTGGCTTCTGTGAATGGAATATTTTCTTACAATTCCTTGAAAGTTGCCTTCTACCTCTGAGCGAACGCGGTGCCTTGGCCGGGGCGGACTGCTTCCGCAGTACTAGAGCAGCTGTTGCCAGACATTGAAATACCAGACACACTCAACCTTCCACAGGCAATCACTTAGGCCGGAGTTATACCTGCTAAAGCAACGCGTTTGCGTGCGCTATGATGGCTGCCTGGTGTTTCCTGCGAGCATTTAGGGCCCCGCTTGTGCATGCGCTCAGACATTAACGCTATGTGTCCGCGGGGGAGGGGCCATGCGGGGGGGGGGGGGGGGGGGGCGGGGGGCGGGGGGCAGTTTGAGGTTATGACAGGGGTCAGTTAGTGTGTCAGCAGCATGTCAACGCCGGCGGTCAGTTTTGAAGGGCAAGCGACTAGACTTAACAAGATATAATAAACAAGATTAACAAGATGTTAACCTTGCAGAGTGTTGCCATGTATATTGTTTATATCCTGCAAATCTGGTTCAAGTTCTAAACGGTCCAAGGAACTCTGGTGTGCCCTCTAGTGGAAGCAATCCTCCAGTCACACGCTAAAGCACAAGTATGTGAACAATTCAGTTCACGTCGCAGTCGGCTGTCTAGGCGAACACGTGGGGGAAAAGCTAGTATATCTCTGGCCTTAGAAGTCGCTTTATCCTTTTGGCGTTGCACGTTTTGGATACTGTGTGATTTTTCTTGCGGCTGCGGGATGCGGCTGTTCTTTAAAGATATCCCAAATTTCCAACCACCTTCCGAGAGGTGGAAAGGTTCTGCACGCCACAGCGTAATGATACGGAGCGGCGCAATGACGGTGGCGTTTTAATTTCCGACCCGAGCCTTGCTTCACGTCAGAACGAGTGAACGGCGTGCCTCTTGTCGCCCCACCGAAAGTAAAACGGACTGACTCGCCTCTGAAGGGAAACAGAAGGCAAAGGTTGGTGAAACATGTGTTTCCTCTCAATGGCCGGTTTAACAGTCACGTGGAGGAATGTCAGAGCACTCTGTGAACCTTAAGCACCCTCATGTTTACTGTCTGAGATACAGCCCGTTTGGCATGTTGATAATCACCATCCATAACCGCACATGGGCCTAACTAGGTGACCCGTTGACCTAAAAAATGTGCTCCAATTGCATACGGGGGGTGGGGGGGGGGGGGGGAGTGTCCTGAATGACATGTAGCAATAATTAAAAAGTGGATCGCAGGCAGAACACTGTAGGCCCCTCAAATGGAAATTTGACTTGGGAGCCTCCGCTGGAATCTGCGTTTTTCCCTTCTCCATCGGGAGCCCGTGACCATGAAGCCAACTGGCATCACGTTCTGGGGCCAGAGTTCTTGTGCGTGATTGCATAATACAGCCCGGCTCCACTGGAGGGCTTCCAGTGTCTTAACAAGATACGGCACACTTCAACCAGAATCCCAGTGCCTCTCTCGGAGAGGCTGGAAGTAAATTAAAGACAGAAAAACAACAACCTTCCCTCTGGCCGCAAAGGCTTGGCCCCAGCATGCATTGCTTCAACCCAGTCTGTGTTAACGCACACAGCTTCTGTTGAGCAGCTCTTTTGTGATTTAATGTGGACGAAATTGTGTAGTCCTACCCCCCACCTCCTTCTCCGAGTCGTGCGGCTCGACAAGATCTTTCAGGTCTTCAAGTGAGTCGTTATCCCTTTTTAAGGAGACAACAAAATCTCCATTTTAATGACATTTTTAGCCACTCAAATCGCTATTGCAATTGTGGGCGGAAAATGTCCTGACATTTATAAGCCCCGTCCTAATGAGGATCATCACTGTCCCTCTAGGTCTCTATCTCATCGGCAACACAATGCAATGTGACACACGTATTTGCGGTAGCTACATATTGCTGTATCACAGTGCCATAACAGTGATTAATTTCTGTATCCTCGATGCCTTTTCACTAGTTCACATTGAAAGTGATCAATTAGAGAATGCCAATTTATATTTTTTAATGCCGGTTCTGGCGAAGGTTGTCTCAAAAGGTCAGGTCAGTATGCTTAAGGTGGATTTATAGTCCTCCATAAAGTGCTGTACGTAGATACGGAGAGCCCTCTCCGTAGACGGAGAGCCTGTCGGATCGGAGACCCTCTCCGTAGCTCTACGTGTGCATCCAATATTTTTTAACTATCCGTCGAGGCAACGGAGACGGACGGAGACGGCAAGGGCTGTGATTGGTCCTCTAACAAAATCATTTCTGGAATCACTTTCCCCCGGTTTGACTTCGCACCTCATTTACTTTGCACATTGTTTGACTAATAAAACACCAAATAAGATTTGAAAAGCTTTTGAAGTTTATTTTCAACACTATTTACATGGTTAGTAGTCAGCATGTAAGATCGATCGGGCGGCAAATTGCATCGCATATCCGACATCCCGACGGAGAACTGCGTATGTTCGAGGGGTCTGCGTAGCTACGGAGTCGGATTACGGATTACGGATACGGAGTAGTATACTTTGGGCTTTAGTTCTTATCTATTTTCCTATTTTTGCTGCTATGTGCTGAAATCAGGGTTCACTTTCTTCGGTTTGGTTTGATAGATTGATGATTTCTTGTCCTCTTGCTGTTCTCAGGTAGATGAAATCTACCACGATGAGTCCCTGGGAACCAACATCAACATTGTCCTGGTCCGCATGATCATGGTCGGGTACCGACAGGTAAGGACAAAACACACCAAACCCACCTCTTGCCTTTAGTACAGCGTTCAACAGCATGTGTGCTCCCTATGCGTGTAAGCCAGTGTAATGTATGCATATGTATACATAATGTATACATGTGTATGTATACAATATGTACATAAAAGAGAATGCTGTTACCCTTTGTCCTGTCGTGAATGTTCAGTATTGTTGCTGTTTTTTCCGGTCGTTCGATGACATTCAATTCTTGGGATTTTTCCATGAGCAATCTCGCATGGGTGACCCCTATCATAAGATAACCTTCTAGAATAGCACATCCAGTAAACAGACCTTTGTGTGTATCTTATGCCCGTAAGCCGAGCATGCATGTTGTTTTGCAGTCAGACATGGATGGCATTTCCATCATTTATCCAAACCTAACCCTATCGTATTATGCCTTTTGTTCCACCAAGGATAAAGGGTGTAATTAGCCAATCAATTGGACACCCCGGGGAGCGCTATGTGCCGGCGACACATGGGGTGCACGCTGGGTCTTTTTCAAAAACAGACATGAATTGTACAGCATCATTGATTTTGTACCAGCATTGCATTGATGACATCACCCTACAAGGGTTCCAAGTGGTCAGACGTAGTGGACATGTTTAAAGGGAAATGAACAGCGCTTGGATCGTGTTTGAGTAACCGAGACATGCTTGTTTTGAGTGCACGGCCGCCTACTGTCACGCGACAGGCCGGACGCTCTCTTTGCGTAGTGGCGATTGAACGTAAGTAAACGCTTCAGAGGCTATTAGTACAAATAGAGACGGATTGTCAACGGCCCTCGGTTTATATTTCTGTCTCTCTATCCAAGCATGCAAATACTCTGGCAACCCAGGGCTGTCTGTATGTTTGCACTATTTGTAACATGAAAGCGCCTGCTGCTGCCTACGTGGTAGGCACGTAGCGTCTGGTCGCTAAAGCATGGCTGCAATGTGACGCTCACGGAGAGCTGGTTCGAGGGAGCTGGACGTTAACCCTAGTCCGCTGAGAGCAACAGTTAACCCGGATAGCTGGCGTGGGAGTGCAATAGAAGAGGAAAAAATCGAAAAAGAAATAAAGAGACTCTTTATGCAATTGACTGTTTAACAATAGGGAACACGTCCTTCGAGCCTTGTTTGTTACGTGTTTCTGATGGGACTACAGAGTGAAGACATATAATTGTTCTTGTGTTGAGTCATCTGATTCATCCTCTACTTGCGTGCCATACAGCTTTCAGCTTTTTCAGCTTTTTTTTGGTTGTGCACCTCATGCGGAGGTGTGTGTGGACGCTGCAGACGCTGTGTGCGGACATGAGCGTGCGCAGTGCTGATGTGTGTGTGCTAACGGTGCTGACGTGCGTGTGCACGGTGCTGATGTGCACGTGCACACTGACGATTTGTGCGTGGGCGCAGAGAGGTTGAAGTGCGAACCCATGGTTCCAGGAGGACTGTGGTGCATTCCAACACAACCGCTCTCATACAATAGTCAAGAGTGCGACAATATGAAAGAAGAAAAGAGAAGAAATAACATGCGAGAGCACTGTGTGCGCTCTATGGCACATTTCTTTGCCATTGATGTCAGCGCATTGTGGCAACCCGGCCCGTGACAATCAACGTGATGCAGAGCACCCAGGGTGCAAGGAGAGTCCAGTCGTTGTGGCTAGGGATGTCACGATACCAGAAATTTAGTAGTCGATACCAATACCAGTGAAATTCCACGATTCTCGATACCCAATTCGATACCACGGTCAAAAACAAAACAATAAATCCCATGTACTTTATTTATTAAAAACATTTAAACATTACAAAAAACAGTGGCACTGGCATGTAGCCTTCAAGTAATGAATAAAAATAAATCACTATTAACATTACAAAAAAAGAACAGTGGTATGTAGCGTTCAAGTAATAATAATAATTTTAAAAAAATACATGCTGAAAGCAGGCAGTCATGCAGCTATGCGGCTTGCGTTTACACTTGCGTGCATGGCGGGGTTTAAAACATAACTTCCAACCTAATATTAAGTAATATAACGCAGGTGCGCAAGGCAGCCACAGGAGACGCCAACATTGTTTTCAACCGCTCAGTACCGCGCCGTATTAATTACCAAGTTTTGAAAAGAAAAAGTATTTGAAGCGAATAAGCAACGCTGTTTTTGATTTGTTTATTTGGTTTTGAACGAATAGTTTTGGATGCATGCATCGGCTTTGAGTTGGTTCGTTTACTTTGAAATTGCATACGCTCGCAACACACACGCACACGCGCACACGCACGCACACATTCACCGCCGCACCCACTACAACCTGCCGATCTTCAATCAAAACAACATCAAGTAAGTGATGCCGAACGCAGTCGTACCATGCGTGTTTAGAAGCGCAACATTGAAACGGGTCCCGTCTGAAACAGTCGCGCGGCACAGCGTTCCAAACGCAAAGTACTTCCAGACACGACTCTTGCTATTCTTTTTATCGACGAGTCGAGGCGGAGCCATCGCACTTGCTGCAGCTGCAGTTGCCGTCTTCCATGTTCCCGTGTAGGTGTATATGCTACCCACATGACGTCCGGAGGAATTGCATCTTCGGTACCTACGGTACTAAGAAAAACGAGTACCGTCACGTTTTTTGAATTTTGGTATCGACTTGGTACCGAAGTATCGGTTCTCTATATATATATATATATATATATATATACAGGTTAGAAAGTTACCATGGTTAGATAGTTGGATAGGATAATTCAGTCTCAATGTAGGATTTGATCTTTAGTCTTTTAATCTAGATTCATTCCGGCCATGTGCACATGTAACACATGTAAAGCCCTTATATCTCTTCATGTTTACCAATGTGTGGACACATGGCACATTCACAGCCTGGAGAATACTGATGGAGAATTATTTATTTTGAAGAATACCAGTCAACAGAGAGAGACCACCGTAGTCTAAATCCTATGAATAATATGAAAGCATGTTTGTCCAATTAACCTGAATCAGATTGTTTGTAACCCTCTGCCCGTGTGTGTGTGTGTGTGTGTGTGTGTGTGTGTGTGTGTGCCCTCCCAGTCCATCAGCCTGATAGAGCGCGGTAACCCTTCGCGCAGCCTGGAGCAGGTGTGCCGCTGGGCTAACACCCAGCAGCGGCGCGACCCCGACCACGAAGAGTACCACGACCACGCCATCTTCCTCACCAGGCAAGACTTTGGCCCCGCAGGTATGCAAGGTACTGTACTCTTCTCGATCCAGGGCCTGTGCAGACCGACTGCCGATTTCTGCAACGTTCACAAAAATCTAACGTGAGAAAAGTGCCTTCAAGTCCACTTCAAGGCCAAGGTAAGGTCGTGACCTTAAGGCGGTGACCTCACACACACACAGGAAGTACCACTTCTTTGTACACCTGACTTGATGTTGTTTTTTTGTAGCAACAAAAAAAAAAATCTAAATTCAAATTAAAAAAAAAAAAAAAAAAAAAAGGTTTTCTGGCATGTGGGGAAAAAAAAAACATTCTGGAATGTAACATGGTAGTCATGGTGTGATTTGAAGATACATTAACACCAATTACACTGATTCAAAGTTGTAATCGTTGTAATTTACCACTGTGTGTTCAAAGTTCAGTCTGAATTGAATTTCAAATAATGAACTTAATACCATTTATGTTAACAGGGCACATGTATGACGTAACTACGATAAAGCCGTGCATCCGACGCTACCATACATGACTCCCAAAGGAGAATTTCTGCATGGCAGCAGAAACTCCCAATTTTTTCCCCAATATTTGAACGCCGCAGCGCAACCACACCCCGACCATTTCGCTTTTGCGAGAACAGGGTTCCAGAAGAACAAGCCGCTTCTCCGGAGGCCTCCCTGTGAGACTCGCTGACTTGTGCTATATTTTCTTTTACTGTAAGGGGCACGTATTCAAAGGCGCGATCAAAGACCACACTACCTGGTCTCCTTGTGACACCTGCACCGGTTGCCACGGCGGCGGTGGTGTTGTGAGCACAACACCACTGCTGCCAAGGCAACCTGCGGTGCAGCATGCCTTTGCCAGGCCCCTATTTCAGGTTCACGAGCAGACATCGCACTTTCCTGACTGATTTTGCTGAGAGATGATAGATTTTGTATCCAAATATAGACTTGGTGGGGGAGGGGGTGGTGGGGGAGGGTTGCCAGTTCAGGCTACGTGGAGACATTTACTAAGTGTACCGTAATCGGCCAGTTCCTTTTCCTTTTGAATTAATTCAAGCCTTCGAGCAAAACATAAAGCCTTCATTCCCATGTCAAGGGTTGATGTTAGCTTTTTCTTTCTCACATGTTAGCTGGTTAACTTGCTTCCCTACTCCTCGGAGTAGTGACCTAGCGTGCTGTAGCTGCTGCACCTCTGCACCGCTTCTATACGCAAGTAATGAATAACGACGTACGTACGTTCCTAGAGAACATCTTTTATCTGACTGCCAGATAAAGTGATCATAAAGTGATTCGCTGCACTTTTGTGTCATGTGCTGTCTTGTGCTCTGGCTATTTCTTGTCATGTCATGTACTGTACATACAAAGGTACATGTCATTCAGTTTATTCTCATACAGTCATCACCATCTATAGAGAGTACATCTTTTATGGCCTTGGATTAGCTTACCTCTCTGCAGCCACTTTCACCCGCAAAGCCACTGCTGTAAATAACCTGCGGGCTTTAGAAGTATCTTGACCATCACCATCAATACCATCATCATCCTCATCCATCAGGATTCGCATTTTCTGCTTTTTTTTACCTGCATGCCAAAATACTGTTCTACTCCTGTTCAGAAAGCATGATGCTTATTTGAAAACCAACCGCCACCCCACACCTCTGCTGAAAAAAAGTGTGTGTCTGGGGTGT
This sequence comes from Micromesistius poutassou, assembly GCF_964030765.1. Classification (NCBI taxonomy): domain Eukaryota; kingdom Metazoa; phylum Chordata; class Actinopteri; order Gadiformes; family Gadidae; genus Micromesistius; species Micromesistius poutassou. The sequence goes on along the minus strand of NC_140291.1, from coordinate 3,882,789 downwards.
GTGGGTCGGGGTACATGGTGCTTCTGAACCCCCCAAAACCAATTGCACTAAAGCCGCATCGCTGCACATCTCTTGATCGAGTTCTGTTGTGTTGTTTGTCCTTTGCTTGTACCTTAGACTGCTGTGTTTACTGTGTCAAACTGTTGTTTCGTATCAGCAAAGCTGGGCTTTTTCCGTCAAGCTTGCGTTATGATCTGTGTGCTGTGATGTCCGTGTACAGCTTCCATGCTGCATTTTCTCCACCAGCTTCATTCATTATTTTTTTACTTCCTTGCTTCGTTAAAGGGATTTAGAAAGGCAATTAGCCGCCATGCAGGGATATGAGCTTCAGGCCCTTTAGAATCTATAGCAGACGCTTAATGTCTTGATACCGCCTGCTCGATCCAAGCGTCCATAATACTCGCCCCTTAGGACATTTTTTTTGTTATTGACGCCTCGACTATATTTACATCTGACATTTTCTTATCTGGGCTCATCCCAGCCAGGCACACAAATAATATCGTCGAGTTAAGAGCACGTAGCTACGCCGTGAACTTCCCAGTGAAGATTCTTTTGGGTATGTTTGTGTCGTTTCCTCATTCAAATGTGGATTCATCCATGTAATTGCCATAAACTTAGCTTAGTCATATAATTGCGCCAAAAAGTTCCAAAATCCCAATGAAATCGGTTGAGAGCCTTTGAAACACACCCTGAATACATTGTTTCATAAAAACAGAGCAAATACTACCTTCACACTGCACTGCATGGTTGGTTCATCTATATTCATCCATTGTTCTCTGTATTTGAAGAGGCTCTGAGGCAATAGTCAGCAACCTTCAAGGGAGGCGTACTTATTGATATTGGATCAAATCAAGCAATATCAATATCAACATCGCTTAACAAACCACTTTCCGGCAATTGTTTGAGACACGGTTAATGATAATGACACTGCGTTGTGTTTTTTGTTTGAACGGCATCCTTTCAATCGAATTACACTTGAAATTTAATCACGAACGTCATGTACTGGAAAAGAGCACAAACGCTTATGTCAGCAATGAAAGCGTAAACCCGTTTTTTTCAGCCTATGTAGACTTTGAACACCACTATCAACGATGGACACACGATTCACGTTTAGTGCTACACACTCCAAAGACAGGATACCATCCCTTCTTTTGAGTGTGTCTGCAACGTCGTGACCTTTGGCACGGTAGTTCATTTTCAGTGCCCTGCTCTCTCTCTCTCTCTCTCTTTCTCTCTCTCTCTGTATCTCTCTCTCTCTCACTCTGTTGCCTAGGTTACGCACCGGTGACGGGCATGTGCCACCCGCTGCGCAGCTGCACCCTGAACCACGAGGACGGCTTCTCCTCCTCCTTTGTCGTCGCTCATGAAACCGGCCATGTGTGAGTAACCTCATAATAACAGTAATGATTGGCCCTGTCTGTCTCTCTGTCTTGTCTGTCTTGTCTTGACTGGTACCTGTCGTACACTAGGCTATTTTGTCACACCGTCATATCTTTGTGACAGTTCGCCAGAGGTGTTCGGCACATAAATATCTTATGGTCAAAAACGATGTAAAAGCGTAAAAGCTGAGCTTCTGGTGATGGACATCGTTGGAGCATGTACGACACTGTCCCGATTTGCAATTTAACTACTTGAGACGAGTCTCGCTGGGTTTAAATACTCACAGCAGATAGAATAGATGTTGTCGGCGGGCCGTCATTGCAACTTGTCGAAAGTGCGAGAACGCCGCCTACCCGGGCTCGCCACTCAAGAAAGTTTGGTGAATAAAGCTATTGTAGTCAACGAAACATTCATTCATTACAAACACAATCAGATTCAGGTTAATCTGCTGTCTGAGGTCATCCCACTTGTGCTGTACATTGTCAGGCCTGATGGCTCCTCTCACAGCTCAGCAGCGTGGTGGAGTGCTTTGCCGATTATCAGGCGAAAGGGCTAATTATCTGCACTGTTGAACGAGAAATAAAAGGATGAAAAACAACCTTGAGGTATTTTTCCTCCAGGGCTCTCGCTGTTGGAGTTGATTTTTTTTTTTTTTTCTCATTTTATGGAAGGCACATTTTTGATTAAAGTTTGGGGTGCACTTCTGAGCAATGTTTTTCTTGACTCAACAGCACCTCCTGTGTTTGAGCTGTCGGGTCCTGGCACTGTGCAGTAGAGTTTAGATTCTCTGCCCGAGCCCGACCCGAGGCTGACCCGAGCCCGACCCGAGCCTGACCCGAGGCTGACCCAAGCCACGGGCCGGGTCGGGCCGATGTTTCCCACCACTGCCCTCGGGCCGGGCCGGGCCGGGCCTTTGATCAAGCGTTTGTGTTTTTTTTTTTTTTCTTTTTTTAATCATTGCTTTATTGGCCTAATCTGAGGAGAAAGCTATGCCCTAAACATAAATATTATAGGCCTAAGTAACAAACGTGTACAAAGTCGCACAAAAAAAGACGCCACACATGTTGCAGCACGCGTGTCTCCTCCACTCGCACTCATCACAACGGGCCGGCTGTGCTGTGCGGCTAAGATATAAAAAAAAGTTGTCGGGTTGAAATCGGGCTGGGGCTCATAATTCCAGTTAATGTGTTCGGGCCGGGCCGGGCTCGGACAGAACGTGCACGGGCTCGGGTAGGGTCGGGCTTGATTTTCTGGGCCCGATCTAAGCTCTACTGTGCAGGACATTTTGGAAAAATGTCTGTACGAGTTATGTTGCCTTTAATTTAGGGTAACTGTTAACCATGAGTCACTCTCCCAAAACACATGAACGACAGAGGCATTCTTGTGTGACGCGCTTGCTGGCTTTAGCAATAGGTCAGCCTAGCCTTGTGGAAGACTGGTCATACACAATGACCAGTGCATGGGCCCAGTCTGCCCAGGTAGGTGGGTAGGTTGACAAGCAGGGAGGCCAGCCTTTTTCTTGATAGAGCACTTCATTTATTGTTTGCTGTCGGGGTGTGTAGAGAACCACAAATATGACCAAAAATTATTCTAATAATAAATTGACTGCCCTAGCTTTCAATTGAATCTCATGATTCATGTATTCAATTCATGTACGCATACATTTTGTGGGATGTGGTACAAAAGAAAAAGAAATGTTAATGTAATTTTTGTATTGGTCTAATTGGTATAATGGTCTAATCTAATTCCATAGCTCTCCATAGCTGCAGGGTATCCTAGCAATCATCTCATCCCTTTGGTTGCTAGCAATCAGAAAACACCCCTCAAGTGATGGGAACCCCCTGTGTCTACTTGATGAATATATATTTGTATGCATATCCCATATTGATTATGAAAGCATTGCTTGCTTGTTGTAATAATGTACACCGTTTATCATCTTAATTAAATTCTCCATTTCATTTCATATTCATTTCGTATTTCTATTGATCTCTCATTTCCTCTTTTTTTGACTCATCTGCGGCTGACACCCCCCCCCCCCCCCCCCCGTCGTGGGATTAATCCAGGGTACCTTATCTTTGTCCGACAGGCTGGGGATGGAGCACGACGGCCAGGGCAACCGGTGTGCGGACGAGACCAGCATGGGCAGCATCATGGCCCCCCTGGTACAGGCCGCCTTCCACCGGTACCACTGGTCCCGCTGCAGCAAGCAGGAGCTGAACCGATACATCCAGTACGTCCCCCCCGTCCCCCCCCCCCCTGTCCACACACACCTCGTCCCCCCACTGAGTGTTATCTGATCTTATGTATTTAACCCTTATTACATTTTCAGACTTGATTTGCATATTAACAGACAGACATTTCTACAAATATTGGCACTGACAGAACTCACATCAAACATACATATATACACATGTATTTGGGGAAATAATAATGAATCACGAATTTCAGAACTTGAACTTCACTGCATTTGCAGGAAAATGTGAATACTTTTATTTCTTATTTAACTCAGCAAGTAGCCTAGCGCGATATTTGTGCTCTAATAGCTGGTCTTTCCTGGATCAAAATAATTTAGCAGATGCAGGGATATGCAGATCAGAAAGGGGAAACCCCACACACATGCATTTAATGAATCGCCTAGGGCTAAATCGTCACTCATACTAACATTTTAAGTCATATGTAAAGTCTATAATATATTTGGCCTTTATACATTTACTAAGTATAGTTGTTTGTGTGTGTGTCTCTCTTGGAATTCATTATTGATGCAACAAGTTAGTGTAGTGGTGATTTGCCTCCCAGACAATAGGTACTGGGTTTGAGTCCCACACAGCTTTCTCTCTTTCTTTCCACCCGCTCCTTCTCACTCTATCTCGCTCTTTCAATTTCTATCCTCTCTCTCTCTCTCTCTCTCTCTCTCTCTCTCTCTCTCTCTCTCTCTCTCTCTCTCTCTCTCTCTCCCCATCAGTTCTTATGACTGCCTCCTGGATGACCCCTTTAAACATAAGTGGCCCAAGCTCACCGAGCTTCCTGGCATCAACTACTCCATGGACGAGCAGTGCCGCTTTGACTTTGGCGTGGGATACAAAATGTGCACCGCTGTGAGTCCACACACACACACACACACACACACACACACACACACACACACACACACACACACACACACACACACACACAATAGTGGCCTTCATGGGGTTCTTAATCATCTGTAAAGGTTGGGTTCGGCAAAGGTTCAAACATCTTCAATCAGGAACGTCTATCAAAAGCAATTCCACCTGGGGGTGATTGCATTGTTGTTGGTAGCGCTGTGACAGGGAGTTCTCAGACGGACACGCAAGACAGGCACACACACACACACACACACACACACACACACACACACACACACACACACACACACACACACACACACACAAATCTCATTCTCACCCCCATCAACCATCTAATTCACCAGGCCCTGACTGGAGAGGAAATGGGGGGTCTCAAAGTTACTTCTGAAGTCCATACCAGGGTTTCTTAATCGAGGGGTTGCGGCCAAAATGGATCCCTATCCGATCCGATCCCTATCCCGATCCCTATCCATATTTCTGGTGTGCTCAGAGTCTTTCGGTTGGGCGTGTATCTTTTCCGGTCCTGACGTGAGGAAATGGAAGAACCTTCGATGTATAAGCCATGTTTGCAAGAAGGATTGACATCTGACATGATGTATTTCCCCCCCCCCCCCCCCACCCCCCCCCCCCCTGTCAGTTCCGCACATATGACCCATGCAAGCAGCTGTGGTGCAGTCACCCTGACAACCAGTACTTCTGCAAGACCAAGAAAGGCCCGCCGGTGGACGGAACAGAGTGTGCAGCCGGCAAGGTAGACCTTAAGAACTAAGAACCACTTTAGGTAATTCTTACTCTCTGGAAGGGGTTTGAAACACCAAGGAGATAATCATCGCTTCTTGGTAACATAATTTGCCCAGAATTATTTAGTAATTTTCTTACAATGGCACAAATTTCAAACCAATTATCTTTTGAAGGCTTGACAATATCCTCTCTCTCTCTCTCTCTCTCTCTCTCTCTCTCTTTTTCACCGTCATGCTGATATTATTATAATTTTCTCTGCTAGTACTAAATTGCTTATTATCATATTTTATTCTGTGACAAGCGAATAAACACAATCCTTCCTTCCTGTGCGTTGCCCTTCTTCAGTGGTGTTTCAAGGGCCACTGCATCTGGATGACCAGCCAGCAGCCCGTGGGCCACGATGGCAGTTGGGGCTCCTGGTCCAAGTTGAGCACATGTTCCCGGACGTGCGGCGGAGGGATACGTTCCCGCAGCCGGCAGTGCAACAACCCTGTGTGAGTGTGAATCAGCACCAAGACCAAGACAGTGCAACGGCAAATCAGGATCACTACAAAAAGCATCAAATGTCTCTGGCGCTTTAAAGCATTATGAGGTCCTGGAAAAGGTTCCTCAAGGGGCGGTAACCCTCGGACACCGTGGTGGACACCGGTGGTCAGGGAAGCCGTCCGACTGAAGAAGGAGGCCTTCCGGGATATGTTATCCCGGAGGACTCCTGACGCAGTTGCAGGGTACCGGGCGGGCTCGAAGGGCTGCAGCCGCTGCCGTGTCACGGGTGCAAGCGGTTGAGACGAGTTTTCTCAGGAGGGTGGCTGGTAAGGATGTCCACTGGACGCCTCCCTTGGGAGGTGTTCCAGGCACGACCAGTGGGGAGGAGACCCCGGGGAAGACCCAGGACTAGGTGGAGAGATTATATCTCAACACTGGCCTGGGAACGCCTCGGGATCCCCCCCGTCAGAGCTGGTCAATGTGGCCCGGGAAAGGGAAGTCTGGGGCCCCCTGCTTGAGCTGCTGCCCCCGCGACCCGACCCCGGATAAGCGCATGACGATGAGGATGAGGAGGCAACGCGGGGGAGGCACAAGCCACCAACAGCTCCAGCACTCCACACTTATCTTCCTATCTTCCTTTGAGGCGAGCTGCCGATTATAATAGACCTCTCTATTTGATTTTTTTTTTTGTTCCTTCCATCCTGTGGCGCAGGCCGGCGTACGGAGGCCGGGAATGCCCCGGCTCGATCTTCGACTACCAGATGTGTAACACGGAGGAGTGCGCCGGCCCTTACGAGGACTTCCGTGCACAGCAGTGCGTCAAGAGGAGCAACAAGTACCACAACAACGTCAAGCACACCTGGCTGCCTTACGAACACCCAGATGGTTAGTCGGTAGGGTAGAGGCTGGGGGGGGGAGGGGCGGTGTGTGTGTGTGTGTGTGTGTGTGTGTGTGGGGGGGGGGGGGTGGGAGTCGGCGGGGGGGGCTACTGCTCCTCTGGAAGGTTACGGTCTTGGATAGGTTATCGCGGAGCCGTCGCCAGTGGAGTGGAGGAACAAAACATCGGAGGAATGACATTTGCAGAGCGCGGCACGTCAATTTCACCGGCGCACGTTTTAGCAGAGGCGGGTTTATATAGTTCTTTGGTGTCCTATTAACATCGATGTCCGGCATCTGGAGGAAGTCCATTCCAGCTAAATCGAAAAACCTGTCCCAGAATGTTGTATTTCTGCTAGTCGCCACGTGCGCGAGCACACACACACACACACACACACACACACACACACACACACACACACACACACACACACACACACACACACACCTTCTTTCCCCTTCTTGTCATAATGGTTTTCCAGTGATACACTGGACACACACTGTAGCATTGCTTAATGCTGCAGTGTTGTCTTTTTTATGCACCTTTCTCCAGAGACCCTGTAATTATCCAGCATCCCTTTTATATCCTCTTTTATGTGACAGGAGGAGAAAAAATGCTCCTAACACATTTGTATGAAATGCTAATTGGCCAATCATTTTCATGAATAATCAATGGTCTGTCTTGCTTTGTGTGTCTGTCACCTTTGTCCCATTTGTCCCATTTTTAATTAAGAGCAAAAAATTTACTTATTGTGCCCTTCTTCATAATCATCGTGTTATAAAAGCAACACAATAATCAAAATCAAAAAGGTTAGTTCCAAACCCCATGTCAACAAACTAAATATAGGCTTCCTTGAGAAAGATGGTTCTTCACTTAGTAATACCATGCAGGTGGCCATCGGGACGTTTGGGAGGTTTCCCGTTGGGCCGAAATTACTTTGACCATTATTTTATCTTTTCCTAAAGTAGTCTTTCTTAATTCATCTGGAATTTCAGCCCCAGCATCGCAGTATATATAATATGGATTATACAATGTACGGTAGTTTATTATTATTCCAATTATTTTGGTTGGTTTGGCCCATGTTGCATCATTTCTTGAGCGGTAACGGAAGAGAATCAGCGAACAGAAGCGACAAGTGACATTGATTGTGGAGGGCAGGAAAAAGCCAAGGAGGAGCCGAAAAAGACTTTCAAAAAAAGAGAGATATAAAAAAAGAAGGGCACTGGAGGAAGATTCCGGAAAATGTGCCAAAATAAACCACCTGATTAGAGGACAGACACAAGTTGCAGCCGGTAGAGAGAGGTGGATCTAATGATTAATTTGCTTAATCATTTCATATGTTAAGCCATATGACAAATCACAAATATAATTTGTGAAAATGAACACATAAACTCCAGCATGATCTGTGTAAGTTAGCCCAAGCAATAACCCCTTCTTTTTTTTGTAGCATCATCAGCATGTGTGTGTGTGTGTGTGCGTGTGCGTGCTTGCGTGTTTGTGTGTGTGTGTGTTTCTAGAGGCCCATAAGTGTGAGCTGAGCTGCCAGTCCAAGGAGACGGGGGAAGTGGTGTTTATGAACCAGGTGATGCACGACGGAACCCGCTGCAGCTACAAAGACCTCTTCAGTGTGTGTGCCCGCGGCGAGTGCCTGGTACGTTGTCTACACACGCGAGGGCCCTCCCACACAGCCACAGACACACACAGACACACACTAGAGCATGGACCCCCCCCCCCCCCCCCGAGCCCGACGGGCCGGGTCGGGTTCGGACAAATATTTAGAAATGATGCTCGGGTTCGGGTCGGGCCGGGTCACATCTGAGCGATAAGGAGTTGGAGTTGGCGTTGGGTTTGTTGTGTTAATTTTACTTTGCTGGGGACACTCTTGTTAATTTAAATCATAGGCTACCTGTCCTACAGAACCTCAGAACCTCTTGTGTCATTTTGTGGAATTTATCGTGGCCTTTTTTGTGGCCACGAAATTGAATTTAAATTGGTTATGATTCTGTGCAACAAGCACACGTTAACACACTTGTTGCGCCTTTATTAAACAACTGAACCTCAGAACCTCTTGTGTCCTTTTGTGGAAATGATCGTTATCGTGGCCTTTTTTTGTGGGCCTATTTGAATTTAAATTGGTTATTATTCTGCGAAACAAGCACGCGTTAACAGTTGACATTTCCAAATGCCTTGCAGAAAAAATAGACTTTAACTGTGTCGGGTCGGGCTCGGACATATATATCTTGATGCTTGTATGGTTTGGTTACTTCTACTCTGTGGGGGCCGGCTCGGACAGAAAAATGCGGCCTGTTCCGCTCTCTAACACACACACACACACACACACACACATACATATACACACACGTACACACACACACACACACACACACACACACACACACACACACACACACACACACACACACACACACACACACACACACACACACACACACACGTACATACGCACCCATGTACGTACGCACGCCACACACATTCAAAATTCTAAGATCTCTGTGAACATTATGGCTTTATTGCTGTTGCAGTGAGGCTCCCACATATATCCATTTCATCCTACGTTATTTTCCCTGCCCGAATCTCACGCACTGTGACCTTGTGGTGTACGGCCTGCCTTCCCCCCCCCCCCCCCCCCCCCCCCCTCAGCACGTGGCCTGCGACAAGGAAGTGGGATCCTACAAACAGGAAGACAAGTGCGGCGTCTGCGAGGGGGACAACTCCCACTGTCGCACCGTGAAGCTGACCCTCACCAAAACGCCCAAGAAAACAGGTTAGACGCCGCCATTTCCACCACATAGTCCGCAGCACCGTCCACCCCCACCGGCGCAGCCTGCTTCAACCGCCCCCAGTATGCCCCCTGACGATAAGCAAAGGAGCAAAATCAGTACAGACACCGTACGCTGGTGTTTGATGGAAATCCAAATAACTGAGATGAGGTAACTGGCCTGTGTCCGTTGTCCCCGGCAGGCTTGCTGAAAATGTTTGACATCCCTGCGGGCGCGCGGCACATTGTGATCGAGGAGAACGGGACGTCGCCTCATATAATTGGTGAGTGTCAATTTAAAAAAAGAAAAAGACGAATCGCAAAGGCGATGCCACAGCTCCTCAACCAATTATTTATTGCATTTTTATCCTGTTTTTCCACTGCTGCTGGGCTGTTGCAACAAACAAATTTCTCCTACAGGGGATTAAGAATGTTTTTTTCTATCTAATTGTGATGATATAAAGGTGTACAATTCTGTGTTTTTACAGGTGTTTTTTTTTATTATTTGAGTTTGCCTCTTGCAGTGTCTGTAAGATTATATATCTCCTGCTTTGGTTCACACATCAGACACGGAAAAAGTGCAAACGAAAACAGGCTCTTTCTTGACAGTGAGAAGGAGGAAAGGGTGAATGGCCTGGATGGCCAATCGAGGGTCGGTGTGCACCTGTTCCTACTGCCGCCAAAAATGGGTGAAAAAAATATATATATAAAAAATAAATAAAATAAATAGAAATTCAATCATAAAAGGTGCATTATTATCTAGGACACCTCTTCCCAAACGCTTTCACCTCCAGACCCCCAAAATTGAAATCTGTTGTGTAATAAAACGTACAAAAAAAGCATCATGAATCACCATCTACAGCACCGTTTGCTGAAGGACAGCGAAGGTAGTTCTCTCAGGTGTATTCATTTTGTCTGTCGCGGTTTATTTATTTTTACTTGAACTGTACTCATTTTTTATTTTCATACATAGTCGCGTCCCTAAATCTTGTACTGTACATTGACCGGTGCGTGGTTTGTGAGAATTGTATGTGACTGTTGATTGTGTTTATTTCATCATGTTGCTGCTTTCTTGGCCAGGTCATTCTCGTAAAAGAGATTTTAATCTCAATGAATTTCTACCTGGTTAAATAAAGGATTGATTGATTGATTGATGACCGTCTACGAACTGCCCCATTATCAATGTTATTTTAGTGCTACTTGACAAACACACAGCATTATCGTCCCCAGGGCCGAGGTTGGCAGGGTAACACACTGTGACAGTTTACTACTGCATGTGTTGTTGGCTTCCTGCCATCCCTTTGTGGTGCCTCTCTCTCCAGAGTCCCTGTATTTACTTTGATGAAATCCCACATTTATATATTGAGGATAAAAGAACAAGCCATGAATTTAAAATGTGTCTGAAATTAATTAATTTCCTTTGAAAAGAACATCCCTGTAATAATTGAAAGTGCCCAGTTGTTTTTTTCCCCATCTTATTACACACTAATTACACACACTTGAAAGTAATGGCGCACACAGAACAGAAACTCAATCATTGAAATTGGCTGAGCAGAGGGGGTATATATTGTATCAGTTATGCAAAGTTGACAAGAGGCTGTATGAAATTGGCTAGTACGTGTGGGTTTACTGGCTGGTGGCCTTCCAGGCGTTGGAAGGGTTGAATAATAATGCCCATTAGGAAAGTCGTGACATCAAAACTGAAAGTCAAATGTCCATCATATCAGAATATAAGATGACACACAGCTCAGAGTGCGGCAGCTGAATGGAGAAACAGCAAACGCCAAAATACATTATGGGGATTGGTCTAAAGCACTCGCTAATAACAGTCGAAAGATTTCCCAGCATGCTGCTCTTTCTCTATCCTAAACGTAACCGAGGAACGCACACGCCTCGCATCCGGGCAACATTTTATCCGCAAAACGCTTTAAGTTAGGTCTGACCTTACGACCGTTCTTCTCTCTTTTTTACCCCGTCGGTTCAGCTGTGAAGAACCAGGTCACTGGCCACTTTGTGCTGAACGCCAAGAGCGAAGAGGCCCAGTCCAAGGTGTTCATCGAGAACGGCCTGGAGTGGGAGTACTCCCTGGACCAGGGGAAGGAGACCCTGAAGACCACCGGGCCGCTCTACGAGGCCATCGTGGTGCTGGTGAGCCCCCTCCAGCCCTCCCCCCATCCCTCCCCCCCACCTCCTTCTCTTCCCCCTGCCGTGGTGTTACCGTTATAACCTCTGTTTGGATCTGTGTCCCTGTCCCCCCCCCCCCCGGGCGTAAAGGTCATTCCCCAGGAGGACGACGTGAAGATCAGCCTGACCTACAAGTACATCATCCACGAGGACCTGCTGCCCGAGATCACCAACAACAACGTGCTGCTCACCGAGCTGGACACCTACGAGTGGGCGCTGAAGAGCTGGTCCCAGTGCTCCAAGCCCTGCGGGGGAGGTGGGTGCAGCGGCTCACTTCATGACCATCGTTAATGTATACAGTGTGTGTTGATAATAGTTAATAGATTGTGTGTGTGTGTGTGTGTGTGTGTGTGTGTACACACATGCAAGTCTGTGTTTTTGTTTGTGTGTGTGTGTGTCCGATTGTGTGTGATTGTGTATGTGGGTATTTGTGCGCCTGTGCTTTTGTGTGTGTCCACATGCTCATGTGTGTATGTATTGGAGAACCCTTATAGGCTGATCACTCCCCCCCCCCCTCCCTGTAGGTATACAATACACCAAATATGGCTGCCGGGGGAAGAACAACAACCGATTGGTGAATCGCAACTTCTGTGAACCCAGCAAGAAGCCCAAACCCATCCGCAAACGCTGCAACCTCCACGAGTGTGCCCAGCCCATGTGAGAGCAGACCAATCAACCACATCAGTCTCAATGTATTTTAAATAGCAGCACAGGAAAGCAATATTGGCTGTGCTGGCGAAATGTTCAATGTTAGCACTTTGTAAATTATTCCGAAAATACTGTGTGCGATAAAGCGCAGAGTTTAAGCGCGGATAACCTTGGTAAAGTGTTTTCTAAATGTAACATGATCAAACTTAAAAGGATTGAAAAAGAAAGGGTGGCAGAGCGTTCGAAATATTGATGGAATTATGAATGTTTAAAAGGTGATTAAATGCACTGCTGCCCTTTTGGGATCAAGACGTAGTATTGATAGTTCAGAGAAAGGTCAGAGAAATACTGAATCCAAGTTATGGATGTAGATTTGTTTCTTTGTGTCCAGTACAAAACCTTTTGTGCTGCAAACAAAAATAATTATTCTGAAATCATTAGTGAGCTTTAGAGATTTTAAAAGACCAAATTGTTTTGGTCTGTTGTTTTTTTTGGAAATGTTTTGCATACAAACAAAGATAATGAATCTGAGACCAACAAAAAGGCTGAACATTTTAAGGATTCCAAAATAAAATGTTGGAATCAAGTTTAATAAATCGAGATTCAAAACGTTTGAATCCAAAATAATTATCCCACACTAAAATGTGTGGGATGAGGATAATTGTAATGCATCGTTTTTCATCAAGTTGTTGTGTTATTTTATTGCAACACATGTTTTGGCTTCTTTTGAAAAATGAATGGCACAAACCAGCAGCCTGACCAAAGGGGGAATGCAGCCCAAATGGAATCAGTTTTTGTGTTCAAATGCATTCATTTTACTCTCAAAACTTTGAAAGCAATTCTTTCTGTTTGTATTATCAAAGAAAAAATAATTACTGTCAATGCTTCAGACCAAAGCACACAGCCCGTGAACTTATAAACTTAAAAAATAAAAGGGGCTGTGCTCTTTGGGCTGTACCTGACGTGAAGCCTTCTGACTCTGAAAAGCCTCGGGAGCAGCACCTCGGCTAAGCGTGTTTCTGTGGACAGGTGGGTGGTGGAGGAGTGGACCCCGTGCAGCAAGACGTGCGGGAAGCTGGGCTACCAGTCGCGGGTGGTGCAGTGCTTGCAGTCGCTCCACAACGGCACCACCAGGCCCGTGCACGCCAAGCACTGCAGCGAGGAGCGGCCGGAGCTGCGACGCACGTGCAACAGCACGGTCTGCCCCGCCCAGTGGAGGACGGGGGCATGGTCTCAGGTAGGTTTCCAGCCCAAAGGCGCCAGGTTCCAACCCAAAATGTACACGGCCTACCTTGAAGGTCTCCAACTTGAGCGAGAAGACCCTAAATGAAGATTAATGACAAATAAATGAAGACATTAATGCCAAAAAAAGCACTGTATGTTGCTCGGATATAAGTGACTAAATAGCAAATGGTAAAAGGTTTTCCTGCATCTTTTTTTCCTACACTATGCTCAAGTCAAATTTGTAAACTTTCTATACTTTTGTTGTGAGTAAACTTTCTCTTTTCAACCAACCTTCAGAACATTGATTTGTTTGTTTCATTGCATAACGAGCATCTTTAGCACACAGCTTAATTTATGGCTCCACATGAATCAAACTGTCGACAGATAAGTATCTGTCCTGAAAGCAAAGCCAATACTTATTGAAGTAGAGAAAGAAAGAGAGAGAAAACACCTTGTCCTTGTCCTTGACAACCACACAGAAAGATATGCTGTAGATCGCTGAAAGGCAGGATGGAGAATCTAAGCATATTCATTTATATATATATATATATATATATATATATATATATATATATATATATATCAGTGGCTGAGCTGAAGACTGCAAGGGAAGCCCTAAAATTTCAAAAATGAAATGGTCAAATATATACTGTTGTGTTAACATTTCATTGACTAAAAATGTGTTAGAACACGTCCATCTCGAAGACGAGTTTGTTCAGAATCAGCTGCTTATCCCAGGTCGACTGACTCGATTTCCTTCTCATTCACTCCTGTAGCGTCACAGTGGATTTGCCTGTTGAAGCTCAGCGTCCATCCACTTTAATGGGGCTGCATAGAACAGCTTTTTTTAGTGCGTTGAAAGTCAATGGTCATTGGATAATGCTGCGATTATGTCCCTCCCACGGACGCTCAGCGTCTCTGGGGGTGAATGGAGGAGTGGGCTGGCCTGGACGCTGGGCTTCTGCGTGATGATTGGAGGGTCTGCGAAAGACTAAGTTGTCCTTTGATTGACAGCGATTTTGAACTATAAAAAGTCGCCGGAGCTCTCTTCATTCCTCAGTCCCATCACGGATTTTGCAAGCGAGTCGAAAGACGAACTGCAACCTATTTCTTTATATTTGCTTGGCGAAATTGCTAGACGCTTTTCATCATACATTTCATACACTTATTCACACAATTCCTTGCTTCAGTTTAACATAATTCCCACATTTCCTTGTTCAAGTTTAATATCGTTTTGGTAGTTGGCCATCACTTTGATTCAGGGAGCCTGAGGTCTGAACTTCAAGTCCTGTATTCAGATCAGGACTTGCAGGGTGACAGGGGAAAGCTGTGTGATTTCTTGGTGTTCCTTAAAGACATGGATTTGGACAGTGCCTCAGTGGACCTCAGCTTTACAAACTGTTCTCATTAGTGGCAACAATTGGAGCTACATCTGCAGGTGTAGAAAGGAGCTTCTCCTTTTAAAGCGGCTCAAGTCCTACACCTAACACAATGGACCAAGGCCGTTTAAGCAGCCTAGCTCTGCTGGCTATTGAGAGGACACTGGTCAAGTCACTGGAAAATACAGCTAGTTGGTATGACAGAGCATTTCCTTGAAAAGGAACAGAGAGCATAATTTACATATGCATAAATTGACAATTTATATGATGTAGGCTGAAAATTAGCTTCCCCTTTTTGAAAGAGCATCAGCCACCACTGATGCGTCTTACACTATCGTGAGTAAATACTAGTTCCCAATAGTGTGAATGTGGCTTCTTATTCAATTCAATCAAACAAGTGGAAAAATTTTGAACAGGGTTTTTTCAAATACCTCAGTGTGTGTGTGTGTGTGTGTGTGTGTGTGTGTGTGTGTGTGTGTGTGTGTGTGTGTGTGTGTGTGTGTGTGTGTGTTAGTACTTGCCCTTGGTTCTATGAACATCTGTACTGTACTGTACCGACGGCGATATATTGTTTCACTTCTTATGACAAATGTACTCATTGTAAGTCGCTTTGGATAAAAGTGTCTGCTAAATGCCCTAAATGTAAATGTATGTGTGTGTGTGTTGGTGCCTGTGTCTATGTGTGTGTATGCCTGACTGCCTTCCTGCCCTTCCGTCCGTCCGTCCGTGTGTCCGTCTATGCGTGTGCGTGTGTGTCTATGTGTGTGTCTGCGTGCGTGCGTGCGTGCGTGCGTGTGTGTGTGTGTGTGTGCGTGCATGATTGTGCGTGTGTGTGCTCTCCACCCAGTGTTCGGTGAGCTGCGGGGAGGGCATCCAGCAGAGGCAGGTGGTATGCAAGGCCAGCGACAACACCATCAGCCACTGTGATGGGGCCAAGCCCGACACCATCCTGATCTGCACCCTGAACCCCTGTCCGGGTAAGACCCGGGCGAGAGAGCATGCATTCGACCAAGCGGACGAGGTGAGAGAGAGATGTGAGAGAGGGGAAAGAGAGCACCAGAGAGAGGGCGGGTAGAGAGAGAGAGAGAGAGAGAAAGTGAGGTTGATGTAGAGAGAGTGCGAGAGAGCAGGATAGAGGGATTTAGAGAGAGAGGGAGGGAGGGTCAAGAGCGATCAAGAGGGGGTAAGAGGAAGGGTTAGAAAGAGAATGAGAGATGGACAGGTTGAGAGGGAGGGGGCAGAACGAGTTAGGGTGAGCAGGGGAAGAGATCAGGGGAGAGGTAGAGCGAGAAACAGAAAGCTAAGGCTCAACAATGAGAGAGAGAGAGTGAGAGGTGGAGAGAGAGCGAGAGTGTTTTTGTTACGGGTTCTGACAGCTCTAGCTGTTTGTAATGTATTGCTGCGCCAGAGGCAAACACACAAACACAGCAAGTCCGTTCAATCCAGCATTAGTGCACAGTGGGAGTGTTGGCCTGCTTACCATAGCTTCTCCTCTCGCCCAATTCCCCTTTCAAACATGATATTATTATGTGATATTATATTATTATTGTTATTCATAGTTGAGGGTTTGTTCTTTCGACCCACATTTATTCATTAATCAATTCAAGTCATCTAACACGGTTTTTGTTTAAATACAATGGTATATTGTTGATAACTTGGAGGCAAGGCTACTGGAAGTTTAAGCCTTGCATCAGTTCAGGCAGCCACTGTGGCTCGGCACTCATGACCCCCAATACTTTCTCATTTTGCGACATTTCCAGAATATGTGTTATATTTCTCCCCCCCCAAAACAGCCTCCAGCAGGGCTGTTGTGCAGATAAAAATCTACCTTTAATCTTTAAACAATCACTAGCTGACTTCTGGAGCTAGTGGTCATTTTTTGTATGCCAGTTATCTTTGGCTATTTTGATTTAATTTGAATGAATTATCATAACATGAATAAGCGTGACTTAAGGTGACGCTGATAAAACTTGAATACATTACCTTGTCCTCAGAATACGGTTTATGCCGCAGTCAGTTCAGATAACAACGCTGCTGACGTCAACAGCTCGCCCACAGAGCACAGACTAGTGATGGGTCGTTCACAAACAAATCAGTTCGAACGAATGACTCTTTAACATGAGCGAACCGACCTGATTCCCCGTTTCAGTTCGTCTCGTTCGTTCTCCGAGACTCAACTCCCAGCTCCACCCACTAGTCGCTGAGTTGCTGACGCTGACTCGCGAGTTGCCATTCGTTCACTGACTGTGTTTAGCGGTGAGAGTGTGAGAAGTGAAGTGAGAAGTCACGAGAGCCAGCCGGGCAACATCCGAACATTCCGAGCGCTCCTCAGCTGAAGGAACTTAGTTAATGTTGTGTTGATTGATGACCGTTTGCACCATTGCACAATCGTGATTCGTTTGAGAATGAGAACGAGGGAGGAGCTGAGTCTGACCGACTCAGCTGGGAACCATGATTAGCCGCTACCAGAAACGCGACTGAACGAACGAACGAACAAATGATTTGAAAGATTCTTCTTGGCGAACTGACCGACGCGAACTGATTCAAGCAAACTAATCATGAAATCCATCACTAGCACAGACTTCACGCTGCTTAACCAACTACTTTTCTTTTGTTGTTGTTTTTATTGAGAACCCACTAGTGGCAGAAATGACCTTTAAAGGTATAATACCATTGCCAAATGAAAATATGTAAAAACAACTAGAGCAATTTTTTTATATTTTGTTTATTAGTGTTTTTACATTATTCAAATGGTTTCCGACAATGTCAGAGAAATTTCTCATTTTAGTTGCATGTCTGGGGCGAAATATGCACTTTACCGCCTAACTTCTGAAAACGAAAACATCCAGTCCTCCAGTAGGGACCTATTAAATTGTTGATATTCAAATGATATTCAATTCAATATCCAATATCGATGTAGCTTAATAAAATGTGACAGCCTCAATCAGTCGTTATATTGTATCTCATTGTGGAGCTGAGTGCAACACATTGATTCGCTTTCACTCTCTCCCTCTATTACCAACTCACTGACAACAGACTCGTCTGTGAACCGCCCCTCCTCTCTGTGGACACTAAATCCAAATAATATTTCTGACAGACTGAATGTGGATGCTGACATGAGTGGGTGCCCACATTGTCCTCATATATTTTTATTTTTCTGATTATTGTTAATATCACATGCGCAGCATAGGAGCTGTACATACTGTACGATGGCCATCAAACAATCATCCACCGCAACCTTAGAATTGCATCGACGGGTTGTGCTCAGAATATCCCTGGCTAGGCTAGCTAGGCTGAAAATAACAAGATCACAAGGCTATTTACTGTCTGTATGAATAAGAGGGGGCTCATACAGATGTCGTGTTAACATCTCCCATGAATGATACACTGTATACTGTATCCCTCTCTCTCGCTCTCTCTCTCTCTCTCTCTCTCTTGTTCTCGTTCTCGTTCTCTCCCTCTGCAGGCCAGTCATCGCCTTCACCGCTCAACCCTGAAACGGTGGTGAACTCTTCGGGAAAGGACGACAGTGTGTACCAGAGAGCTTCTGAGAACCCCGTCCACAAACTTTCCTCCAGTGAGGCTACGAGCACTATGATGAATAATAATGATACTAATGCAAATAATATCAGTAATATTATATATATTTACATTTAGGGAATTTAGCAATTAGACGCTTTTATCCCAAGCGACTTACAATGAGTACATTTGTCAGAAGAAATTATCTATCACTGTCGGTACAGTAAAGATACTCATAGGAAGCAAGAACTATTTTTAAGTGCCAGGATAAATACGTGCATAAGAGGGTTATTTTTAGGAGAGTAAGGGAGGAGAATAAATATATGGATAGCATGATATATATAACATATATATCATGCTATCTGACGAGAGCATAAGTGCATACAGTAAGTGGGTACATACATACATGGCTGCCCGCATGCTGAGGTTTGGGTGTTGGACTTTGACCAGTGCTCTCCCCTGCTCTCCACCAAGCTCGTGTTTGTGTTTGCGTGTGTCCAGATGAGCCGTGTCTGGGGGACAAGTCCATCTTCTGTCAGATGGAGGTGCTGGCCCGATACTGCTCCATCCCCGGCTACAACAAGCTGTGCTGCGAGTCCTGCAACAAGAAGGACGGACCCCTCACCGAGCCGAACCCCGGGGGCCGCCAGGAGCCCTCCCGCCCCACCCTCCGTCCCCACGCCACCTCCCCGTCCGCCGCTCCCCAGGGGCTGGTCAGCACCTCCCAGAGCCCCCCACAAACCACTAAGGCCAGCGGGCGAAGGCCTCGCTCCACCTCCCAGGGACTGACCACCACCACCTCCGCCACCGCCGCCGCCGGCCACGCCAGCTCCGCCTTCACCGCCACGCCCGAACAGGACCCCCGTGAAGCCTCCTCCTACTCCTTTTCGTCCTCGTCCTACGCAGCCGCTGTGGCGGTGACCTCGGAGACCCCCACCGACACGAACACAGACCCCAGGCCTCTCCCGCCTCTGGGGCTGCCGCGGCCCACAGCCACCTCCCTGTCCTCTTCCTCCTCCTCCTCCTCCTCCTCCCCCCCTCCCTCCCCCTCCCCCTCCTCCGACAGTACTGCCGCTGCCAGGTCAAGAAGAGACACTTTAGGAGGACCTGAGTGGGGGCGGGTTTACAGAACAGCAGGCGATCCCTGAAGACGTGGACAGCTAGTCGGTGGCGTAGCGGCGGGGACGTGTGGACGTGAACGCTCCTTTCAGTCCTTGGGTCAGCTCATTCCAACGCCATCTGACGGGCTTACACTATTGCTGCGAATTTGTTTCGGTTTTATTCGTTTTTTTTATTATTATTGTAATTATTATTTTTATTTTCCATGCCAGTGGACTTAAACCAGTTATGGTTACCTCAGCAAAGAAAACAGAAGCAGAGCCGTCTCAATGCATTCACTCTGCCCCTCTCGGCTTCAAATATGAAATGGAAGATGAAAACTAACAGAAAACACAGAAGTTGTTAAATGAAGGTGCTGTAAATGAAATGACTACAAAACATGTTTCAAAAAATGTGACGACTGCATCGCTAGCATTTCCGTTTGTGTCCGTGTACAGTTATGTTGAGCATTTTTTCCAAGTGCATTAGAACTACTATTGAAATTGTATTGTGAATGGGGCGGGGCCTGCGTCACTCGTGATAGAGAGCCTTGCAACAACTCTCTGTTCTTGGTGCTCATTCGTTCTTTTTTTTTACCCGAAAACATAACCGGCCATCCTCATTGGTTGAGAATCGAGTCCATTTGCAAGCAAAGCCCACTGTAGCATGCTCTTCCTTTGCATTGATGGAAGCCACATATGCTCAAAAAGATAAGTATAAAAGATAAGTATAAAATACGATTTAGTAATTTTTTGTAACTGATATATTTTTTAAATAATATTGTATATAGTGTAAATTTCACGGTGTTATATGAAAAAAAAAGTTTAACATCAGGCAATGTAACGGGAAAGCAGTGGTATTCGGGAAGTGCATTCAAAATGGCGGAAGTCAACGGAAAGTGGATGTTGCTGTGGTTTTTGTTCAAGTTAGTATTGCAGTTTTCTGCATTGAGTTTATAACATTATAATGTGTATTGTATAGTTCTTGTATATACGTACATGAATGAAAGCTTTAAATGTTAATATTTATTGAATTTTTTAATGGTAAAGAAACTAGGAAAAAGTACAAGTTTAAACAAATTTGGAATTCTTTGTTGTCTCATGTCTTTATTCCATTAGAATGAAAATATCTTCATTTTTTTTCTTCATATAGCTTTAGTATGACTGACTGAACGTTAGGTTTAAGATTTAATTTGAGAGGGCATGAGTAAACAAAACGACTTAGTCTAGTCTTCTTTAGTTGTATTGTTTCTATTTTGTATGTGGTCCTTCAAACCAAACATGTAAATCTTATGATATACTGTACTTATTTCTTTGACAATTGACTTATCAAAAAATTTTCATACTTATTATTTTAATATACAGCATTGACATCTGAGCAGATTATTCCCCCTTCAGAGCAGTCATTTGTTACATTCCGACAGACAACCAAGACTTTTCTGCTGTAGACAACAACAAAAATACATTTTCCTCATTTGATTTATGTGGATACAGAACCACATCAATTCCTATAAAGACCATATTATACCTTTGAAGACCAACAGGATCATTCTCTCTATGATCTGGTGCTCAAATGCCATTTTGGACCCTGACGGCATCGGCAAAGAACTCTCTGAGTCTCTACATAAAGTGGGCATTTTGTAAACCGTGAACCGTTACATCTTTGAAGAGCTGAACCTTTTGACACTGGCCTTCCTTCTTTAATGTGGGTACTTACGGGACTTACAGTGGAGGACCAAGCTATTTCGGGGCCTAAGGCGAATACAGCCGGGGTCCCTCTTCATCCGTTCTTTTAACGCAAAAAAAACAGGAAGGGCACCTCAAGGTACCTATCAGTATACAACCTTACACTAAATTGAGACAGGGTGAACAGTAGGGGTGGGAATCTCTTGGCACCTCACGATTCGATTCCGATTCAGAGGTCAACGATTCGATTCTAAAACGATTATCGATGCAACAATTTTGTATATTTCCATGCGGGATTTTCAAATATATATATATATACACATCTGAGTTTGCTAATCACTTCCTACTTGTGTGATGATCATTAAAGACAATCAACAGATGAATTACCTTATCTAATATTTTATATTAGATAAAGTCGGTTCTCTGCGCAGAGAACCTGCAGGTAGAACAGAGTTTTCTGTAGCGCTCTGCAGCAGGCGAACAAATAAAAATAAAAATAAAAATTATTATTTTTTAATTAAATTTGTTGTTCTGCATCGAGACGGAATGCATCGAAGAATCTATAATTTTTTCCACCCTTAGTGAACAGAATGAGAGAATACAGACACGAGTGTATTTGTGTGTCAGTGTGTGTGAGAGAGAGATAGCGAGAGAGAGAATTAGTGTAAGTGTGAGTGAGTGAGTGGGAGTGAGATTGTAATAATGAAATGGTAATAATAAATGGTAGAAGCAACTGATGTGCAGAGTGCTTGAGAAGGTGATGGGGAGAGTGGACGTTTTGCACATATCTACAAATACATATTGTGGATCCTCATAGTCTTGATGAAGTCCATCCATATCCATGTTGCTCATGTTTTCCATTGCATAATGTCAAAGAAAGAAAGTCCTACTTGTGGCTGTAACTTCTCACTGGTCCTCACACATAGGTGAGGTGTAGGTGTCCGGAGCTCCACCTTAGAAACAACACAATAAATGCAAAAAACATTTTAGGAGTCTAACAAAATGCACTCACTCTACATGTTTATATAAACAACATGCAAATTAATATGAAACTAAATATCCTTAAATGGGCATCAATTACCTTGGTTGTCCAGCAGGACTTCTCTGGTAGAAGTTCATGATGGACTGACAGATAAAACTGACAGATAAAACAAAATAACAGCAGGTTATTCAAGTAGTTACAGAGTTGATATTGAAATGTACTGTCAAATGATTACCTTCGCTCGTTGTCCCCGTCTTAATGCTCTCCTCCTTCCACTCCTCCTGTGTCCCTCTTCTTCCTTGTTATGCCTCTCTCTCCATGGAATGTTATGTGGATGTATTTCTCTCCTTTGTCACTTTTTCTCTTCATCTCTTTTTCCCTGTATTCATCCTGCTCATTTCTGCCTGTATTCATCCTGTTTTTCTTTATCATTGTTTATCTTCTTCTTAGTCCCTGTTTTCTCTTTCCCTTGAATGTCTTTGTATTTTATACTTGATTTGCCTTTGCTTTCTCTTCCTTTATCAATTCTACTTTAGTCTTCATATTGTGGCACAGTTGATATCAGTCATACTAAAGTCTAACCTTGCAAGCTTTGGCCTCAGCAAACCTTCCTATCACTGACTCCATATCCACTGTTCTCCTGACTTCATGTACAGTAGCGATGGAGGCAATGGCAGACAGCCTGCCCTGGGACATAGTGGACCTCAAATATGTTTTCAGCCTTTGCAGTGCCGAGAAGCTTCTCTCACCTGAAGCTACAATCACAGGGAGACTGAGAAGAAGTCTGAGAGCTATGCTCAAATTGGGATAAATATCCAGGACATTCTCCTTATATATAATCTAGCATCTGAAATGGTGATGAGATATGTGGGGGAAAGGATCTAACAGCTCCTATTATTTCCATCTTCAGGTCCTGTGCATCGACAGCCTCCATTGCTCGCTCCAGTTTGGAGCAGCATTAATCTAACTTCCCTCCCTGTTCTGTACTTCTCAATAAGTCATTGGAGTAGAGAAATCCATATAAGTCAAAGAAGGCCTGCATGTGTGAGAATCTCTCCTTTATTGTGCCCTGTGCTGTATCTATCAGGTGGAGGAAAAACTCTCTTTTGAAGAGCTCCTCTGGAGCAGACGTGTTTCCTCTCTCGTCTCATAATTAAACTGCCTTTTGGTCTTTCTCTGTCGCACCTCAGGCCAGCTCATCACTCATCGGGACGCGCAAATCCCGGCGGAGCAGCCCAGCTGTCCAGTCAACTTGACCGTCCGCAGATCTATGGAGGAAGATTTGTATGGAGGTAGATTTGTGTCTTTATTATGCAATCAAACAGAATAGGTTTGAGAGCAAAACTTTCCACACTGCAATCAAAAAATAGATTTGAGAGCAAAACTATCGACACTGCAATCAAAAAATGTTTTATTGCAAGTAAAATAAATGTGATTAAAAATGTATTAATGGGAATCCAAAAGTTTTATCTGCAAATCCAAAAGTTTTGTTTGCGAAGCCAAAAGTTTTGTTTGCGAATCCAAAAGTTTTGCTTGCGAATCCAAAAGTTTTGCTTGCTGTTGAGCTGAATCTCGTGGGCGGGACCTACGCCGAAAGATGTAAGACACGTCTCTATTGGCCAGTCTCGATCGAAGTGACAGCTTGGCAGCTCCGCTGGAGTTGGGACAGAGTCCCGCTCGGTCTCATCATGGACTTCAAAACTCCCTCTCTCGTTACTAACTGTGGATGTTGCCAAGCTGTCACTCCGATCGAGACTGGCCAATAGAGACATGTCTTACATCTTTCGGCGTAGGTCCTGCCCACGAGATTCAGCTCAACAGCAAGCAAAACTTTTGGATTCGCAAGTCAATCTGACATTTCAGTCTCTTGCTCTCTCTAAACACATGGCTGCAGTCGGTCTGCCCATCACACAACTTTACTTTTATCGACAATTTTCATCTCTTCTGGGAGCAGGTAACATTTTCCTTGCAATCATCACAGCTCCCCGCCTTTGACTGACCCCAACCCTCACGACTACAGTTCAAGTCTACACACCGGTCAATGATTACTCCTTCACCTCCAGTGACCCACACTGTTGCTGCTTGTGTGACTAGCTCCCCATGCAGGGTGATTCCGGTTCTTTCTAACACCATCTCCCTTAGTTATAGGGTTCCTGTAGGGGTCCTACCTTACACATTACTGTCTTGTTTCGGCACGACCCTCTCTTAAGTCAGTCCCCTGCCATGAATGCTCAGTCTTAAGTGAGGGTACTGCTCACGCTCTTCCAATCAACCCAATTAAGGTTGTAATAAGTGATAGTAAATGTAGCCATACACCAAATCTTAACCTCAGGAAGATTATGTCTCAAATTCTCATCCATATTGCTTGCGTGAATTCTCTGCCTGTGCAAATTCAATCTTTTGGCAACCTGGATGATCATCAACCTGGCTCACACTCAACTCCAATACCAGAGCCAGCATTTGATGTTCAGTCGGGCCATACTCCTGTAAACCTGTCTGACCCTGTAGCCATTAGTAATAATTCACATGGGTGTACAATACCATGTCTGAATAATCTGGTTACATTTCACAAAAGAAAAAGCATAGGATTAATTAGTCTAACTCATTATAACCTTTTTAGAATAGATAGAACGGGAAGGGGCGGAGGGGTTGCTATTTATATTAAGTCTAATCTCTTTGCTTCTGTACTTCACTCTGTTACTATACCTAAATGTTTTGAATTCATTGCTTTAAAAGTCAGTTTCAGCTTTAATAATTGCAACAACGTCTTTATTGTCATAGGGATTTATAGACCTCCTTCAGCAGATATTAATACCATTTCTCAATTAGCAGAGCTAATATCAAACTACTATACTGAATCAGAGGTCATTATCCTGGGTGATTTTAATCTTGACTGGCCTTCTAGCTCTTCTGGTTACCTCAAGGAAGATTTCTCTGGCCTAAATTTTGACCAACTAATTTACAAACCTACAAGGCCCAATGTAAATAATCGATCAAAGTCAACTCTCATTGATCTGATTTTCACTAATAGGCTTAGTAAAAATAACCAAAACTGGTGTATTTGAATTGGGGATAAGTGACCACTGTCCAATTCCCTGTGTGAGGGATACTCGCCTTAAAGGGGACATATTATGAAAACATCACTTTTCCTGGGATTTGGGGTGTTGTTCTGGGTCTCTGGTGCTGCCATAAAAACTTTGAAATAAGTCTGTACATGCTTTTTTGAGTGAGATATGCATTTCTGAAAGTACCCCGTCTGCAGTTAACAAATGAGCGAGTCAGTTTCGGCGCCTACTCCTACGTAGGAAGCAGGTACATTTGTATATTTCCACCCACTTCCCCATCCCCCTCCAATCAGAGCATAGATACGATTTTGTGGACCAGCAGACCAGCGTTGGGTGGAGATGTTTGCACATTTCAGAAGCAGGGAGATTCCATTCAAAAAAGATGTGACTGCCTGGCAGGGAGTCCGGCGGAGCTTCCGGTCTGCCGCCGAGCTCCCCCCGCCGGAGCTGCCAGACTGCCGCCGAAGCTCGCCCGCCGGAGCTGCCGGACTGCCGCCAAAGCTCCCCTGCCCTGCCTGCAGCTCCGCTCCGGGAGTCCGGCAGGGGAGCTTTGGCGGCAGTCCGGCAGCTCCGGCAGGGGAGCTTCAGCGGCAGTCCGGCAGCTCAGCTCCGGGAGTACAATCCCTTTCTCCTCCATGTCACGGTTCAATCTGGACTTCAGGGAGTCAAAGCAAAAGTTCCTTTCCCCCAATTCTTCTCAACCATGGCCGAGATAACCCCCACTACGAGTCTTTACTTGTTATGGAAGTACCAGAGACGTCAGACGCAGTCTTTATGATTCATAATATCATCCGAGGCGCACATAGCTTTTGTCCTTGATATTAGATATTATATTATATAGATACCTATATATTCTAAAATATAATATTAGTATTAGTATTATTATTATTATTATATTATATTATAAATAGATATAGAGCTCCCGGAGTCCGCAAACGGCAACAATCACTTCTCCTCCTCGCTGTAGTTCACTCTGACAGCTCAATGGTCAACAGGCAGCAGCTCATTTGCATGCAAGCTACAGACACCAGAAACAGCACACTCTGAAGGTGTCACGACTCAAAACGGGAATCAATTGCAGAAAGGATTTATTCACAAACAGTCCAGCGGGCAAGTCAGATCCAGGTACAAGCAGAGTTCATCAACGGGCAGGCAGGCAGACGGTAGCAGACGTACAGGTACAGGCCAGAAATCCAAAACCAATGGGCAGAAGACTTAGTCCAAAACAATATGTAATAGTAAACGGTAGATCTCTTTTAAAGAGTTTACGTGGCAGTCAGGAACACACAGGACATGACGTGACGATCTGACAAACTGAACAGAAAGGGCAGTGCTTAAATACTCTCCCAATCAAAACCAAAATGAGAAACAGGTGAACAGAAAATGGAGGGAAACCAACAAAGGCAGGAAGTTGCCCAAATAAGGACATGGGTGTTCAGTCCAGCAGGTAGGGGGAGACAAAAACAAGAGTCCACACGAGAATCCTGACAGAAGGGACTGAAACAGAGGGGAATAGCGGTAGCCAAGATTCTTTTTCCTAACCTTTTCCTAAACACGTTTTTGAACAGCTTCAAAAACATGTTTTCTGGAACTCATATACATATGTTTACTTGTTGGGAAAACACCATAATAATAATGTCTCCTTTAAGAAAACTTCTTCTCTGATTGTGGTTAAGAGGAACAAGAAAAACCATAATGAACAAGATTTTTTGAATGACCTCTATAATAGTGACATTCATCTAACATCTGAAATTACTGATGCTGACCTAGCCTTGGACTTTTTCTCAAAGTCATTCATTTTAGTCTTGGATAGACTTGTACCAGAAGGCAGTTAGTGTTAAAAATAAAAACAATGCTGCTTCTATACCTTCTTCTATTAAGGTAGACGACTGTCTAGTATATAATAGTGATGACATCTGCTTTTTTTTCCGAGGCCTGCCATACATTTGACAGTGTTGTTGTACCTCATGACGATACCTCTGATAAAATATATATTTTTTGTGATAAATTTTTTTATTTGTTTTTTCAATCATTGTTTACACATTGCAGGGGAAGCATCTTTGTAGCCCAAAATAAACAAATGAGAAGCAAATTGATTTGAGCAGCCTTGAATCCATAAGTATAACAGGGGCACAGTGAAATATTGCTTGCTCTGAAGCCTGCTCCCCCTTCCGTCCCCGCGTTCCCTCGTTCCCTCCAACCCACCCAATCGGTCCCCACCCTTTAACCCTTAACATGATAAGATCAAGGTATTGAACAATTAAAATAAGAGAGAAAAGAAAAAAAGGTGAAAAAGAAAGAAATAATAATAATAAAAAAGGGGCACACACACACACACATACATACACACAGACACAGACACACACACACACACACACACACACACACACACACACACACACACCTCTCAACCCCTTCCCCCCCAGGAATCTCATGTCTGTATGCATGTATACATAAAATATATGCATACCTTTCGAATAAGTGCTAGTTTCCTTCATCATATGATGATATCCACAGAATTCACATAGGATATACATAAAATGTGTGCTAATTTCCTCCATAATATGATGATATCCACAGAAATAGCACGTGCATAGTGTGAAATAACCAAATTATATACATAATATACCATATACATGTGCCTTATGGAGTCTACATAACATTGCAAGCATAGAGCTGGACAAAGAATATGGAAAACATAGATCAAATAGCGGAGAAAGACAGTTTGACCATAAGTATTTAAAATACAACATTTCATCTATTTTCTCTAACAACCATGACCAGCAATCAATATTAGATGTTTTGTTTTGTAAACGTGCTGTAGAGAGCTCCAGCTGTGCAATATCCCGATAAGAAGAAAGCCATTCCCTCACCGATAATGCATGTGGTGGTTTCCAACGACAAGCTATCATTCTATTAGCAGCTGTGAGACCAATAGAAGACGCTTATTATTTATAGTTAATTTTAAAGATGATGTGTCATTAAGTAGAAGCAAACACTGTGAGTGAGGGATGGCTCCTTCGATATAGGGATATGTTTGACCATATAGTGTGCCAGTCTAGATCCACGGAGGTAGAAGTATCTGTCTTCCAGAGTCTATTAAGTGATAGAGGTTTATATGAGGCTTTGGTTACAACTTTATATAGGTCAGAGACAATACCATTGTTTTTAACCTTAGTGTCAAAAATGACATGAAGAGGATGATTCCCCAACTCTGTGCCCCAAGGAACACCCAGTTGTCAGATGGCTTGTCTTTTTTAAGTAATAGGGAAATTATTGCAATATTTGAACTGGCAGAGAAGGAACCTCTATTAATGGAAAGATTTGACATATTCAGCAACAGAGAACCGAGCTGAGCCCAGAAGGCGTCAAATAATTCTGGTGGTATTCCGTCCAGGCCCGGAGATCTGCCTCTGTTCATTGCTTTAATGGCTATCCTTAATTCTTCCAAATTGATAGATGCTTCTAATGAACAGATAGCTTCTGGGGGCAATTTAGGTAGTTGTATTGATTTTAGAAATTCAGAGCAAATGTTGTCATCATGAGGTACCTCTGACGTATAAAGATTTTGATAAAATAGTTCAAAGGTACTGTTAATGTGTCAGATGTTATGTACCCCTCTTTAGTCCTTATAGCTGATATATTTGCTAGGTTATCATTTTTCCTTAGTTTAAAAGCAAGCAAACGGCTGGGTCGGGTGCTGTTAAAATAGTAATACAATGTTTTTTATATTTATTGAGATTGGATGCAAAGGATATAGTTTTATTTCTGATGCAACCTTTGACCACATCCCACAGCTCATTTATTTTAATAAATTCATCCAACTCAGCCTCAATATCTCGTATAAAAGTATCATTCTGAAGCAGAGACTTATTAAAACGCCAACGAACTGCCCTAGATTTACCAGCTCTTAATGAAAAATTACATAAAACAGCCCTATGATTCATCTGTCATTCCAGTGCTGCGGATGTCAGTGAAAAGAGTTTTGGATGCAAAGATATAGTCTATTCTTGAAGAGGTGTTATATCGAGCAGAGAAAAAGGAAAATTCTCTAGAAGAAGGATTCATCATACGCCAAGTATCAATCACCCCATAATCATTAGACCATTTCTGCAGTGCAATCGATGCCAGTCGCTGATCTCTGCTTGATGTTACCCCTGTTCTATCAATATCGTGAAGCAATACAGCATTGAAATCACCCACTATTAAAAGCTGGTACTCTGGAAGGTCTGTTAATGTATAAGATAAAAATGCTGGTTGAAGCAATTTGGAGCATAAATACAAATCAGAGCAATTTTAATACCGTTGTAAGCTATTTTACAGAAAGCGACCGATCATCAGATCCACCTGAGCCCAGATTATTATAATTTAGGTTTTGTTTTGCAGCTATAAAAACACCTTTGCTCTTCTTGGTGTAACAGGAGGAGGAAATCAAATGATACTACTTAGTCTTAAGTCTTGTGCCGCAGGGCTCAGTCTTAGGCCCAGTTCTTTTCACAATTTTTATTAATACCATTGTCCCCCTGCTTAATAGTCAGGTGCATCTTTACGCGGATGACACTATTCTGTATTGTATTGCTGACTCTTGCTAAAGATAGCCATGGAACAGCTT
Source organism: Micromesistius poutassou (assembly GCF_964030765.1). Classification (NCBI taxonomy): domain Eukaryota; kingdom Metazoa; phylum Chordata; class Actinopteri; order Gadiformes; family Gadidae; genus Micromesistius; species Micromesistius poutassou. The sequence continues at coordinate 3,853,023 of NC_140291.1, read as the reverse complement.
CACGTTTCTTTTAATGTCCTTCAAAATATTGTAACTGATCTGAGAAAACCAAATTTATGCTGCTCTCTCGAACTAGGAACAACAGTCATCATGACATGTGCATAACCACTCTAAAGGGGTCTACCATTGAGAGGGTCTCGGAATACAAGTATTTAAGGATTTCGCTCGATGAATGATGAATTTTCACATTAATAACTTGGTGGCCAAATCAAGACAGAAGATAGGCTTTTTATTTAGGAACAGATGAAATTTCCAAATTTTCTGTAGGAAAAGGATTATAGAGGCAGTTGTACTCTCTCTTTTAGTTTTTATGCCCCATCAGCCTGGAATACCTTGCAGCATGAGCTAGGTATTAACACCTTGGTTCCATTTAATCTTTTTAAGACATTGCTCAAATACCACCTGTCTCATTCATGTAATTGTTTTAATTAATTGTGTTTGTGGTTATTTATATGTTTTAATTGTCTCTGTTTTTTTCTTTCTGCTCTTAAATTTTTTTATCCTGTTATTTCTGTTCAATTCCTAAATCTATGTTTTATTTATGCTCCTTTGTATTTTTTTATTGTATTTTTTTACTCAACATCATTGCAAATGAGAGCTTTGCCCTCAATGAATTTCTGGTCTGGTTCCCAGGCTACCCTACTACCCAATGTTTTTTAAGTTTCAATAATAATTGTGTGGGGTCAAGGGTCGCCGCGTCTGGCAAAGATTGGGTCGCTCCGCCCCCCAGCACACTTAATGTCACTTCAAACTTTTCATGAAACTTTTCATGTTTCATTGAAACCCTAATAGGGCTTTGGATAAAAGTCTCAGCTAAATAAATATAGTATATATAACTTTGTATAAAAGCGTAATGCATTGTAATCAGGGCCGGTGCTAGCCATTTGGGTTCCCTAAGCACAAATGCATTGTGGTGCCCCCCCGAAAATCATCAATCAAACATCAATTCAGTAATTGTCAGTACGTGTCTCTTTATTTCCAAAATAACTTCTCAACATTAATGTTTTGCAATATGTAATGTGCAAATAAAGAGAAATTAAAATCTTGATAAAAGACTACACTAATTTTGCATTAACAATAGCACCAAACATTAACATAAGTCCTGAACTAGTAGTTGATGGTTGTTGGTCAGGGCTGGGTGCTGTAGCAGAGTCTGCAGAGATTGGTGGTTGATGATGTGTGCTTGAACTGCTGGTGGATGGTTGATCATCTAAATCTTCCTCCTGGTCTTGAGGAACTCCTTGCACATATCTAAGCATTGACCCTGCATTCAGAAATACAAGAAAAAATACTCAGGGATTGTACACTGAAATACAGTTTTGCACCTTGATTCAAAAACAATATTACACATTAATTACAGGTTTAAGTAAGCCAATGTGTAAATCACTGATGCATGACAACATTTAAAACTATTTTACCTTTAAGACAATGATTGATGGCTCACAATATAAAAAAAAAACTACATAATTTGAAAACTATGAATGTGAAGGGAGGGGGATATACATAACTAAGATTCTTTATTTTCTTTCAAATTGTAGTTTCTCCTGCAGATGTCGCCCTGCAGATGCAAGGTTTTTCAGAATTCATGTTACCAGGAGCCATTCTCCATTCATCAACTCATTACTTTAAAGTATCATCTGTAGCATTACTTTTTCCACTACAGTACACAATTGCATACTCGTTGGTTCACAGTACACATGCATAACGTCATAAGGTAGGCTACATTACAAACGCCAAATAAACATCCTGAAATGCAGTAGACCTATATAAGTAAACTTGGCTAATACTTGGCTGACGACTTCTGATGGCTAAAATAATATAGGAGCTAACGTTAGTTTGTTGACATTAACGGTAACGTTAACATTACCTGGCATGAGCATAGACATTCATACAAGGACTAAATTACAGAATTAGCCATTTTTATTTAAAACATTGTCTTACCTGCCATCGACGTGCGTGCATCATCTGGCTGTCTCTTCTTTTTTCTCTTATCCGCGCCCGACTCTTGATGCCTTTTCGAGGCCATGTCCAAACACAGGTGTCTGCCAAACTTGAGAATGATCTAATCGAACATACCACTGGGATGTGGGGGAGGGGGGCACCAAGGGGAGACTTTCTTTTGTATTGCTATTAACACGTTTTACACATGTTCATTTTAAATATATTGTGTTATTATGATTATTATTATGATGATGATTTTTTACGAGACATTTTTTTGGTGCCCCCCCAGACACTTGGTGCCCTACGCGCAGTGCGTGTTCTGCGTGTGCGGAGCGGCGGTACTGATTGTAATAGGTAGGGTAATAGGTAAAATAATCGATTCTGCAAGGCATCGGGATTCTCTATAGAACGATTCTGTCTTGATGCAGAAAAAATAATAATCTGAAACAAATTTAATAAAAATGTTTTTTTTATTATTTTTAATTTTTATTATTTTTAATTTTGTTATTAAATTTGTTCGCCTGCTGCAGAGTGCTACAGAAAACTCCTTTCTGCCTGCGGGTTCTCTGCACAGAGAACCGACTTTATCTGATCTAAAATATTAGATAAGGTAATTCATCCGTTGATTGTCTTTAATGATCATCACACAAGTAGGAAGTGATTAGCAAACTCTGAGTAGCAAACTCAGATGTGTATATTATATATTTTTTTGAAAATCCTACATGGAAATAAACAAAAAAAATTGTTGCATCGAGATGCATCGATATCCGTTTCATAATCGAATCGTTGACCTCTGAATCGAATCGAATCGTGAGGTGCCAAGAGATTCCCACCCCTACTAATAGGTGGCACCTACCTCACAAAGTCATTATGTGGGGGCATGGCCTTCAGGTGAGCCTCCCACATAGATACGGGACTTGTGTTTGCAGCTGTATCTGATGCTCAGGAAGTCCCGTTGGCCAATCAGATTCCGGTCCAAAGCATTTGAGCACGTGCAACACAAGAGACATCCTATTTCTGATTGGATGATTAATTACAGTTGCTGAGGATAAGGTTACATTAATTGGATTGGACATAAAAACTAACTATCAGGAGGACCGTATTTTTTTTCAAAACTTTAAATCATAAATTCACCATGGCAACACACCAGACCTATTCTCCAACCATAACCGCCAACACATTGATGACCGCCAGCCCAACGACCCTCTTGACAGTTCGCTGGTCGCACCTCCTCCGCTGTTGCCTTTTCACCTTGACGTGTTGAATGCTAGTGTTCCATCTGGGCATCTCCTCAACCCGCATAGACAGGTCATCATAGAGCTCCTCCACACTGGCCTCCATCACCGCCTCCAGCCGGAACACCTTCCTGGCCCCGACGGCAGCAGCACCCTACTGCTGATGACGTCGTCATTGGCCTGGACAGCACAGCACAGCAAAAGTATCACAGTAAGTATCAGCAAAAGAAAACGATACAACGCTTTCACTTACAAATTGTACTATTCGGCGTATGTTTTTTAGTACAGTCGAATCAGATACATGTCATGATTAAGCAGCTCTACGTGGCTAGGTGTGTTGGAACAAGGACGCTCACTGGTTTGGCTGCGGGAATCGAACCCAGAACCGGCTGTGGGTAAAACACACTAGCTCCTCAAATTGGCATTCGATCCAAATAGCAATAGATACAAAGAAAACTGAAATATTGATTCACAAGACAAGACAGCGCTGCGACATGGGTCAGTCGACCCCCACACACACACACACACACACACACATATTAGAGGACATCGGAAGACACCGAATGGATTGATGACTACCTCTGCAATCGCTGTCTTCCATCCCTCCACTTCCTTCAAGATTCCCAGCGCCTTCCGCGTCGCCTCTTGTCCTTGGTGCACGAACAACAACTCGTCTTCTCTCAGCAAGACCTGCTTTACGTTGTCTGTTTTAGCCTCTGCAATGTTGTATATTTATATCCATATATCCATCATAACTTAAGGTTTTTGTCAGACCTGGATAACAGTGTCAGTTAGAGAGCACTAACCTTGAAAAAAAAAATGTCCATAGGGGCTACATGAATGAACACTGTATAGTAGGCTATGGCATGTGTTAAAATAATAATAATAATAATAATAATAATAATAATAATAATAATATCAATAATAAACTCGAGCAAAGTATCCAATACAGGTCCAATACAAGTTCACAATTAAATTAATGTTTTGAAAAGAAAGTGTGCCAAGTGATAGTTATTCAATAGATCAGAGAATCAATAGTTTCTGTTCTTTAGCCAATTAAAACACATGGTTATTGGTCGCTTTATGTTTCTTTCCAATGAAGGTAGTTGGGTTCTTGTTCGGCCTTGATGTAGCCTATTATATATATTTATATTTGTATAGCACTTTATATCTGAAACAGATTTCAATATTTATATATTTCGTACAGCACTTATATCTGAAACAGATCTCAAATTAAATGAAACGTTTTTGTCATTATACAGTAGGCTACAGGTGCATGTATAACGAGATTTGGTTTGAAACTCTCCACTAGTGATCTACCGTAACAAAATGCTGAATTAAATCAGAGAAGGCATAGGCTTATGTCATGCAATTTGGCAATTATGGTAATTATGGTAAATCATAGGACCCTTTTTCAGAAAAAGGGTCCTATGTTCCCCGGTATGTATTGCGACCGGGGAACATAGGACCCTTTTTGGGGAAAACAGGGAACATAGGACCTGAGGAACATACTGTAGGTACGCTCCCAGCTCAAACATGGAGATATTATTCACCAGCGATATCAGACCAGAGGAAGTGAATATACACATCGAGTCCGTCTCGATGTGTTGGCGCAGCTCTCTCTCTCTCTCTCCCTCTCTCTCTCTCTCTCTCTCTCTCTCTCACACACACACACTAACTCAAATCATATATTAAAACACATACAAATGGCTCACTAAAAATCAAAATGATCTCTGGGACACTTAAAGAGGTTGGCTCCCCTTAAGTGTCTTTGTTTAAAAGCCTAATAGACTGGAACACAGTACACTCCCCCAGTTATAGCCATGCAGCTGATTGTAATCGATAGTCATAATCAAACAGGGGCCAGCCAAAGCTGGACAGAACCCACCTGAGGCAATAAAAGGGGACACTTTAAATTCTCATATTTTTGTCCGGCACAGCTCGGTTACTTGGTCGGATTCTGTAAACCCTTCCCTTGTCATACAAACAACGCACAATCTCATAAATTGTATTGTCCCCAGAGCCAGTTTACCCATAGAGGGCATCGGGCGAGTGCTGAGGGGCATTAGTCAGTGGGGGGGGGGGGGGGGCACCAAATGTTTAGGATAGCGAGTAGCCTTTTATGATATTTGTCATAGTTATAAATATATTATTTACCGGCGCAGAAGCAAACAAGTACAAAATGACCTGGTTTTGCATATGGTAATAAAAATGTATCCAGAAGAAAACCCAGCTGATGATGGTAGTGTATAAATTGTAGGCCTATATTGTAATAATAGTGTAAGGGATGCAGTCTCCCGCCGCTCAACAACCCAATCATGGGGGGAGCCTGGGGCTGTGGTTCCATTATGTTACCAGGAAAAGTTCGAAATTTGGGTTGATGGGCATTAGCTGCCAGGCAGCGACAGTTTCTCTGATTCTTTTTCATTAATGATTGAAACATTTTTTGAATGATGTCCTGAAATTGTTAAAGCTGATTCTCTGTCGGTCTTGATTGCAGCTGCCACTACTGTTTTTCCCACCCGACTTAACTATGCCAATCACAATACAGCCCAGAGCCAAGAAGAAATGAACAATTAAATAAAACACAGGAAAAGGAAAAAAAAAAATATATATATATATATACAGCTTGTGAGGGTTAGGAGTAGGGGTAGGGCTTGGGTTAGGGCTTGGGTTAGATATACATCTTGGGAGCAGTCGCTGTAATGGTACTATTTGATAAACCAAACACAGAATAAACTTGAACCAGAGACTGCTATACCAAAAAATATAGTTAAATAGACAAACAAAAGAAGTAAACAATGTGGGGCTAGATTGCATTTAGGGAGGTCAGTCAGGGAGAAGAGATAATCGTCATGAATATGTTGGCAAATTATGAATACAACATCACAATGTTTTAAGCACTTTTGGTAAACAATCTCCCATCTGGCACATCATTTACATAATAATACAGCGTACTAAATTGCCTGTAAAGGGAGTGTAAGCTGAAAAATAATTATGACCATGAAAATGAAAGTATGTTTTACAACTTAATCCTAAAACTGCAAAGCACCACATTCTGGACTTAAATTGTAAAGAAACAAATAAGAAGAGAAAGAAATGGTGAGAAAGAAAGAAAGAAAAAAAAAATACAAAATAAAGAGCAAAGGAAGAAAGAAAGAAAGAATAAAAGAAAGGAAAGACAACAAGTGTTCCAACAGGAGTGGAGCGACCTCTGTATCATAACATCTTGTTCTTTTATCCTCTTCGTTTATACGATTTTCAGTGATGTGCAAGGGAAAAACTATGATTACATAAATCAAGCAGCCTTAGGTTGTGTAGCATTGCCGGTATTCTGATTTATTTAAGAATTTGTTTCTGGACATCTTTTTCAATGATGCAAGAAGAAAACCAGTATCTTCCAATTGCAAGATAACTTATCTGAATGATGACAATGATGAAACGAAAATGCATAAAATCTTGTTATATTATTTTATTATACAGTATTTTATGTCATACGCAATAAATTTGTGTAGATTGTATCCCAGCACATTGAGGTGGGTTCCTCTTTAGGTCGCAATTTTATTGCTTTATTTTTCATACATTGCATTTATTTTGTGACATAGCACAGGTCCTTTTAGCCTTAGAATATTATTCCATAGAAAGAATAGTTATTTTTGCTCCCTCTTTGAGAAATGTAAAAAAAAACACCACATATTCTTTTCAAAACACAACATTTAGATTTAAACATACTATACTGTTATTCCTCTTCATGGTGGATCTCAAGGACCTCTGCTTCTCCAATCCTCTCTGGGAAACAGGAGAAGCACACAGTGTTTATGTGTGAAAAGATTCAAACAAAGATTTGCCTGGCAACACAGATGGTAATCCAAACCCTTTCTCTTACCTGGTCTGTCCTGAGCGGAGGAACGCTTGGCATGGCTCAAGCTGTTTCAGAAGAACAAACAAATAACCACAATTGTTACAAGTTGTGCGCTTTGCCAAGCAAGTGTGTGGGGTCGGAAGAGCGCTAGGCTAACCTTGATCCCTGTCGCTTCCTGTGGGCCTGGCCTGTTAAAGAGCCTTGTGTAGACAGCGTGGGATGTAGCGGCTGAAAGTCTTCATTGTCCCCATGGTGGCCCAAGGCTTTGAGGTCCATCATGGCCTGCTGGATCATGCCCATCACTAGGTCCTTCTCTGTGGTAGGTTGTGAGGAGGCATGACCACTATGATGAATGACGATACTGATAATGATGAGAATGATAATAATAACAATAATATGAATGATAATGCAAAAAATAAACAAATAATACAATACAATCAAATAATAATAAACAAAATATATTATTTATAATAATACAAAACTAAGACAATTCTATATTCAGAAGAAGAGAAATATAGATCTAAATCTATATTAAATAAATTAATACATTTTTTAAAGGGGTAGTTCAGGATTTTGGACATCGGGTCTCCATTCCAAGTGAGCCAGTGTGTTATTTATCATTGGAGACGTTTTCAACACGTTTCATTCAGTCCTAGTTGCAGAAATCGCTGGTGCTAGGCTAGCGCAAGTCCAGGGGAACTGCTAGCCTGCCAATAAAAACAGTTTTACCCACTCCAAAGTACATCCGATGCAAACCAATTATAATGCCAGACTATCGATGTAAATGTCTGTGTTGATAGAATAATATTAGAAATAAAACTATCCTTGTATCGCAATGATCACATTACATTTTGGGGGACTACTTTCTCAGCAGCGGCGGAACTTCACTTTGCTCCGGTGTAGCAACCAATTCACTACAGCAGAAGGTAAACAGAGAAGCGCACTCCAGGTAATATCAGTCCGCTGCTGCCGTAGCTTGCTTCCAACTACAGGGATTATAAACGAAATGCAATGCGATGTAAGGGTAAGTTTATTTCTAACACTATTCTATCAACACAGACATTTACATCGATAGTCAGGCATTATAATTGGTTTGCCTCGGAAGTGGGTAAAACAGTTTTTATTGGCAGGCTAGCAGTTCCCCTGGACTTGCGCTAGCCGAGCACCAGCAAATTCTGCAACTAGAAGGACTGAATGAAAAGTGTTGAAAACGGTCTCCGAGACCCGATGTCCAAAATCCTGAACTACCCCTTTAAAATGTATAATTTTGCATCCACCCAGGGTAGAACGAATCATTGCGCCATGTTATTTGTGAGACATTACAAGAGAAGAGCCAGCGTGTTACCCCTCTGGCCTGCCAGCAGAAGCCACCTCTGGACCTGAGACAAGGAGTCCGTCTGCAGGATCTGACTCAGCACCTCCAGCACCTAGAGTGAAGAGTGATGGGGGTGGACTAACTGATTAATTTACATTTTCAAATCGTCTCCTTTCTACCACATACTTTGTGTGCCTAATATTATAAACTGATAAGTAGACGAGGTGGAGGTAGGTGAGGTGGAGGTAGCGGTTGGGTAGGTGAGGTGGGGGTAAGTGTTGGGTAGGTGAAGTGGAGGTGATGGAGGTGGCGGTTGGGTAGGGGAGGTAGAGGTGGAGACGGGTTGGATAGGTGAGGTTGAGGTAGGGGTTGGGTAGATGAGGTGGAGGAAGGTGTTGGGTAGCTGTGGTGGAGGTAGGTGAGGTGGAGGTAGGTGTTGGGTTTGGTCGGTGAGGTGGAGATGGAGGTAGGTGTTGGGTAATTGTGGTGGAGGTAGGTGAGGCGGAGGTGGAGCTAGCTGTTGAGTTTGGTAGATGAGGTGGAGGTAGGTGTTGGGTAGGGGAGGTGGAGGTGGAAAAAGGGGTTTGGTAGGTGAGGTGGAGGCTGCTACCAGCAGCTCTTGGTCGTAGAGTGGCTGAGAATGGTGAGCCTGTTTGTGGGTGGAGGTTCTGCGCTGGTAGGCCGGGGCGGAGGGAGGGATTATCCTCCCGGTCCGAGCTGAGTACTGGGTCTTTCTGCGGGCCGGTTCGTCCATCGGTGGCTTCTCACACACAGAAGTGTTCGAACATTAAATCCTTTCACTTTCTTTTTCTTTATCAAGAACTAGTTCAAAGATATTCAACAGCAGCACTGTTGAATTGAATGAATTTTGCATGCCATGAACAAAATAGTAGCTCAATGTACCTCTGGTGTTTTCTTTGCTTTAGAAGCCAGATTGACTTTCACAGCCAGTTCTTTAAGCTCCTCCCTCCAGGTCTCTGGCAAAAGTCCTGGAGAGTAAATAAATGAATACAAATAAAAATGATAGAAAAATACTGATGAGTAAAAATATTAATAATTATATAGACTTCATATAGACAGAAACTTCATTAATGAAGTCTCACACACACACACACACACACACACTGCATCCATGTGACCCACGATTGTGAAGACATACCTGGTCTGCTCTGATGACTACAACTCCCATATGGACTCAGGGGACCCAGCGGCAGAGGGCAGGACCTGAACCCTGCATGGCTTTTGATGAGTGGATGAGGAAACAATGACGTGGTGACACCCCAGTCATCTCTCACCGTGCATACAGGATTCCCGTTAAGCCCTGTTGGGATCAAAGGTCACCAACCATAATTAATTGTATTATTTCAATTACATATGCATATCATTGTATTGCCTGATGCCATAGTGCATTCAATGCCATTTGTAGTGGTGCTTCATCTCACATTCAATAATTCATCATTATGATTTTTCTGATGATGAACGTAATTGTGGTCCCCCCTCCCGCACTTGGTGCCAAATGCGCAGCCCGTGTCGCGCTGAATTTAAACAACAATGACTAATCTCACAGGTTAAAGTTAATTAGGGGGCCAAGCACAAAGTGCTACTATTGTAATTGTTAGTTTTTTTAGGGGTCGTATGAAAAACATAGGAACCCTATTGTATGTGTTAGTATTATTTATTTTTTTATGACAAATTTGGCCATATATCAAAAACGAAAGGGTCAAAGGTTGTATAAATTGGTAGGCTTGTAGAATTCTTAAAATTAGTTAGGGATGAAAAGGATGGGCAAGATATAAATTTAAAAAAAATAAAAAAATTTAATTGCATATATAATATGCAATTTAAGTGCAAAATACTCAACTGGCTGCCATTTCCATTAGGGAAGTGCGATATGCATGAAACTTTTTATGCATGCGCCATTCGTCATGATGAACAACTTTCATGGTGCAACCCATATAGTCAGACCATTTGGATATAGTTCATTGACCGCAACTTGATCAAAGGCCAACACTCCAACAGATTGAAATCCAAAGAGAGAGCTACATCTTTTAAAGTGAAATCTAATCAAGCAAATCAAGCAGGTGTAACATTTCAAAACACTATTGCTACAAAGAGGAGATTCCATAGTATTGCCAAATTTCAAGTCTATATCTGAAAAAAAATGAATTGGATGCATTTGTTTGAAGTTGCCTTTCTGATCCGCGGCCTCTCTCCAACCAGGCTGGGCCTTAAAGCGGTACACACGTCATTTCACAAATGTCTGTTTCGACGATGGATTTTGACACTGCTTGACAAATATGGTTGGTGATTGTTTTGATATATTAACTTACGGTAAACCAGTTTTTGAGGCATACCACCCACCCCCCCCCCCCCACCCCCGTCAACGATCCCGTCCGATCGCATTCCCCCCCCCCCCCCTCAACAATCTCGTCTTGCACCGGGGCCATCATCATGATGTTATGCCACTGCTATTGAGTCAGCCTCATGACCATGGGGTCGTTGGTTCAAGTCCAACCTCAAACAACCATTCTGTGAGGCATGTCATTACATCAAAAAAGTATACTATCATGTATTCATTAGGCCACCATACATCATACGTCATACATTAGGACCCTGTCAAGGTTGGGACTCTTACACTACCGTCAAAGCCTACTTTCCCTTATGTCCTTATTCTTCAGTGTAGTACTTGCTTGAACTGGCCCTTGCAGTCATCATTTTGTTTAGCATTTTGTGTACTTGCCTGTTAGTAAAAATGTATTAATAATACTTAATTATAAAAAACGTTAGTTTGAGTGATGGGCGTTCGGCAGACGGCTGCTGTGGAGAATTGACGTCGCACAATTTAAAGCCATTTGATTCTTATTCTTCTGTGTGGCCTTGCTTAGTATTAGTATTACCACTGAAATCAAAGTTATTTTTTTCATCCTTTCAGCCATAGCCAGTGATGGATTCGGACCAAGACCTGTCACTTAAGTAATGGTAGCCCACTTTAATGGAGCCGTCTAACCACATGCCACATGCTTTTTACAGCTTACTTAGCTTCAGACCACTCCGCTGAAAGCCTTCCCAGTACTGCCACTCGAAACTCAGCTCAGACCAACCTCACCGCCTGTTTTGCCACAGACCACCTATAAAATCGTCAAGATACAAAGTGGCAGAACCTTGCCCCACCATAATGAAAAAACAACATGAAGGTAACAGGCCGGAAGAGGAAAGGACGACCAAGATAGTATCTAGGGTCACAGCATTTCTCTGTCAGAAAGTGATATATAAAAAGAGATACATTTATAGAGAAACTTTTAATCGTGACAGAATCAAGCAAGACCAATACAAGCAAAGTCGGTGTATCAGGGGGTGTAATGCAGTGAAGTATGGACTCCATCACACTTAATGATGCAAACTATAGCAAACAAAGCAAAGCCATCTCTAAATAATCCACATATTAAGGCTATATATACATCCAAGTGACAGGCCACATAAACCAATTCAACAGCAAAAACCATGACAGGAATAAAAATGAGAGCCTATATACCATCCATCCACCCATTCGTTTCAATGTTAAATATTCTATATTGAAAGTGCTTCAAAAGTGTGAATGCATCAAAGGCAATCCCTCGAGGTGGAAGAAGAAGAACCCTGCTGGGAACAAGCAGCAAGTCCTGCTTTTTATTGCCACTCAAACCACTGTTTGTTCAACAATGTTCTGCAGTAGGATAGTGATCGAGTTAGAAAAATAGAAATGGCGATAAAAAGAAAGTACCAAAATGACATGCATTCAGTGAAATAATTATAAACCGCTCAGTCAGTTTTAATCCTAACCCCCTTGATGTTAATGCTCATGGACAATTTGGTTCAATTTGACAGGCCTTGACTCAGGAGTTAACTCAAAACTGAAATGGTTCACATGAATGAATTCTTAAGTTTTAGATTTAGGTTCAGCCTTAGGCTTAAACCGGAGGTTCTTGTGTTATTGTGTAGCCCACTCTGTAGCCCGGATGGAACTCTCTGGATGTCAGCCATGGTAACATCTGTTTTGAATTTTGTGAACGCTTAGGAAGGGTGCTTTAATGCTTCCTTTCTTATCTCCTTTAGCATAGGGTACACCCAACCATCCTTTAAGAAAGGAAAAGAGATAATGCCGTCCCAGAATGCCTTACGGCAGCAACATATAAGGCAATGCACCTTTCACAAAAACAAACAAATAACCGACCAATTACTTTTCATACAATCCTCCTGTGAATTTGTGAAGGCTGGATTAAGACCACCTGGCCAAGTCTAGTTGGACTCTGGGGCTGGCTGAGGCTGGTTGAGTAATCAGTGTGCACAGGTTGAACCAGCCATCTCCACACACACTCAGGGATGGATCTCCTGCAGGGTATTGGAGTGTCATTTACCAAAACTGCAATAATCCCGGATTTAAAAAATCACCACCCTGTGCCCAGGAAAGTTTCCTAAGTGGAGTGTGGAACTTTTCAGACCGTTTCAGCCGTTAACCACACACACACTCCCACACATACTAATTGGGCTTCATGTCGAAAAATATGAATTGAGGCTGAGCATGAGCAACCATTTTGTTTCACTTTTGTGACTGGGAGCTTATATATGGGCAGCATTAGCTCAGGGGGTAGAGAGGGTTAGCTGCTAACTGCAAGGTTGCTGGTTCGATCCCCGGCTCCTCCTAGCTGAGTGTGACGGTGTGTCCCTGAGCAAGGCACCTAACCCTAACTGCTCCTGACGAGCTGGCTGTCGCCTTGCATGGCTGCCGTTGGTGTGTGAATGTGTGTATGAATTGGTGAATGTCAGGCAATATTGTAAAGCGCTTTGGGTGGCCACTGGTTACAAAAAATGCTCTATATAAATGCAGTCCATTTACCATATCCCTCTTTTTCCTTTTCAAAATCCAACCTTGGTAATGTAGTCGTATTTTCTCCCCAGGTCATATTAATATGACCTAGACGTATCCATCATGCACTTTTAAGTAGTCCATTTTTGGAAAATTGTAGTGAAACTATGGCCCCCTACAGCCCCCCCCTCCATAACAGCCCTGATGCATAATTACATAGCTGAGTGTAAGTGCAGTCGGACGCTCTTAGCACCACGGACGTGACTTCCTGAGCCCTTATGAATTCTCCTTTCCTTGACCTGATTGAAAAATATGATCTATTACATTGAAGGGTTTTCTTCTGTGTCTCTCTCTCCAATTGTGGGGGGGGGTCGTTTGTGTGCCTCACCTTGGATATGTTTGACCCGATGAGGGTGCGGGTTGTGCCTGGAGAAGAACGAATGGTGACTCATGGTTCCGAAGCGTGGGCTACTTTTGATCAACGTGCGGGCACTATGAGCGCTGAAGGGCACCTGACAGTAATTGCTGACAGACATCTCCTCCGCGTTCGACCGGCTGACCGGACCGGGCAGTGTGGTGGCGGTCGACATGCTGGAGACACAGGGGACGGATGGCTATGATTGGCTGCGAAGAAGAATCTGAAAGAGAATGTAAATAAGTCCTTAAATCAGGCAACGGATAGGAGAAAAGGTTCACCTTTAGACGGGAGAAAATGAAATAGCTGAAAAAAAAAATAGAAAATAATAGCTGAAGGGAATATGAGAAAAATTACAAATTACAAATCAGCATATAACAAAAGGCGTCACGGCGAAGAGATGGTTTAATTAAAACATAGCTTTTTTGAATTTGTGTGCACTTACCTTGACATAACCAGCTTTTGTGCGGTTGTCTTGGTCCTGCATGTGCAATGTTTCCAATGTTGCTAAGGAACCTGTATTGTCAACAAGAAAGAATAGTTACCATGCACAACGAGCGGCTCGCCTCCCATACAAAAGGATAACATTCAAGCCGTGTGACCCAGCACAAAAACTCAACTATGTTAATCCACACAATACTTTAGCTTTAATCAGACATAGAATTTCTATTAAAAATAATGATGTTACAATATGTATTACATCTGCTGCATTGCAAAATGTAGGTGTTATAAGATATAACACCTTTAGAGAAAGATATTTGCAGGCCTCATATGGTGAACCAGCTATGAGCTATTGGAAGGATTCATGTTGAACCAGCCATAAGCTATTTTCAGGAATGACCAGTTTAAAAGTGACGTATTATACCACCAGGTGTGAGTGTCATTGGCCATTACAAGCCGTTTTTGAAAATCTGCCTCTTCTGACATCACAAGTGGGCGTTTCCACCTAGATGTATGATGGATAGATGAGCAATGTTTATACCTGGTGGTATAATATGTAACCTTTAACTTCCCATGGGAGAGACTTGGGGACCATCTACAGAGGAACATGTTAAAAGTTTCCTGGTAACACTTTATAATAAGGATTTGTTGAACCATGAACCATTGATTAACCTTAGTTATTGCAGTTAATTAACAGTTAACATGGTCTAGCAATCATTTACTAACTAATGTAATGTTAACTAAGGAAATGGTGTACATATTGACTAAGGAATTAATGTATACATTATTTATAAATTAGGGTTAACCCTAATCCCTATGCAAAGGATACGCAATAATGCTTTTGCATTAATAAATTGTAGTTAATGGTAAATTGATGTACCCTGATTGTGAAGCGTTACCAGCATCCTAAAACGCAAGTGGAGCTGGCGTTGACATAGTTCTCCGGTTGATTTGCTTTGATCTGTATATGGACACCTGCTACTACTCTAAGTTACTGAAATACCAGCTACTGGTGAGTCGTATATGCCAACTAGGTTAACAATGCAAACTTGTATCCTTAATCTTTGGAAGCTTAGGTCATATCCACAAAAATGTGGTAAGAGGACTGCGGTTGGGGGGATTACTCAAGAAGGATGCCAAAAGATTGGCAAAATGTTGCTCTGTTTCAGTCACCATAAGTATGAGAATCTGGAGCCAAATATGTTTTGTTTATCCTTAAGTGTTCGGTGTTTAATAACTTAACTTATCATGTAGGCCTTGTAAAGGCGTAAGCTTGATGAACCTTTTACATTATCAATATTTCTTCACAAAATGTTTGGATCTTTTTTCTCCCCTTTGTAAATTTGGATCAAAATAAAAGCATTTAAACTGCATTTAAACTAAACCAAAAACAACAAAAACTCAACCACCACCAGCTATCTCCAAGCAACACTCATACACACTACCACTCCTCTCGCCCACCAGTCTCCCGACCTCCTGCAAAACCGGGCCCAAGCACTTTAAGAGGGACAGGGGAGGAGTGAAATAATAATATGCATGAAATCAACCACCTGTTCCACCACCTCCGGGCGCTAACGCATGGGAAGTTGGAACCATAGGATTCAATTCTTATTTGTTTATTTTGCCAACTCAGTTTATCGAGTGAGATCAACTTTTAACCAGAAACGTTTGGAAGTTAGTTGAAACAGCTCAAATTTACAGTGCAACTTGTAGTTTTACATTCACTCAACGTAAAAATCATTTTAAGACCAGCAATTTCAAGTTATCGTTTTTACATTGTAGATGGGACCAATATACTGGAGGAAAAAAGGACTGCCAGAAGACATCAAAGAAGGCAGGAGAAACACCCCCATGACTGCCAGTAACAGCAACACCATGTATACATTCCCATGTATACATAGTGCGCTCGTTAGGAGAAAGGAGAACATGGAGAAAGGAAGAAAAAATAACTTTAGTGAATGCGAGGTGGAGGTGCTGATTTCGGAGGTAGAGGCCAGAAATAAGATCGTGTGGCTCTCTTTCCTCCGGAATCAGCACCAAAAGCAAAAAACTGGCGTGGGAAAACGTTGCCAAGTCGGTCAATGAGGTTGGGGCGGAAAGCCGAACTGTGGCTGACATTTAAAAAAAGTGGTCGGACATCAAGGTGGACGTAAAAAGAAAGGTCTCTGCCCACCGGAGAAGCGTGGGTCAGAGCGCAGCGGGGCGGAGTCTGGGAGCTCGCCCTATTTGAGCAAAGGGTGGCAGCTGTGATTTGGGATCGGCTCCTTTTTGACCAAAAAAATCATAATAGTCGCGGAACACCCGTTAATTTTGAATGCGACCATCTTCTAACAAGGCCAACACTGCCATTGTCAACCTATCGATTATTGCCACATTTTGCGCATCCTTTTATATTGTCATTTATTTGGATGCATTGTTGACGATAGGTTGTATGTATCCATACAACCAATGTGTCAATAATATGTAGGCCTACATAATTCGAAATTGGCCGACTGGTTCATTGATGGATTGATTTTAAGTAACAATGGCTTGTGCTTACTCCACTCAACATCACATAATAATATTGCAGTCAAGAATTTCACAACAAATGTGTGAAGAGAGATCATATGTCATGCGTGGTCCGGAAAATATGTAACGTTTAATAAACAAGCCATCACTGAAAATAATATTGCTGGGGCTTCCTTTTAATTCCAATATTGACAATTTAGTTTTATGGGTCTGATTAAGTTTAGCCTAACAACAGTGTCACATTATGCGTCTCGACAACAATAACGCATGATTGAAGCGCATTTAAGATCACGCATTCCAACGTTCAAATCCACTTTGAACTCGCCTCATATTGCAATATTACTTCATGACTCGTGATCGAGTAGGCCTAGGCCTAATGTTGTTGCGCTGCATTGCCTCTATGTGCCGCCAACTGACAAAATGCAGCAGAAATGTGCGTAAGCCAGGCATTTAGTTTGCGTGGAGAACCGCACTTTCTCACGTCAAGTCAGTCTTTGTACATCCGAACGTTTGCGTGAGAAGTTGCTTACGCAGCTTTTTGTGCGTAAGCAAGCTTTGTACATGAGGCCCCAGGTCAAGTAAGAACGGTGTCGTTACTTTGAGGGAGAGAGGGAGGATGGAGAGGAAGGGAAGGCGAGGAAAGATGTGTAGCATTGATGTTATATATTTTGAAAGTTTCAATACATCTCAAATGGTAGGCTACAATTGTTTGGTTGATTTGCTTATTTTATTAACAGGTTTTACTTGTACTTTTACTTGCAATACTTAAGTAGCCTACATATAATATCAGAAAATTACTTTTGATACGTAAGTACAATTAATATCAGATACTTTAAGACTTTTACTCAAGTAGGCCTATTATGTCTGTACTTTTAGAAAGTGTGGCTTTCAGGTAGGCTACTTCTTCCACGACAAGCAGACGCATCCGCTTGCGCTTTCCTTTGGCGTGCTTCGACTCCGCCCTCAGCTCAGCACTATAAATGCTTCACTGATCGGGTTTCGACATGATAAATCTATCCATCACATTGGGAGGCTATTGGATTTCATTTATAAAACGCAAAAGAAAACAAAAAAACGATATCATCGATTTACACTAAACTAAACGTGTTCAGTGTTCGGTAATGATTTTGTCATGCCCAAATAAAAAAAGAAACAACTCAAGCATCCCATAACAACTGGAACTCCGTGATGCGCTCCTCTGCTGCTTTGACAGACTGTCAATAAGAGCCCCTCCACGTGCAGTGGCGCTCCAGCAGCCTGCCGAGCTGCCTCTCCATTGGACGCGGAAGGCGCGAGCTACGGACGCCGTCGCGGATCCTTGCAGGAATATATATATATATTTTTTTTATTTTTTATTTTTTTTTAAAGAGATTTAAACATATTTTTTAAATCTAAATCGTCAAGCTTGTGTGGACTGGAGCATAGAGGGTGTGTTTTCCGTCATTCAATATCGCCCCCCACCCCCTACGCTGACTGACTGACCGGACCAGCATGGCAACCTCCACCGAGTCCGGACAGCGCTACACTAAAATCACCCCCGAGGTCCTGAAGGAGATGCTGCAGTTCTACAACCTTAGTCGCCAGGAGTTCATCGACTCGTATAACATCCAGCCTCTGGTGTACGTCCCCGAGTTGCCGTACAGCGTGAAAACGACTTTTGTAATCATGTACGCCCTGATATTCGTCCTGGCTCTGGTGGGTAACAGTTTGGTGGTGTACATAGTGGTAAAAAAGCGCGCCGTGCAGACCGCCACCAACATCTTCATCTGCTCCTTAGCGGTGAGCGACCTGCTCATCACTTTCTTCTGCGTCCCCTTCACTCTCTTGCAAAACATCTCCTCGGAGTGGCTCGGAGGTGAGTAGCCTACTTCAGTTCACGTCTGTCCCATTCAACTACAAGGGCGATAACTCAAACCCATCCCGTCTGTGTGTGTGTGTGTGTGTGTGTGTGTGTGTGTGTGTGCGTGCGTGCGTGCGTATGTGTGTGTGTGTGTGTGTGTGCGCGCGCGCGTGGGATTCCAATGTTTCCCTTCAACGTCAAAATAGTGTTCGGGCACATGCGTTTGCATGCTTGTATATGCGTGCGGATTATAATAAGCAGGCAGGCAAGGCAGCAGAGACAACTGTGAACGTGTTGAGGTTTCACCACCCGTGACCACAAGCTCCGACCAGATTGGTGATCCTCAATGAGGGAATTGGTTAATATGTGGAGTGGATTCATGCGGTACACTCTTACCTATTTATCACAAAATGCCTCAACAAATCAGCTCTGTTCCACTGCTGTGGACCTGATTGCGGTACTCTGGCTCTGGTGGAGGATGTAGCAAGGACATTATGCAGCCCTTCTAGTAATCCCTCACAAGGATCCTTGATTTGGATGTGGGTGAAAAGAGTTTGGGTTCTTTTCACTGAGTTCTTTAATGAATGGTTTTGGTATATTTGTTGAGAACATACCCCAAGTGCAGACAAACCCCCGATAATCATAATTGGTCGGAAACACAAGATCCTCAAAAATATTTTCGCTTTCTTGAAGGATGTCAGATAACCGTTGACCAAAACCGACAAATTATCAAATCATCACAACGGTGTGTGGCAAGGCCTTAAACAGAGCCCTAACTATATAACCACTGTTGTAGTAGGTAGCCCATGGCGACCCTAAGCTGCCTCACAGTCTCAATGCATTCGGTTGTCGCTTTGGCAACAATCACAGCCTAATAGGAAAGCCAATAGTTGGCGCTTCCCAATCCTCTCCCTTTGTGATGGAAAAGAATGAGGTGAGGAACCTGCAGCGAGGACCGAACAGCAGGGAAAGCACTTAATTTCCTGCCTTCTGGTGAGACAGACGCACAATGCTGCAGCCTATTCCTCCACCAATCATCACGTTCGTACACTCAAACATTAATGGCACAGCTTTACTTTGAACTGTGGTTGTGGCAGGGCTGATGCAGCAACCCATGAAATAGGGCCTTTTTTAATAGACTATGTATGTTGTTACGTTGTTGTGGGCTTTTCTGTAATATTTTTGAAATAATAATAGTTTAAGTGAAATAAATAATCGAGAGGCGCCCTTATGGATGGACGGCACCCCTAGCATTCCCCTAAACCGTCTATGACACGGGCGGGGCCTGTCAATCTCTCTTTAGGTGATCAGGCTTTGAGTCAGTTATTTTGAATAAAATCCTGTAAATATTTTTTCTGAGGTTGTTTTTCGTCAAAATGAACAACAGGCCCTCTCAAACCAGGTGCATACACACTGGTTTCCCTCAGGGCGGCGTGCGTATAATCACCTCTCCTGTGGTCATTGTACACTTACAACTGCGTTTTACATTGTCACTCTGTTCAAATGTTTAAATGTGCAGTGGAAGTAGAAATTTGGTTTTGCTGGTTCATTGGTGCGGTCTCTTCAACTTGGAAGTAAACAACTCAAAAGTAAAGAGCTGGTGGTCTACTTTGGGAGAGAAGGAAAAGGTCTCAGACACTGACCATTATGGCCTGGAGCTGGAAAAATTGGACAGCTTCTATTCTAGACAATTGTTCCTGTGGCAGCTGAAACATACTGGGGTGTCACTGTGCAGAGAGTGGATGTTGCGGTTCAACAGAGGTGTAAGAGAACGTGTTCTCACCTTTTCTATATCTGTTTTGCATGGCAGCTCCAAAGCTGAACAGGGGATCAGCTGAACATAATTCTTTGCTCAGCCTTAAAAATCCTCAGTTGCCCACCTTCTCTGATAGCTATCTAGTCGCATTCATCGCAATGGTAAAAAATACAGGACTCCAGGCACCCTGCAAATGCCTTGTGAAAAAGACTCGGGCCATTAAAACCAAAACAACAGTTTTCCTCTACAAAGCACAGACTGCAGAACCATCCAATTACTACACCCAATTAACACTTCCTCAGTATCTTTAAGCACCTGACATTGTGTTGTTATTTTGCACTGGACTTTCCCCTTGGACTTTCATTCATCCAGGAGTCTATTTAATGTTTTATTGGTCGGAGGGTTAAGCGATATGTGTTGTTTTTATTGCGTGTCTTGACTGTTATGCTGTGGTTGTTAGTTGTTGTTATGTCAAGAGCACACTAAGGGGCAAATCCTCGAAAGTCTTGAGAAATATTTTTCTCCAAGTGCGGTGTCGCTGGCGCTCTGCAGATGTACTCTGTTCAGCCTCGGCGGTGACTCAGGCGACTGCAGTCGCCTGAGTCGCCTCCCACCCTGTTTGGACAAATCTCCGAAGTGTCCTGTTGTGTTTGGTAAGACGGGGAGCTGTGTCGGCCCACATTTCCAAGCCTCCCATTGGAGGGAATCGAGCATAGAGTACAACGTGTTGAACATAAAGGTCAATACTGATCCACGTGCAATTTTATGCATCTCAATACGACACTGGTCTGAACAGCATGCACGAACAATGGCTAGAGTGGTCCTCCTAGATAGGCTAAAGCAGTGGTTCTCAATGAAGGGATTTCTTTCAGCCAAGTACCCCACTCACACCTTTAGGGGATGGAAAACAATTCAAATGGTTATTTGGATGAAAAATGTAACTTAAATGCGTGGTATGAATAGAGTTAAGGGGTAAACATCAGTTTGTGATGCAAAATTGTAATGTAATAATTATCAACCTTAATTTTGGGCCCCCCCAGGTACTTGGGGGGCTCCCCAGGTACTTGGGGCCCTATGCGCTCTGCGTACTCTGCGTATGGGGAGCACTGCTTTCCACGTTGATATTTTAAAAGGATGATTCACACCAGTTCATAAATCGCTCACTACGGGACCGTGTTCAGGGTCGTCACTGCTGAGGAGTTACACAATAACAACCTTCCCTTCATGGCAACCATTTTTCCCCGACTTTGTCAACTTCATTGTCAGCAATATTATTTCTGTGATGAAAAAAAAAGACATTCCAAACCCCATTCTTCAGGACATTACAATGATACGTTTACCCTACATTTACCCCAAGGACATTGATTTTATTTTGCCTCATCAGGGGTTCTGGTATGCAAAACGGTTCCATTTGTGCAGACCACAGCCATAGTCACAGGGATCTTGACAATGACCTGCATCGCCATCGAGAGATATCAAGGAATTGTGTATCCGCTCAAAATGAGGAGGCAGTACACATCCAGGAGAGCCTACAAAATGCTAGGTAAGCGTGGTCCTTAAACACTTGCCTATGTATTTTTGTCTTGTTTATGATAGTCAGTCTCAAATCCGATCTCCGGTGGTATTGCTCCGTTTTGTCCGGAGCACTCCGGATTCGTAAGCTCAGAGGCGACGGACTCACTGACGGACAAAACGATATACTTACTTCTAAGTATAAAAAAACATGTTACCAGTTCACTTCACTTTGTGGTTGGGTCTACTTATTTATTTTGTGCTGAGAGGAGTTGCTGTAGATTACATTGTACATATGTGCGATGACAATCAATGGACTCCTGACCCACTAGAGGTTGAGCGCGCGCAATGTGTGCGCGGAAACTCTAGTAAAATTTAATAATGTAATGCAGTTTACAAGCTGCCACTTTGAAAGTCTGCTGCGGTACAAATGGAGGATTTGTGGAATGTTTGTGACATTAAAATACCCTCTTTAACTCTGAGTTCTAAACACTAATATAAATTCAGTGAATGCCTGGCAACACAGTAGTGTGCTACTAGTTGCTTAAGTGAGTATAACAAACGTTTCTCCCATTCTGCAGGGATAGTATGGATTGCATCAGTGATGGTGGGCTCCCCAATACTGTTTGTACAACAACTAGAAGTAAGTAGAATACTTCTATGTATTCTATCTATGCACTATTCCCTTTCCCCCTAAAGAATAGGCGGACATTCCCTTTATCACAGCATGCTATCATAAGGTCAGATCAGAAATAGTGCAGCTGTTATTCAGTATGATGAAGAATTTCACCCTATTGATAAGGATAAATGGGCGTTCTGTGTGACACACATACACGCATCAAAAATCATAGGCTGTAGTCTCCCTTCACTCTTCTCCATCAGAATAATTAGGAAGGCAAAAAACATCATAGCAGATCACTCTCACCCTGCTCACGACCTCTTTAATCTCCTTCCATCTGGAAGAAGATATAGGAGCATTAAGACCTCCACATCACGTTTCAGAGACAGCACCTACCCTCTGGCTATCAGAAATCTGAACTTGCACTAAAGATGTGTTAACAGCACTTTAACAACTGTATGCACTGTGCACTTTCTCTGTCTACTGTTTTAATGTCTGTCGGGTATGGTCTGCAGTACTACTGTCTGCTGGGATTGTTTATTGTTTGTTGTACATTGTCTGTTCTGTACTTATGATGTCTCAAGAGTTGTACCAAGACAAATTCCTATCAACTTGTTGACATGGCAATAAATATATTGTATTGAATTGAATTTGAATTGAATTGAATGAGTACAACATTGGATTTAGCGTTTAACGTTTTATTCGGCAACACTTTAGCTGAATAGTCTGCGGCCCAGTTTCAATTTAGTTTCAGTTGAGTATCGACTGTCTCAGTTTAGTGTCTGTTGATACTCACATCAACACTTAATAAGATAACATATTGGTTAAAATATCCACATAAATCATCCAAAGCGAATCAAAAGTACTGTAATTCAGTGTCTACTGCATAAACATCAATATTCATTTCCAGGATGAGACCAGACAAAATGTTGAATCTTACCTGAGACAAATGAGACATGAAACATGATATTCAACAGAAAAATATCTGAAATTGTATTGTTGCTATTCACTTCACATGATATTGATTACATCTAATAGTCGGATAAAACTGAATGGAATATATGTGGATAGGTTCTTGATAACCTTACACAAAGTTGACATGTCAAGTGTGTGTCCACTGACAATAAACTGAGATGATGTTGATACTCAACTGGCACTAATTTGATACTCAACTGTGGACTATCAAGTTTTAAGTATCCACTCAGACCAACACAAGACATCTTAGACCCTCTTAAGGCACTTCATATTTGATAAATCACAATAGTATTGCGATTCGAAGTAAAAGAAACATTGCGTCTGTCTGTCCTGAAGCCTGAAGGGCTTTACATTGAAAGTGGGAAGTGGGAACCTCTCTTTCAAACCACTACCACCCCCTCACCACCATCATCCCCACCACCCCCAACACCATCACCACCATCATCCCCACCACCCCCACCACCATCACCACCTACCTCACCTTCTACCTCACCATCACCACCACCACCCCCTTCTCCACCCTCACCACCACCTGCCTCCCCACCACCACCATCACCACCACCACCTCTCTGCAGGTGAAGTACGACTTCCTGTACGACCACTACCACGTGTGCTGCCAGGAGAGCTGGCCCTCGCTGGCCCAGCGCCAGGTGTACACCACCTTCATCATGGCGGCGCTCTTCCTGCTGCCGCTCTTCACCATGATGTTCCTGTATACGCGCATCGCCATCGAGCTGTGGATCCGCAAGCGCGTGGGCGACTCGTCCGTCCTCAACACCATGAACCAGAGGGAGATCAGCAAGATCTCCCGGTGAGCGTTAAAGGGTTCAGTGATGGTCCAACGTCAACACAAAGGCAAGGGCCGCGCAGACGTTTTTTCGACGTGGTCGTGAACCCGTTTCGGTTCCGCGTCGGGTTTAAGTGAGTGGACCAGTCACAGCCCTTGCTGCTTGCGTCACCTCAACGCAAGGTTAACATTTTTGGGAGGCGCACGTCAGGCCCTTGCGGTGGACGCAAGGAGGGTGCGCAAGGACGTAATGGGTCCGTAAACCCCCTTTGCGTTGCGTCGACGTGGACTCAAAGCCTTTGTCCGGGATGGGAACCATGGACCCATGGAGTAAACCATGAAACCACGCTGCTGCACCGAAAGCAGTTTCTACCACCACCCTGGCTGTGTGGATATGAAGATTATTAATATTTTTGCTTAAATTCACCTGTCGTCTGTCCTTTTTATTATCTTTTTTAGATATGTAATTTCACTTGCTTTGGATTTGTGATTGTGTCAAGCTCTTACAGCCGTGTCAGAGAAACAGGTACCACTCTACAATAAGGGTACATTCAGGTACTAGGAATGAACATTAGTTACTGCAGTAAAAAGCATTAACTTACATCTCGTTTGCGTGCTCTCGTTAAATAAGGTATTGTTTTTTATGCCATTTTTAATAGGGTTAGGGTCAACCTTAACCAAACAAACCAAACCCCCTATTCTAATGTTATATAATGATACATAAACTAATGTAAATGAATGGCTTTAATGAATAACCATATTTTAAAGTGTTACAGAGAATGGACTGGAAACAATTTAAGTTGCATCATCAACTATGTTGACATCATTTCTCTGTTTCATTTCTTTGTCTCCTGTGTCTCATTCCTCTCTTTGTGTGGTGCGTTGAAAGGAAGAAGAAGCGAGCCGTGAAGATGATGGTGATTGTGGTGCTGCTGTTCACCGTCTGCTGGGCTCCGTTCCACACGGTCCACATGCTCTATGAATACAGTAAGGTTTACCCGCAAGCAGGGCCAATAATTAGGTTTTTCACATTTTTACCACAGTGGTAAAATCTGCCTGTCAAAACTGTTTGTACTAATAACATTTACATTTCGGGCATTTAGCAGACGCTTTTATCCAAAGCGACTTACAATAAGTACATTTGTCATAAGAAGTGAAACAATATATTGCCGTCGGTACAGTAAAGATGTTCATAGAACCAAGTGCAAGTACTAACCATGGCCAGGCTAACCCCATTCCCCGTGTACAGCAGTGAAAGCTAGCTACTGCAGATGCTACACAACTAAGTACATGCTACACAACACGCATGCACAACACAATTAAGTACATGCTACACAATTAAGTACAAAAAACAAATACAACCTGCATTAAGTGCGTTCATCAAGTGCCAGGACGTACAACAAACAATAGACAAACAACAGTCAAAAAGGGGACTGAATGGCTATGTAGAGTCTAGGTGAACTCTGAACAGGTGGGTTTTGAGTTGTTTGCGGAAGCTGGTGAGCGACTCTGCGGTCCTGAATAATTGGATGGTGGTGGCGTCCTGGTGATCATTTTGGATCCTGCCCCAGGGGTGCTGAAATGAAAGGGTTATGAATAAATCATGGTGACTGGAATAATAAGTGACTTGACTGACAGCCACTAAGGTTGCTAACTCCCAGCTAAACTAACGAGATTATACTGGGCTTCAATCCCAAATGTCCACAGAACCAGCCTAAATCTTTTAGCAAATGCCCAACCGCCTACCCAGGATAATATAATTTTTCATTTTTCATTTGTTCTTTTTTATATTGTGTTTTGACTTTTTTGTATCACTAGTTTATTCTAAATCAGGGGTCTTCAACCTTGGGGTTGCAAAATTATTCTTAGATTATTATTTTTTTAAATACACATTAACATGAATCCAACATATACTTAAAATATGCATTCAATAACAGTTATGTTAATGTGTATTCATGTTATTATTCATGTTAATGTGTATTTTCAGTAACTAACATATTACATTTATGCAACATTGATGAAAGGCTACCCATGAATCATTGCGGTAAGATCAGTATCTGACACCTTCATAGCCGCGATTGAGTCAGGACCCTCTAATTGTGAGTTAGGTATTTTGTGAGCCACAATGGATTGTTTTGTTACTTTTAAAGCAAGGGACTCAAACAAACCCTCCACCTCAGAAAAAAAACAGCGAAAGTGTGGAAGATGAGGCTGCACCTAGCACTAGAAATGCTACAACGGCTCAACAGGGTCCAACAGCAGCTACTTTGAAATGCAAACGCAAACTAAAATATTCAGAGAATTATCCAAAATTTGAATTTCACTTTCAGGAGACTCAGGGCACTGAATTGCCAATGTGCGTTATCTGCTCTGCAGTGCTATCAAATGAGTCTATGAAGCCATCAAAGATGCAGCGTCACTTGGAGACTTCTCATAGCCACTTAAACGACAAGCCAGTGGAATATTTCCAGGAGCGTGTCAAATCTCTTCAAGCCCAACAGAAATGTATGAGGAAATCAGCTAAAGTTGGTGAGCTAGCTTTGAAAGCCTCATATGAAGTTGCTCTTCGGATTGCACAACAGAAAAAGCCGTACACTATTGCAGAGGAGTTAATATTGCCTGCAGCAGGTGATATGTGCAAAATAATGTTTGGAGATGAGTACGCCAATAAACTGAAAACAATTCCGTTGTCAGACACAACCATTGCTCGCCAAATTAATGAGATGGCATCCGATGTGAGCATGCAACTGATAGAGAAGCACAGGTCGGCAGAAGCTTTTGCCTTACAATTGGATGAATCTACCGACATGTCAAAGGATGCCCAGCTTCTGGCGTTTGTGCGGTTTATTGATCAGAGCGAATTGATCAGAGCGAAATGAAGGAGGAATTTTTTTTTTGTAAGCAGCTTCCTGAACGCACAACTAGTGCTGAAATTTTCCAAGTAATCAATGTTTCTTTTAGAGAAAATTACATACCCTGGGCAAAATGTGTTTCTCTGTGCACTGATGGTGCAAGCGCCATGGCTGGTTTAAAGAGTGGACTAATCACACTTGTAAAGGTTGTTTCTCCATGCGTCATGTGGACACACTGCATGCTACACAGGGAGTCACTTGTTGCCAAAGACATAAGTGCAGAATTTTCAGACATTATGGACTCGGTTGTGAAAGCTGTCAATTTTTTCAAGAAGAGTGCTTTGCAAACGCGTCTCTTTTCTACTCTTCTGTGCTGCTGCGGGAGAAAAACACACAGCCCTACTCTACCATTCTGAAGTCAGATGGCTTTCACGCGTGTGTTTGAGTTACGCACGTCTATTTGGGAGTTTTTACTTCTCCAAAACCGCACAGAGCTGGCTGCACATTTCAGTGACGATGACTGGGTCACTAAACTGGCATTTCTTGCAGACATTTTCTCGGAGTTGAACAAACTCAACAGTTCTATGCAAGGCCGCAATACACATGCTATCCAGCTGTATGACAAAATGGAAGGCTTTCTAAAGAAAATCGGACGATGGAAGGAGCGAGTCAGCGAGGGAATTGTATCCATGTTTCCCTCAGCTGACGGAGTCTGCAGTGCTCTCCCCTCGCGTAAAATGCGCAATCGTTGTGCACTTAGAGGCACTCGAGGGTCAATTTGGGAAATACTTTCCTGAGGCCCGCTCCTGGCGCAGGGACAAGACATGGATACAGTTTCCATCCAAAGACAACGCACAAGATGGAGCAAGCTTGACAGTAATCGAAGAGGATCAACTCATCGAACTATCAGCTGACAGTACATACAGAAACATCTATGAAACAAGACCACTCATCCAGTTGTGGATCTCCTGGCAGAAAGACTTTCCACAATTAACAGCAAAAGCAATGAATAGCCTTTTGCCTTTTGCAACAACTTATCTTTGCAAAAGTGGATTTTCCAATGTTTTTTCACACGTATTTCAGAGCTGACATCTGAATTGACTGTGAATAACTGTGTGACTGTGAATAACAGATTGCAGGAAGCAGTCTGAAGAAGTGGTTAATGGTAAATGGACTGCATTTATAAAAATACAAATTTTTAAACCTGTAGTTACTCATCACGCTTCAAAATGCTTGTCAGCCATGCCAGGCAACAGCCAGCTTGTCTGGTGCAGTGAGGCTTAGGTGTGAGGCTCAGAGACACTTTGACACTTGACCCCCACTTTCACCCCCGGCTCAAACCAGCTACCAGCAACCAACTACCTCCAGAGCCACTACTACAATGGAGTAGTTATCGAAAAGTAAATGTATGGTCCGAACAAGAACTGAAACCCAAGCAAAGAGGGAGCTGTTCTCATATCAGGCTTAAAGATCTAATTTAGACATGGCTAAATCGATGTATGCCATCGGCAGTAGTAGTATTGGATTAGTAGGTAGGTAGGTAAAACTGTATTGATTTGCATAATGGCATGCTGATTCTGGGGGTTGAGTGGGTGTTGGGAGTCTGAGATTATTGTCTTTGCTTTTTTCTTAACTGCCTGTTCATAGATGCTCTGTATAGGCTTGTATACTTTCCTCCATACGATTTTCATCACTGTTTTGTGCATGCCGGCCAGTTTGCTTTTTAGCTTTTTAACGGTTAGGTTGCCAAACCATGTGGTGATCCTATATCTAATGATATATCTAAGTAAACCCACCTTTTTATCTTTTTTTAAGTAAATAAACTTCTAAATGATTCAGTATAAAATAGTAGATAGCAAAATAGTCTACCTGGGCTGGAGAGATAATTGCTACATTTATTTTCAAGAGTTTCCTTTTTGTGCCGACCTGTTTCATGATCTGTAGATCCACCGTGTGTGTGTGTGTGTGTGCGCGCGTGTATGTCTATGTGCATATGTATGTGTGTGTTTATGTGTATGTGTATATGTATGGTACGTGTGTGTGTGTATGTGTATATGTACGTGTACCTGCGTGTGTGTATGTGTGTGTGAATGTCTACACGTGCGTGCGTGCGTGCGTGCGCCCCTCCCAGGCGACCTGGAGAAGAAGTACGAGGAGGTGACGCTGCACACCATCATCGCCGTGGTGCAGGCGGTGGGCTTCTTCAACAGCTTCAACAACCCCATCGTGTACGCCTTCATGAACGACAACTTCAAGAAGAGCTGCGTGTCCACGCTGTCCCTCTGCCTCCGCAAGCCCGGCGCCCCGGGCCGGGGCCACGCCGCCGCCAACGGCCCCGTCGGCCCCGCCGCCAACCTCATCGTCCACTTCAGGCCCCTGCGGAGGGAGGCCTTCCTGAAGACCGCCGACGGCTACGAGAACCGCCACGCCGATGGCGGCGGCGGCGGCGGCAGCGGCAGCGGCAGTGGTGACGGCGACGGCCGGCAGGCCCCGTCGGGCTCCTCCCACGGCTGCAGCTCGCTGGGCATGATCGGGGACAAGGCGTCCACCGTGCAGTCCCAGCTGCCCGGGAGCAGCAGTGTCGGCGGCGTGATCACCAAATGAGGAGGGACCTGTCGTCGATGTCCGGGCGCACACTCTTCCGCCCGCCCCCCCCCCCCCCCGTTAGAGTGCCACGTCGTAACGTCGAACGTGGGCGTTGCTGATGCGGGCGGCACAAGAATGGGAACCCGGTTCTGAGCCGGGGTCGATCGGGATCAGGTGCAGCGACGACCCGTGTCACGCCACGCCCTGCGTCTTGTTTTTTTGTATGTGGACCGGTCTGGTTAGGATTGTCTTTGGAATTGCACGACTAAAGTGGACAGCAGTAAAAGCCTTGTTGCGTTATCACAGTGCATGAACAGTATAGATATATATATATTTATATATATATTCTCTGTATATGAAACACAGTCATACACTGCCTGAAAACCACACAGAATGTTGGTTTCCCAATGTTGGTTTTTCAATCACATAGCTTGCTATACATCAAAGGACCCACTTTCTGCTTTCTGTAAGTAAGGGTCACTTAAAGGGAACCGTTGAAATGGGTTTTGTGTATCTGAATCAGAAAGCGTGTGTGCATTAGTTACCTGCCACTTGTTGAGTATGGATGAACTGTATGTATATTTATTCACCAGTGCTCGGATGTGATACACAAAATACACCAGCAACACTGTTTTAAAGCCCAAAACGAAATTTCACGTTCAGAAATTGTTCTGGTAAACAGTGCATACATATGCAACCACAGGGTAGCTTCAAACCCAAGACTAGAGGCCCAATTTTGCATCATTCATGGCTCAAAGCTCAATTTACACAAGCAAAAGTATTTAGCATCGTGAATATGAGAATATGTGTGTGTTGATTTATACAAATGTATATCATTTATATTATATTTTTAAAGGTTCTATATATAAGCACAGTATAACATCTACTTAAGATCAGAGTGGCAGAAAATGTGTTTTATGTAGTATTTTAAGTCTTCAAGAAAATGTCTTCAAATTAATGGATCTACCCAGGGAGAATCTGTGCATCAGCCAATGTACCCCTCTCCTCATCATTCTGAATACACTGCAGATGCTACACTGGGATGTACTTTGAGAAATTTCTGAATTAGCCATCTGAGGCATCCTATTTTATAAAACTGTAGTTTCATTGTGTTTTGTGGAATAAATGGAATGGAATAAATATACGCATTCACACTGCTATTTTTTGCAGCGAACCGACTGTTGTGGAATATAACTCTGAATACGCCTTATCCTCTGCTCCTTGCTCCTCTTTCAACCGATCATTGTGTTGTAGGCCATGTGTGTTAGGTCATGTTTGATGTGTGAGTGGCCTTTCAAAAGCACAGGAAAGCATTTCAAGCAAGGGTACCCGTCACAGTTTTAGCCTCTGGCGATCCGTGTTTTGACCTTTAGGTTTAATTGACAGTATCGACTTTTGAAGTCTGCATCACCTTCAGAATTAAAGGGCCCCTATTTTACCACCGGGAGTGAGTGTGATTGCCCACTACATGACGTTTGAAAATCTGTCCTGCCCTGTGCCTTGGTGACATCCCAAGTTTGAGTGTCTACCCAAAAGTATGCTGAACAAATCAGTCTACTAGCCTTCCAGACTGCAGCAACTGGTTGGCTGATCGATGACACTTAACGTGTTACGTCACTAAGGCACAGAGCAGGGTCGCTCTGAGGATGTTTAGTAATGGCTAAACACCTGTTAGTAAAATAGGGGCCCTTTAAAACCGAATGTGCAGAACACCGCTGTAAGAGTAGAATAACTTTTCTCTCTTCGATGAGAGATAAAGATCATGGCTATGTGTATGAAGTGGTAACACATCATTTGATCCTGGGGTAACATCTAGATTTTTCTGTGATTGTCATTTTTTTTTTTTTTTTTTTTTATAAAGGTCACCTTTCATCACCATTTTCTTTTAATTTCCCAATACACACTTAAAGATTGAAGTTCAAGTTCACACTATCTGTTTTTCTGTTGAACCCCTCTTTTCTCGATTTTTAAAAACATATTTCACGGTCTTACAAAAACTAAAAATATATATATATATTTTTAAATATTTTATTTACAGAGGGTATATATACAATGGATCCAACTACAATTCCAACCCTGTATTCGACAAGTGTATTGTGCAAGCACAAATGACACATTGAAATGCACAATGTTGGATGAAAACTAAATTCTTCAGTTCAACTTTTCTTTAAACTAAACTTTTTCTTTTTCCAATGAATGTTAGTAGAATCCCCTGCAGCCTTCATAAACGGAACAGAATGATCAAGTGCTAAGCAGAAGGCGTGGACTAAGACTGCACACACGTTTAGATGAGCGGGTCAACTAAACGTGTGTGAAGGAAGGCCAACTGCAGCACAGATCCACCTCATAAGGCAGACGATACCGGCCTTGGATAACACTTTACATCGCTGCAGCATGCTGGCATCGAGGTGTGTTATTCTTTGAAAAAATATGTATTCATCTCCATTTCAACTTTGAAATGCTAAGCAGCTGACTTTATGAAACAACGTGAAAAACTTATGTTGGCAGCCTGGCACTAGCGAAAACTAACATCCAAACAAGTCGTAGAAATGTAGACGTTTTCTACCTCCCTTTTGAGGTACCACGGGTATGACTCAACTTCTATATATTTGAGTACACTAAAGAAAAATGGCGTCAACTAAAGATTGTCCATAGAGATCAAAAAGGCATCACTGGTGACGAGTGAGAGAAAACAATAACATGGTTTTCTTAGGCGCACACACACACACACACACACACACACACACACACACACACACACACACACACACACACACACACACACACACACACACACACACACACACACACACACACACACACACACACACACACACACACACACGAAAAACACGGTTGCTCTTCGCGGAGGTGCTCATCCCACGCCCGACTCAAATGGAAGAAAGACACACAGGGGAAGAAAGGAGAGGGGCCCCCCCCGGGCCCCCAAGGGAGCCTGCTACGTTATCAGGGGGACGTGAAAGTCTTTGTGGTCGAACAGCAGCTGTCTCCTGGGCGGTGTGGGGACTTTGTCCGCCTTGTGGAGGAGCTTGAACAGGCCCGTTCCGATGTTCATGGGGATGCCCATGATAATGCACTCCGACACCCCTGGGAGAGACACACACACACAGACACGAAAAAGGTGTTTGCGTTCAGCCGTGACTGTTCTCGTTTGCACGGAGGGTACGCGGCGGGGGGAAACGTCCGCTTCGCGAAAAAGACGGGAATCGACTTACCGCAGACGGAGTCCTTTTGTCCAAAGTAGGCGGCGTCGAACAGGTGATCGGCCGTCTTCTCGAAGGACGCCAGCATCAGGACGCTCTCCTTCATCTTGGCCAAGCCGAACCTGGTGATGCCCAGGATCTCCCCCTGGGTAGAGCCAGGACAGGGAGACGCCGTGGTAGCGGTGGATGAGCTCAGTGTGACACGGTTAGGAAATGTTTCCCCCGTGGTACAGGGAGCACAGAAACATCACCGTTGGTAGAAGTGGTTCAGATCAAATATGTTTGTCAAAATCAAATTCAATAACAGCACGGGGATAACGACGACATCGATACAACTATTATACTAAAAATATCATTAATTATATATATTATTAATATTTCTTTGATTTTTTTTGGAGGGAGGCCACGGGGACACTAAGCCAAGAGAGGGCCAAGGGGCATTGCAGCCGCCCAACGTGCCTACTGTAAAGACGTTCAGAGAGCCAGTGAACACAGTGAACCCAGTGTCAACCCAGTCAGATGGGATCCGAGAGTTTTGGGGGGGGGGGGGGGGGGAGGGGGTTTCACCTTGTAGGACATGAGGTCGGCCAGCAGCATGACGTGCCGGCGGTCGATGCTCATGCCGTGGTTCGTCATGGTGTACTGGATCTCGTTGATGATGGTGGAGCGGGCCGCCTCGATGCCCAGGGTCTTCTCCACCTGAAGGAGGGGGGGGGGGGGGGGGGGGGGGGGGGGGTAGCGGGACCACCGTTAGATGTGATGATCTGCGACGTCTTATTTTGACCCGCATCAAAGCACTCCCTCCAGCACCAGCGCTTGCATAACTTTCTCCCTCCCCCCCTCTTTCATAACTCTCTCCCTCCCCCCTTTCAGAACTCTCTCTCCTCCCCCTCTTTCATAACTCTCCTTTCCCCCACCTCTCTCCTATCTTTCTCCCTCCTCCCTCTTTCATAACTCTCTCCCTCCCCCCCCACTCTCTCCTAACGCTCTCCCTTCCCCCCCCCCTCTCTCCCTTCCTCTAGCTCTCTCCCTTCCTCTAGCTCTCTCCCTCCCCCCCCCCCCCCGCTCCATCTACCTCGAAGGTGTTGTTGGAGGTGGTCCGGCTGCCTTTGACCCCGTGGGTCGCCATGACGGCCCTCAGGTTATCCCCCTCCACCAGGAGCTTGTACTTGTTCTTGCCGCTCTGCTCGTCGATGTGAATGACGGCCCGGGACACCTCCGGGATTCCCTGGACAACCACCTTCATGTCCACAGGGAAGAGGGGGGAAAACTCAGTCACGTACCAGGAGAGAGAGAGAGAGAGAGAGAGAGAGAGAGAGAGAGAGAGATGTATGTAGAGAGAGAGAGAGAGCGAGAGAGATATAGAGAGAAATAGAAAGAGAGAAGGAAAGCAAAATATATAAACGCTAATCTGCGAAATAACACGGATCGACAGCCGTGAATTTGGATAGAATGCGGTGTGCCGTTGGACCCCAATCAGAGTAGTGATTTCTCCACAAAATTGCTCATCAACATGCAAGGGAAACGACTGTCTAGATCGATGTGTAGATCCGCGACGCCATTACTCAGAAGAAGCTTGGCAGAAGATTTGTTGCGGCAATTATGATAGTACACGTACTAAAAGCCTTTTGTCGTTCTGTGAATTTGATTAATGGGTGCGTCACGTTCGGTGAATATTATTATTTCTTCAGGGAGGCTCGTGGCCGTCTCCACATGAGGTGAGTGGTCCATGGCTAATTCAATCACAGGCTTCATATAACAAGGAGAGGCATCCTTCCTATATAAAAGGAGAGGTACCCTCTCCTCCTCCAGCTGCTGATTCCAGAGAGCGAGAGAGAGAGTTCGATAGAGAGAGAGCGAGAGGTGTGGATAGAACACTTAGCGAGAGATTTAGAGCAAGGTGGAGGTGGAGAGAGAGAGTTTGAGGTAGAGTGAGAGCAAGAGGCAGAGAGAGAGAGAGAGACACACACACACAGACAGACGGACGGACATACAGAGAGAGAGAGGTGAAGAGAGATTTAGAGAGAGAGATGTAAAGTGAGAGAGAAATATGGAGTTGGAGAGAGAGAGAGGTGGAGGAGGAGGTAGAGTGAGTGAGTGAGTGAGTGAGTGAGTGAGTGGACCCCCTCACCTTGGGGAGTTCCTCCTTCAGCGTCTGCAGGACGTAGTACATGGAGCTCTTGCTGTTCTCCTGCGGCGAGACGCACACCACCGCCTCGCCGTGCACCGCGATGTCCCCCGGCTTCACCCGCAGCTTGGACATGCAGATGGAGTAGCGCACCGTCTCCGCGTTCACCTGTTGGGAGCAGGGGGAAGAGGGTGACCACCAGTCCCCGCTACGTCAGGTGAAAGACAGCACAACCAGATCCCCCGCTACGTCAGGTGAAAGACACCACAACCTGATCCCCGCTACGTCAGGTAAAAGACACCACAACCTGATCCCCGCTACGTCAGGTGAAAGACAGCACAACCAGGTCCCCTGCTACGTCAGGTAAAAGACACTAAACCCAATCCCACCAGTCGCTACGTCAGGGGAAAGACACCACAACCCGTCCCGCTACGTCAGATGAAAGAAACCACAACCGTCCCGCTACGTCAGGTGAAAGACACCACAACCAGATCTAAGCTACGTCAGGTAAAAGACACTAAACCCAATCCCACGTCTCGCTACGTCAGGGGAAAGACACCACAACCTGATCCCCCGCTACGTCAGGTAAAAGACACTAAACCCAATCCCACCAGTCGCTACGTCAGGGGAAAGACACCACCACCCATCCCCGCTACGTCAGGTAAAAGACACAACACGTCTCGCTTCGTCAGGAGAAAGACACCACAACCCTTCAGCGCTACGTCAGGTGAAAGACAGCACCACCCGCTACATCAGAGCCTAGCAGGAGCAAAGGCACCTGTAAACAATGGCAATATTGCAGCTTTGCCTTTTGGAATCTATAGCTGCTTTCACATATGGACGTGCATCCGTCTATTCTCCGTCTACTCTACGGAGGTGCTGTATATGTGAATGACATATCCTGACGTTGGACCTCCTGAAAAAATACTACCCCCGAGGTAGTATGTTCCCCGGAGGAAATGCTAATTACCTTATATGTGAATGAGCAGTAGGATGTCGGCATTTCACACCAGTTGAGTGGGCGTGTTGATGGCGCTTCGGTCTACGTTTGCATGTCATTAAGTGGCACCCGCACCCTAATAGATAATCAGCCTATTGCCCTTTGTTCGCTGAATGGTTTAAAAAAAAATTTTTTGTCTTATCGTAACCCTCAAAGTACGCATCGTACAACAAATTACAATACATGAGTCCACAGCTGCATGTTTTTTACACCTTGTGTATGTTACACCTTTCCTGCTGTCAGCTCCCAAACCGTAGTCGAGGAGCACAGGAGGAACATTCTCTCGGGGCTAACAGCAGTGGGTCTGCTTACAGGTTTGAATATGGTCGGAATAAAGCGGACTCGTTCATCACTAAACGGACACACGCTACCGCTCGCTCTCCTCACTCGTCCACTAACACACACACACACACACAGTGCCATTCTCGCGCACACACATGCACTAACTCTCGTTAACACTTATTATTGACAAGCTTAGTTAGCTGAACATTATAGGGTCCCGTCCTTCCACTCCCTGTTTTCTCAGTTAAACACAGAAATCAACTACATTTGTCCCAGTGTTTGTTAGATGTGAAATGAAGCCAAAAAAGACGCCCTCTTCCTCCGGTAACGCAGTCGTTCGCGACGCCTTTCTTGTTCGTCGTTTCTTCTATTTGTCTGTAACTCATGCTCCAATCTTTCATCGATCGATGCGGATGTTGTGGATGCAACAGAATATATGCATCGCTGCAGCAACATTTAACATGATCGCGATGAGTTCTGCCCGTTCTGCCTGCGCGCTTTCTGCGGTCAAACCAAAACAAACCCGATCCCACCTCTTGCGAACCTCAACCCTACGTCATATCCCGCCCCTTGCAAGCCCGCCCCCCTTAAGCAGCCGAAGATTCTACTGATGACTGAGCGACACCAATCTCCGCATATCGGGCATCAAGTGTGAATAAGTGTGAATGACCCTCACGGTCGAACCTCCTGCTCCACAAATGTGGAGAAAAGACCGAGGTCATATGTGAAAGCAGCTAATGTGTGTCAGTCAGTACAGATTTATTTTATTTAACATCACAAAGACCCAGGGCCACAACTGGAGCTGTCAAAATGCTCTTAGACGGCATTGGCACAACAAAGGGATTTGAACAAATATTGATTGGTAACAGATGTTTTTGGTGGAGCCAGGAGAGATGGATCCAATGCTTTTATCACCAAGACCGGTAGCGTCCTTTAAACACCAGACATGCTGGCAGCATCGATAACACTTCCAGTGAATCTCTAAATGCGATCTGTGATTCAGCCCTGAAGAAAGAGAGGTAAACAAGGAGCCGACAGATGGTACCTCCAGCCGCAGAAGCCGTATCCTCTCCAGGGACAACTTCACCAGGATGAAACAGTCGTCAGGCAGGAAGACCTCCTCGATGTATTCGGAAATCTGGGCAAAAATAAAAGCGCAATTGTGTATATTTGTTTTGTTGATTTTAAAACAACCTCAAAACAAAAATCTTAACAAAATCTAAAATAAAAAAAAACAAGAATCAAATAACAAAATAAAAACCAAAACTCAGTCTTAATCATAAAATAGTGTAATCACAATTTTAATCGTTACAGTGATACCCGTCGGGATGAACTGGCTAAGACAACAAGCGATCCGGTCTAGAGGAGAACAATGTGACTGATTTGAATACCTCTCCCAGCAGCGTCTTCTCGATCCTCCCTTTCACCAAGCGGCCAAAGTCGGCATCATCGTCCACGTCCAAATGAGCCGTGATGATGGGGGTGCTGCGGGGGGAACGGTAATGCTTCAGCATAAAGACACATGAGAAACACTGACAACACACCATTTTAAAAATGGCACTGTATATACAGTATATTAGCTACTCGATTATGGAAAAAATCATAATCACGATTATTTTGGTCAATATTGAAAGCACGATTATTTAAGTTTGAGTTGAGTTTGAAAACATGATGCAATATTCAGCATTTCTCTCCAAAAAACGCTTTGTAACTGAGAACTTTGAAATTTCGACTTAAAAAAATACACAAAATGGGCAAATAGAAAATGTTCAAATAGAAAATAATGTATGTATAAATATATGTATCCAGTTGTTCTGCAATTTCTATAAAATATTTAATGAATAAAACCCCCAGCTGGATCTGAGTTACCTGGAAGACCTCTGCCATAGAGAAAAGTTAAGTTAAGTTATCCTTTATTGTCCCTTTTTGGGGGAAATTATTTCTCTGCTTTTGACCCATCCGGGAGCCGGTGAACACATACACTGCCTTGCAAAAGTATTCACCCCCCTTGGCTTTTTACCTATTTTGTTACATTACAGCCTTTAGTTCAATGTTTTTTTAATCTGAATTTTATGTGATGGAGACTAAAATTTAACTTTTCGGCAATCAAAGAAAATGCTATGTCTGGCGCAAACCCAACACATCACATCACCCAAAGACCACCATCCCAACAGTGAAACCATGGTGATGGCAGCATCATGCTGTGGGGATGTTTTTCAGCAGCCGGGACTGGGAAACTGAGAAAGATAGATGGTGCTAAATACAGGGATATTCTTGAGCAAAACCTGTACCACTCTGTGCGTGATTTGAGGCTTGGACAGAGGTTCACCTTCCAGTAGGACAATGACCCCTAACACTCTGCTTAAGCACCACTTGAGTGGTTTGAGGGGAAACATGTAAATGTGTTGGAATGGCCTAGTCAAAGCCCAGACCTCAATCCAATAGAAAATCGGTGGTCAGACTTAAAGATTTCTGTTCACAAGAGCAAACCATCCAACTTGAAGGAGCTAGAGCAATTTTGCAAGGAGGAATGGGCAAAAATCCCAGTGGTAAGATGTGGCAAGCTCATAGAGACTTATCCAAAGCGACTTGCAGCTGTTATTTCCGCAAAAGGTCTCTCTACAAAGTATTGACTTTAGGGGGGTGAATAGTTATGCACATTGACTTTTTCTGTTATTTTGTCCTATTTCTTGTTTGTTAAAAAAACATCTTCAAAGTTGTGGGCATGTTCTGTAAATTAAATGATGCAAATCCTCAAACAATCCATGTTAATTCCAGGTTGTGAGGCAACAAAACACGAAAAATGCAAAGGGGGGTGAATACTTTTGCAAGGCACTGTACACAGTTGCACATACACACACAGAGGAGTGACCTTACACAGAGGGGGGCACACTGGCCCACCCGGAGCAGCGGGCAGCCGCAGTGCAGCGGCCGGGGAGAAGGTGGGGGTTTCAGGTGCCTTGCTCAAGGGCACCTCATCCGTGGATGAGGACGTAGGAGAGTGCTGCATAACTACTCCACCCGTCCACTTTTTTGCCTACCAGTTGGGATTCGAACCGGCCACCCTCCGGTTACCGGTCCGACTGCTTAACCAGTAGGCCACGTATAGAAAAGCACCCACTGTGGGGAAATCTAGCACCCTCATGGCTAGATCATAGACATGCGGACACTTATGGCCAACACCTCTATGCGAACGAGAGTGGCGGAGGCATTTCTGCCAGGAACAAAAGACAAACGGCAACTGGCTGTTTGGGGCAATCCGCCGTTTCCCTGACGACAAGGCTTCTTCAGGATTAACACAATTGGTTCTGTCTGGCAACTAGACACAGCTGTCACCCGTTCATATGGGATTAACAAGACCACTGGCTTGGTAATTAATCGGCAGCAGTGGCTTAGGAAGTAGAGCGGCGTGCCTGGCAACCGGAATGCTGGTTCGATCCAAGGTGGGTCCTCCTGGTGGGTGTGTGAGTGTCGAGGTGTCCCTGAGCCAAGACACCTAACTATAGGCATTTTTACACTGCCAAGCAGGTGCAGTAGCTGCTTGGCAGATGTTAAAATGTCACTGTCTTGCCTCTGTAAAACTGGGGGTACATTACCCCTTCGTCAAGGAGCCGGCATTCTTGGTTCATTGGAGCAGGCGAGGCTACGCACGGAGACGTCTTTAGAATAATTTGCATACTCATAGAATGCTTAATTTTTTGTATTGAAGCCACTCGCATGCAAGAATGAGATGACTACACCTGAATGTATTTCAACCTTATTGTGGCTAATCGAGTTGTTGTTGCTGTATTACAGGCTCACAGTTGGCGTAGATTAAATGGTAAATAGACTGGCATTAAATTAAACATGCTAAATTATTTACAAGTGCCAAAACGCCAACATATTCTTTATTTTGCTGACCACTTGTTTTTTATCCCGACGAAGGCCTCGTAAGGAAAGCTCCTCTGCTGCTTTCTCGTAGATCGTCTTTGTTAAATGCGACTGCATCATGGTGGTCAGCAGCTCACGGTTTTCCCCGTCTCTCCAGTTAGAACTACTCATATTGCGTACGTGTAGAGTTCGAGATGGGACATTGGGGTGAAATCAAGACGGTATATTACAGTAGCATAGCCAGGATTTTTCAACAGGGTTTACTTTTGCGAAGTAGGGTGGGCCACTATTTTTTACATTAATCAATTTATACAGCAATTTTCCCAAAATTAACACGTGATTTCATC
Organism: Micromesistius poutassou; assembly: GCF_964030765.1. NCBI lineage: Eukaryota > Metazoa > Chordata > Actinopteri > Gadiformes > Gadidae > Micromesistius > Micromesistius poutassou. The sequence goes on along the minus strand of NC_140291.1, from coordinate 3,812,685 downwards.
ACAGATCAGACGATTAATGGCAAACAATAATCGGCTACATTGATAATTGATTATTCACATAATCTTTTCAGTACATTACAATATAATTCCAGAAGGAAAACGTTCTTTTGTAAGGCTGAGCTCAGCTGACTAACGCATCACAGCTACATGGAGCAGCGGGGCCAGCACTAGAAGTATTGCTAGCCTTCCACTGAAGCTGCCACCTCCCATTGGATAATACATTTGACTGACGCGTGTCATCAGCCAATCAAATTTTGATGTGTAGTGATAGAACACCCCCAGGTCCCAGCAATATGCTGGCTCTGGCCCCGGTGATGTCATCAGCGAAGTTTGAAATGTTGGCGGGTAGTGAGAGTTTATATGAACTACTATGGCCACCGCCTTCACACCACCTAGCGATCCTGTTTCTGATGTCAGTCGTTTGCCTTTTTCAAGGCGATCGTTTGGAGAGAAGAGTTAAGTTAAGAGTTAATTGCAAGCAATCTTTCTCAGCTCTCAAGCGCATTAAAACGTAGGCCTACTCGCGGAACGCAACCGTACCCGACTCTCTGCACTGGTATATATTGCCATCGAGATGGAGCTGCTCATTAAACTAAAACAGGACGCCCCACTACATGAGGAGTTCATTGAACGTTTCCTCTGAAAGGATCAGAGGATGGATTTGGCCCATAAGGCCCAGACTTAAACCCCACGGTACGCTACTGTTGATACATGATACTTTAATGAAACAAACTTTATCTCACACATTTTTGTGTGACATTATAATATGGGCTATTTTTTCGTTCCTTGAATTCAAACTGCCGAATTTTGCACTTCTGATAGGGTGGGCCAGTCAATCATAGTGGCACTGGCCCACGTTGGCCCTAATGTGGCTACGCGCCTGGTATATTACCTCGGTCAGTGTAAACCAAGGACCATGCCGGGAAAAAGTTTCAAATAAAAACTGTCAAAACTCTTTATAACTGCTCCAGACGAGCTAGGCTGTTGCCTTGTATGGCTGACTCTGCCATGGGTGTGTGAATGCGAGTATGAATCGGTGAATGTTATTGGAAAGCGCTTTCGGTGGCCACAGAAAAGTTACATTTAATTTAATTATTTTTTTCTATTTACCATTTAATCTCCGCCAACTGTGAGCCTGTAATACAGCAAAAACAACTCCAGAAGCCACAATAAGGTTGAAATAAACATTAAACAGCGAACAAGGTAACAAAACAAATTGGATACTACCATGACAACACACGGTGAATAGATACTGTGACTCAAATTCTCGATTTGATGTTGTGCATTTTAGAACCTTTGAATAGCCAGTATTCATGATTCATCCAACATTTTCCACAACCCTCTCTTCTGGTCTCCAGTCTGAATGCCATGAGTCGCATGGCACATAGCTCGCTCACTTACTCCAACCTCCCTACCGATCAGAACCATCACAATCACCGTGGGGGCCCCAACCATCAAGCCATATAGGCGGTATGGTTTGGTCCCTTGGGCCGCCGGAGTGCACTTAACGCTGCTTTTTATGCAAATTGTGCCCATCAGCTTCAAAGGGAAGCAAGCACCCATTGACACTACTTTGCAATTCACTGCTCTGGTCTTCGAGGGCTGCGCCGCGGGACGCTGCCAGGGTGCGCTCCACGGGGGTTGCTGTAAAATCATGAGGTCTAGGTCTATGGAGCTGAAAGGATTATACTATCTGGTATTTTCAGACCAGAATTGCGCAATTGCATTGAATTGCATACAGCCGCCTAATGGGTCCAATTTGTGATGCTTTCACATGGGCGTACAATTACGGCAAAACAAAACTCTTGTTGACAAAAAAATAAGGCGCCTCCTTCTGTTTTCGTAACAAGTTCATCTCAAAGGGATGAAATCCTTCATGGTTAGAAGTGGGGGGAGGTTTGAGGAGAAGTCTTCTTTATTTCAGATTGGCCATGGCGTTCCGAATGGTGGCTGGCATCAGAACAAAGACACATTGACACATCATATAATCACAAAGAACTGTCTCTTCTGCTTCAGTTTTAATGAATTCTTTGGGGGTCTTTTTTATCTCATCTCTCTGGGAGGCAGCGGCTCAGGAGGTGTGGACGAGTTGGAATATTCATTATCACAGAGCCAATAAGTGGTTGGATCATTGTGCAAAGTTTTGAATAAATCTCACAGCAGGACTAGCAGATTGCCCATCGAACAGTCACACAGGCGCTGTTGTGAGGGACGGATCGCCATGAAAGGAAAACCATCGTTCCCTGTTCTATTTATCTGTACTATATAACAAAAATGTTATATATAGTAGGTATAGATTTTTGGTGTCGTTTGAACATTGAAATAGCTGCTAAAGACATCATTATTAAAAAGGATTAACGCTCCGATTGCCGGGGGGGGGGGTTAATAGTTTGCGTATCCTCACACTGGACGGCAGCTGTCAAAGTGCTGTCAAAGTGAATATTCTAATAACGTTTAAACATCCAAAACTAAATGAATATCCGAATACTGAATTGAGATTTGAATATCTTACTAAGGAACGAATATCCAGATTTTTGAATATTTGCACTCATTGTAAAGCTCTGTGAATGGCACCGTTCCATGTCGTTGAAGACGTCTGATGTTCAGCCCTTAGCCAACAGAATCGGTTGCACACACAGCATTAGCGCAACACATTATCTCCTTTTTTTCCCTCTCCACCGGCGGCTTGTGGCAAGGTGGTTATCGATCCTTCCTTCGGTTGATGAAGCGGCCTCTCTAGACTATTGTTGCCAACGGCGTCGGCAAACAGCTTCTGGAATTTCCCTACATCCCCATTAGCCTGACGTCCATGCCTCAACTGTCACAGAGGTTGCTGGGAAGCAAAACACGTCGGGGGAGGGGTGAGCCATACGCAACACCTGACAGTGGTGCAAGGTCCGGGTCAAGTGCTATAAAGAGAGAGAGCTGCACCTCGGCACCTTTTGTCTGATAAAACGCAGAACGTTGCGCAATGGAGTGGCTCTCGCAGTGTATTGACATACTTCTCTTGCCCTACTTTAACGCCTTCACGGTTTGAATTTGAAGTGCCACATCAAACATGTACCCAAGGCACCAAACCGAACGCCCGCAGCGTTTCTCTTTCATGCGCGCTGCAGTCGACGCCAGGGCCTCTCCCGGGAAAGACGAAACCAAACATGAAATGGAGGAGATGTGAGCGGAGAAAAAAAACGCACCTGATGTTCTTGGACGCGTTGATGATCTCCTTGATGCGCGGCACCCCCAGCGTGATGTTCATGGAGGCCACCCCGGCGAAGTGGAAGGTCTTCAGGGTCATCTGGGTGCCCGGCTCCCCGATGCTCTGGGCGCACACTGCCCCCACGGCCGAGCCCGGCTCCATCTGCGCCCTGCGGGGACGGACAGCACACATCTCAGGGGGACGCCATTGTTGTCCAGAGAGGAGGGGGAGGAGGTCTGAGTGGTGCGACGGACCACGGGCACCTACGTCGCAAACTGTACTTCTGGAGATCTGGGGTGAAACTAACGGGATTTAGCCGGGCCTTGGACTGGATAAACCCATGTATGTGAATATATGGATTAAAGCGGATTCATTATTCCATGGTCTATGTAGGGCTGTCAAAGAAGCAGCAAAAGGAAGCAGCAAAGAAGCAGTACCTCATATACTTGTCCCTGCACGTCTCCAGGAACTTCTCCAACTGGGTGGGCGTGATGCGGTCAAGCTGGTAGAGGACTTTTGGCTGAGAGAGAGAGGGAGAGAGAGCGAGAGAGAGAAAAGACAGAAAAGGATAAACAAAAATAGATTAGGGGAGAGTGCAAGGGAGATTAGAGGAGTGGGCTGCATATATTTGCAACATCACCACTGTTGTCCATCGGGTGATGTTGTTCACGGTAGGTACCTCGGTGGTGCCGTTATCATTGATGCCATATTTGTCTCTGGTCTTCTTGATTCTCTCTGACATGCTCTGGATGAACTTTCTTATCTCCTGTGGGCAACAACAGAGGTCAGTGTGCTGTAAGTGGGGAGCCAAGTGAAAGGACTATAATTGCTATTCCGCGGGGAGCTGACTTTCCACTCATGCACTTGTTACACACACACACACACACACACACACACACACACACACACACACACACACACACACACACACACACACACACACACACACACACACACACACACACACACACACACACACACACACACACACACACCACTCTGGAGGGAACATCATTTGCATTGTAATCTCTGACACACACATGGACGAGCGTAATTAGTTCAGTCAAATGCGTTTGATAATAATAACTTTTGCCAGTTGATCCTCGGCTTTATTGGTGCACCTGGATGTGAGGCCGGTGCTACCCCACATCCATGTGGTATAATAAACTGAAGCAAAGCTTTTTTTTTTTTAGACGAAAGCCGATGTTGCGCCTTCCTACTGAAAAATTCTACCTCAAAACACACCTTTCCACGTTGGACGGACTACGTTCCCACCACACACACACACACCCACCCACCCACCACTCTGGAGGGAACATTGTTTGCATTGTAATCTCTGACACACACATGGACGAGCGTAATTAGTTCAGTCAAATGTGTTAGCTCAAACTTTGAGTCTTGGGAAAGAACCAAACGACAGCATCGATCAGTCAAAAATGCCACTCTCTGAAAACATTGCATACATTGCATAACACTGCCTACACAATGATTAGTAAATCATAATCATGATGGTTATTCATATGCACTTATAATCATAAGTGCAAATGAATAACTATTATATAACATTGCGGGACACCCACTCATGCAAAGGCTGAAATGTCTTTGGCTTCAGCGTAAATAATAGAGTGTCCCAAATTAATTAGCGGTCCGACAGCGTTAATGGGTTGTTTGTCAGCCAGCTTGAATTGAGGTACTCTGTTTCCCACCCGTCTCTAGATTAACACCCAAGGCAGAGGCATGCTTCACTATACCTCCAGGAACTTCTCTGAGCCTGTGTTGTTTAACTCCTTTACAGAGGAAAGTGCTGTGGTTAGAGCCAAGAAACTCAATAAACACATACATATTTAGTGTTTATTGGACCAGGTTGCTCTCCTTGAGATGAAAAAACTATTTTGCAAAAGAGACCTTGCAAAATAATTGCATATAAGAAGCAGCATTTTGACATTTTGACTGAAAATATAAGTTTGAGTTGGAACAGAGGGTGGTCCGTGAGTAACACCCACCACACTTCATTATATTACATTCTGCTGTAGGCAGAACAGTTACCACAGTTACACACACATATATGACCACATGTCTACTGTGGAGTATAAAACCAGTGGCATTTACCAGGCTACTTGAGAAATCAGCAGTAAACTGACCTGTTGACTGAAACTGCTGTTAAGGTGTGCATGGTTTGAATTAATTCATTCACTCATTAAGAAACAAGATAAAACAAAACGTCTCACTCGGGTCTGAACAACCCGGGGCCAACTTGATTCGTCCAAGTTATATAAGATATATAATTGACCGAACGAAAATTAGCAAAAAAGTTTTGCACTTTTACTCTCCTGGCTCCCTGCAGCCGACAGCAGGGATCAAATTAATGAGGGTCATATCCCGCCGCACTCCGAGGTCCACTAACGAACTCAGTCGCTCAATCACAGACACTGGCACCACTGAACGAAGGAATAAGCTGTCTATACTCTCCATGTGCTCCTCCTACGTGAAAGCCTATTATAGCTTTAAAGCTATTATGAGGAACTAAGGCAGCATTTTATATCTTGAGATGTCCTTTAACGCATATGCATGAGGAAAAATTTGGGTGAGTATAGCATCTTTTACTTGGCGGTGTCCGAGCAGTAGCACTGGGCTTTTTGTTTGTTTTCTGGGCATTTATATTGTTACTTGGACTGTAGGCTGGATCTCCTCTCAGCACAACTTGCAGGCGTCTTTCTCGTTTCTCTCGGTGGCCGCTGGCCCCCTGCTTGGCAAAACCGCGGGCAAAAACCAACAACACAGCAGGCTGTGACATGTTGAACAATGGAGTAATGAAGGATCATCATGTCCGCCGTGATTCAACCTCAGGCCAGACAGGGAGGTAATGGGCGAGAGTGGGGAGGGGGATCTGTTTTGTATCCCTGTTCTTTTGTCATTCACACTGCGGGGCGAAGGGATATAAGGGATAAGCGGCGCCACAGCGGTGATTTGAGTTGGGGATTGAGTGTGTGATAATAATGGAATAATGAATATGTGTTCTGGCCCCCTGGGGCTGTTTACCTCCAGGAAGCTGTCTCTGCAGAAGGAGAAGTCTCCCCGCTTCATGATGGACTCGGCGGTGAGGGCCAGCTCGTTCTTGCTGAGGGCCGGCTGCTCTGGACACGTGAACACAGCCTGATGGGGAGAGAGAGGGGGAGAGCGAGAGATGGAATGAGAGCGAGAGGGGCAGTAAGTGAGGGAGAGAGGGAGTGAGTGAGTGGCGAGGAGCATGCGAGTGTGACTGAGTGAGTAAGTGAGTTGGAGAGTTGAGTGCATGTGTGTGAGGGTGAGCGACAGAGATTTAGTGAGTGTGTGCGTGTATGTGTGTGTGTGTCTGTATGTGTGTGAGAGTTATTGAGTGAGTGAGTGATGTAGTTGAACCTCGCCGTTTCTTAATAATTTAATTGGCCAGCCTTGTTGCGCCTTCCCACTGAAAATTCTACCTCCAAACACACCTTCCCACTTTTCGACTACGTTCTCACCTATATAAAGCCGAAATGTCCCTTGCTGGGTCATACGGAAGCATGGCAGATCCTGTGGTGGTCATATTTCAAATTGGACTAGGTGTTTTTGTGTCTGGTTATCAATCGACGACCTAGTTATATACTATCCCTAACCTAATATATACAAAATTGATTTTATATATAATACACAAAATAATTATATAACAATAATATAATTAGATTCTATATCATCATTACAAATATCATCATTGTTATAGATAATAATTAAATATAATCATTATATTATTTGACACATCATATTCAATAATAAATAAAAACCTGACTTAATTGTTTACAGTAACAACTGAAAACACAAAGTATTGTTAAATGCACCATCAAGTCCCATCCCTCTCGGTGCTGTGTGGCGGTGTGTGTGTGTGTGTGTGTACGGTAGTGTGTGTGTGTGTGTAGGGCAGTGTGTGTGCAGGCTCAGAGGGTGTGTGAGTCGGCCCACCCACCCGGACGTTCTCCAGCACCCTCTTGAACTCCAGCGGCTCGTCCTTGCCCTCCATGTCGGCGGGGTCCAGGCCGTCGCCGCCGTAGATGAACTGGATGATGTCGCCCGTGGAGCTGCGCACTGTCAGGTCGTACTGGGAGCACAGGTCCTCCAGGGACTTCACCAGACGCCTCTGTGTCATCCCCATCCCGCCAGAGAGACAGAGAGAGAGAGAGAGAGAGAGAGAGAGAGAGAGAGAGAGAGAGAGACAGACAGAGACAGAGAGACAGAGAGAGACAGACAGAGACAGAGAGACAGACCGAGACAAAGAGACAGACAGAGAGAGACAGAGACAGAGAGAGAGAGAGAGAGAGAGACAGACAGAGACACAGAGACAGAGAGACAGAGAGAGACAGACAGAGACAAAGAGACAGACAGAGAGAGACAGAGACAGAGAGAGAGAGAGAGAGAGAGAGAGAGAGACAGACAGAGACAGAGAGAGAGAGAGAGAGAGAGAGACAGACAGAGACAGAGAGACAGAGAGAGACAGACAGAGACAAAGAGACAGACAGAGAGAGACAGAGGCAGAGAGAGAGAGAGAGAGAGAGAGAGAGAGAGAGAGAGAGAGAGACAGACAGAGACAGAGAGACAAAGTGACAGACAGAGAGAGACAGAGACAGAGAGAAAGAAAGAAAGAGACAAACACACACACACACACACACACACACACCTTTCAATTCCGTGAATGAATTAACAACAACACCCGTCCTTATGAATAAACGAGAGAAAGGGGCTCACCTGCATGTAGCCCGTCTCGGCGGTCTTGACGGCCGTGTCCACCAGGCCCTCTCGGCCGGCCATGGTGTGGAAGAAGAACTCTGTGGGCGTCAGGCCCGAGTAGAAGCTGTCGGCCACAAAGCCCTTGGCGGCCGGCAGCTGGGTGGAGAAGTCAGAAGGGTTAGAGCTAGCAATGGGGCTCATAGCTAGGCGGACGGTACCTAACTAAATAGTGTTTAGCGTTGTCCTAGCCATTTTGGTATCGTATATGGGGAATGGGTTACCCTAGCGATTGCAAGTGCATGGGACTTGTTTCTTTGAATATTTTTACTGTACCTACAGATTGTTTCTCTTTGTTCTGAATTTCTTCTGACAAATGTACATATTGTAAGCTGCTTTGGAAAAAAAAAAGAAGCTTCTGCTAAATGCCCTAAATGTAACTGCAAATGTGATGGGTTAGTGCTTGAGAGAAAGGGGGAACAGTTGAGGGAAAAAAAGGTCAACGCTACAGGCGATAACGGAAAAATGGTTTACACAGTCTTTATACAAGCCTTGCAACAGTATCTTAAAAATGATTAAAAAAAAATGATGATGAAAAACAACCCTGATGTATCCCATGGACAAATAAGAGCCCCAGAAAGCCTCCGTTGAGATGCATAATGTCCCCCCCCAACAACACACTCTAAGAGAAAAGTGTCCTTGAAGTGAGACCTGAAGCAACGATCAATAGCCAGGGACCGACAGATAGTAAATTTAAAAAAGGAAGAAATCCTTACTTTAGAGTGTTTTTCGAAGTGCGGCAGGGAGCGATTCTCAAAGCCGTCGGGCACGCGCGATCCACTTATGGCCTGCTGGCCCACACAGGCAATCATCTGGGAGATATTGATGAACGAGCCTGAGGTGTTGTGCACATGGGAGAGAGGTTTGGGATAATACAGAGGTAAAAAAACAAAACCAAAACCCAGCCAATCACAGAAGGCTCTTGCGGCGACATGCGCGAACGGGGTGACTCGACTTTGAAGGGAATTATTACCTTTCTGACTGCACATACCGTATTTATCTTTTCGTAAAGGCCCATTTAACTAGTGTTTTGGCTTGTTCAATGTCGATGTTGTGAGTCATTTGTAATAATGAAACATTTTAGGCCTCACAAAGGATTGCCAATTTCTGTGACCTTATCAAAGTATTAATGTAACAAGAAATGTGGTTTGGGCGATGATACGGCCGACTTCCATTGGTTTCGACTTGACGCTTTCGGAGGCTGTCGTCATGGCGATGTGCCTCAAGCATCTCCAGCAGAGCGCTTTTTTTTCTCGGAAAATGCAAGGCCCCATGCTGAGGATTATGTGAGCGTGTGAGTGAGTGAGTGATGGAGAGCGAGTGTTTTGCTCAGTTTGAGTAAGTATGTGTGTGCGTGTGTGTGCCTGCGTGTGCGTGTATATGTGCGGGAGAGAGTGTAGATATATTTGTGTGTACGTGGGAGACAGTGTGTGTATTATTCTTTGGCACCTTTGGAGCCACAAAGTGCCATGATCAGAGGGCTGTTGCTCTTGTCCAGCTCCCGGAGGCAAGCACTGCCAGCATGATCTCGGATGACGGACAACTCTTTCAAGATGAGAGCCTGCACACACAAACACACACACACACACACACAAAGAAGGGGAGGGAGCGAGAGTTTAATCAGTTCTCCGCAAGGCTCCTCAAAGCACATAGGGCATCCACTTGGCTGGGGGGATAAAGGACGGAGCTGACAGCTGGTGGGGGAAGATCACACATCAGAGATGGACGTTCGCCTGCAGGGTGTGCTTGGCTATCTGGTTGGCAGCCGTGCTGTCAGGGCCTCTGTGTGTCAACTGTTACACGCGTTGACACGCATAGTCCACTGTTCGATGACGAGCATGCTCGTCTTTTACCATTATGTCATTTAGCAAACGAGATGTTACTCAAAGCCGCTCAAGCTTAGCCTGGCTATTGCCAGACCAAGTCCAATCGTAGATTGCACGTTGGTCTGGTAAGGGTGCCGTAATTTTCTCCTGCACAAGAGGCGGGCGTAGTTCAAATGACTGCAAGCAATTGGACAGTCCTTCAACCAATCAGAACGATCCGGATGACGTAGCTGGTAGATTAAACTTTTACCAAAACCAGTCGGCAGTAAAGCAAAAACATCCTTTCTTTGGAGGAATTGCTCCAGGGCAAGTTTCTGCTCAGCTTTCAAAGAAAACTTGCCCCTGAAATAATTTAAAACAGCAGCGACAGCTGCATCAACGGGTAGCGGTTGCTCCGCTTCGGTGGCCGCCATGTTGAATGTAAATTGTAAACACAAAGCTGCTTGCGACGCTTCTCTGGTCTTCATCGTGTTTAACCAGCCAATAGCCAGGTGAAAAAACGCCAGCTTGGTGATTGGTGCCAAACGGATTGGGATAGGAAACAGGAAGATTAAACATGTTCCTTTCCGTCCCCATGTGCAGGGCGAATTCCAATCGCCGGCAGATGGGGGTGGGGATACCCAGTCTAGCTCAAGCTAGTATTGGATGTGTCATTAAGGAGCAGGGGGGCGGGTCGTGAGCGCTGCATATATCTTGATTGCCGGGATACGTTGTGTATACATTTATGGAACACTACAGAAAACATTTAAGTACACTCAATAAACCTGGGGTGGGCAAGTTGGAGAAACCAGTAAGATCGATTTTCAACCTACTCTTCAACAGATAGATGGTTAATGGGGGAAATAAATTCTGCACGTTATCTCTGGATAAGCTGAATCCAGTAGAGTGCACTCTTCTCTACTTGGAGGCCTTACTCTTACGTCAGCGACCACATTACATCACATTGTGTGTGAGTGTGTGCGTGTGTGAGTGTGTGCGTGTGTGAGTGTGCGTGCGTGCGTGCGTGTTACCTCCAGGGTCTCCTCAGCCGTGCAGCCCGGCTGCTGCTGGAGCTTCCCGGTCTTGAGGGCCTCGATGTACTCGTCACACTTCCTGTAGCCGCCATCCAGCAGGTCCTGCTTGGCCTTCAGCAGGCCCTGGCCCGGGGTCACGTCGCCGATCCCGATGGAGAAGCCCCGGTTGGCTGGAGCGGGATCAAGAGAAGGATATAAAAAGGACTATGTGGTAGGCCGGGGGGCTCAAACTGTGAGGGTATTTCCCCGAGTAGCTACCCGGGTACGATTCAGACCATGCGTTGTTCTCTCTCTACTTTGAACCCCTGTCCTGTCCCTTTCTTCAGTTTCCTGCCCATAAAGACACTAAATAAACATTTTATCCCCCGTTAATTGAGAGAAGTTTCCTACCTACCTCCCTAGATTAAAAATGTTTGCCACATAGTTTGTATGTCTGTTTGTATGTATAAACGTATGTTTGTATGGCTGTATGTATATATGTATGCATGTTTGTATGGCTGTATGTATGTATATACGTATCTTAGTTTGTATGGCTGTATGTATATACGTATGTTAGTATGACTATGTATATACATATGTATGTTTGTATGGCTGTATGTATGTATATACGTATGTTTGTATGACTGAATGTATGTATATATACGTATGTATGTTTGTATGGCTGTATGTATGTAGTATATACGTATGTTTGTATGGCTGTATGTATGTATATACATATGTATGTTTGTATGGCTGTATGTATATACGTATGTACGTTTGTATGGCTGTATGTATATACGTATGTATGTTTGTACGGCTGTATGTATATACGTTTGTATGGCTGTATGTATATACGTATGTATGTTTGTATGGCTGTATGTATGCCCTTCGACTTTCTCGTCAACCCTTAATCCGATCGACTTCACGCTCGTTGGGTGTGCTGCTGAGCTGCCGAGGAGGTGCGGTGTGGAGTGGGAAGTTGTTTGGCTGAGTGGCTCTTGAGGAGGCTGCAGAGCAATTCACTGGGGGCCCGAGCCAATCGGCCAGTTCCGAACAGGCACGTTCGGTACGTTGTGAGGGGGCACTAGCCTCATTATTGAGCAGGTCTCTTGTTCGAGGGGGCCTTACGGGAGGGCTGAGGGCCCCCTCACCCATCGCCTCCGTGGCGGATAGCCATTCGGCAAGCTCAGCGCAGACTAGGCCTGAGTGGTAACATTACTCCGCCACCTTCCTTTCCAATTCGGAGAAATACATCAGCATCATCCATGTCAACCCTCTCTGCTCAGTCGTATAGTCAACCAATGTTGGGATCTGTTTAACACCAAAGATGTTCTGGAATCGGTCATAAAACGGACGTGACAGCCACAATCACAGACATCGCCTCCCCCCCCCCCCCACCCACCCCCTTCTGTCAGTCTCTGCCTGCTTGCAGTGGTGTGGTTGGTTTAACACAAAAGATCCATTCTGGACTGCATCCAGGGCAATAGTTTGCTCGTGTATTGTTGCGGGTCCTTTGTCGGGTTAATAGATTTCCCATGTTTTATAACACTTTGGGTTCAACTGGATTAACAAGGTAGTTAGATTATAGTGGGTTCAGTTCTAAGGAGCAATGTGCAGGTTGGCCTGCCAACATATTAACACTGGGGAAAGCACTTTAGAAATAATCTTCATTCTTTGTGACCCAGAATTACAGGTATAATTCCCTCTTCCATTATTTGCTATTCAGCTGTTCCGAAATTACTCCGGCAGGTAAAAGATAAAATGATGAAGGATAAATGTCTTGCCTAGTGCACTGCCAAGAAATTCAATTTGGCAACATCAACACAATACCCCCGGTTAGAGTTTAGACGGCGGGCGGTGGGACACCTACAGAGGTAGGTGGGGGTGATACGCGCCAGGCGGGACATGGCGTTGGCGGCCTCCAGCTGGCCCCAGTCCCGCAGCAGGATGTAGAAGATGTTGTTCTTGGAACCAGAGCCCAGGGTGCCTTTGTCCAGGCTGCCGCACAACAGTTCGCTGTTCTGGATCACCACGACTACCGGGGAGGGAACACAAAAGGTGTTTATAAAATATATATAAAAATAAATGTGCTCCATCATTTTGGAAGTGTGCACGCATGTGTGTGGGTGTGTACGTGTGCGTGAGTTTGCAAGAGAGAGAGAGATAGACAGACAGAGAGAGTCAGAGGGACAGAGCTAGGCCGGTCGCAATAAGCAATAAATCAATTGATCACACAATAAATTAAAATGATTGAATAATGAATGATAATTTTGCCGTCTGCGATAAATAAGCTTTTTTTTTTTCATTTAGCAAGCCAGAGAAAATGCTAGTTGAGATTTGGAGGAATGAAAAACAAAGATGGAATTGGTTTCAAAGCCGAACGCGACAGCTGCCGCGTGGGAGCACTTCGGGTTCAAACCGAATGATAAAAAACTGATATGTCAGGTGGACATTCTTACTGCAAATAGAAGGTCACTTAAAGTCAAGTAAAACCAGAAGATTATCGTTGCATCTAAAAGCATAAGAGACAACAGAAAAGGAAGCACTAGGACTCTGCATTGATCACAACTTAAGAGTGCTGTGTGTGTGTGTGTGTGTGTGTGTGTGTGTGTGTGTGTGTGTGTGTGTGTATGTGTGTGTATGTGTGTGTGTGTGTGCGTGTGTGTGTTTGTTAAGGTAGTGTGAGGGAGTGCGTGGGTGTGAGGTTGTGTGAGGGAGTGCATGGTAGAGGGTGACACATTTTCGGGACTCCCGCGGAATGGGAGTCAATTTACTATTGGTAACGTGATCAGGACGGGATAGAGCATAGAAATCAATGGGAGTGGGAGATTAAATTAAAAAATGAGTACACCCAAACATTTTTAGAACAGAAAGTTTGAACCGCATACAACTCACAATACAATTGATGATTGGCTACTGCTAATCACAGAGTAGACACGACCCAGAGTAGCCTATCAGAGCAAGACAAAGCAGCTGCCCTTCCTGCACAACCCAATCAACACGGCAGTTGGGAAAATGGAGGCAAGCCAGAGAAAGCTGTTGCAGTCAAAAGTTTCGTCGAGGGACCCCTCAGTTGATCGCCAGGAGCTCAGCCGTGTTGGGGAATCTTGGTGTGGGGAATTTTGTGAGTGTTGGTGGACGACACATTAACAGAATACGTTGCATGTAAATACTGCAATACGATTCTCAAGTATATGACGGAGAGCGGTACTAGCACACTACAGCATACCTGCAACAAGCAGGTATATATATATATATAAAAAAATTTCTGGTAACGGGACAGGAGCGGGAGTCATTCTTCTGGATTTCAGGCGGGACAGGCGAGTATTTTAAGCCCCACCACTGAGAATTCAACAGGGGAGTCAAAAGCCACTCCCGTGTCACCCTCTAGTGCATGGGTGTGTGTGTGTGTGTGTGTGTGTGTGTGAGGGGGTAACGTTGTGCAGGTGTGTGTGTGCGGTGCTCACAGGAGTCGTTGAAGCAGAGGTCCTCTCCCTTGCCACAGTACTGCTTGCCCTTGGTGCGCAGGTTGGCCAGCACAGGGCTCTCCTTGCTGGGCTTCATGATGAGGCTGAATAGCTGCTTGCCGGTCCACAGAGCCACGGGCTACACACAGACACACACACACACCGTAACACAAGGTTTCTCTCCATCATCACCTGGCCTATACACCTCGTCACATCGCGGACAGTGCCGTTGCGTTACCTTCATGATAGCGGGCCGAGGCATCCTTATCTTGACGCGCTCGTCCTGCCCCACCAGGATGGACGCCACGATCTGACAGGCCTTGGCGCGGTCCAGGAAGGTGTCCTTCAGCGTCATCAGGTAGGCTCCTGGAAGGCCAATACAAAACGTTTGAAAGACGCGCTTCAGCCACGTTGCTCACAGTGTGCATCACATGTTCCGAAACAGTGATGCATTGCATGCACTGCATGGGGGACTTTTTAATGCGACAATCTCCTGGAGATCACAGTGGGTGTTTAACAGTATGTAATGCCATACACCGCTTTTGAAGTAAACAGTTATAGGCCGGTTGAAAGGGTTCGATCAATGCATCTTCAACACTTACACAGGTAGTGAACTTTGTAGGCGTCATGTAACAAAGGAGGTTTTTATCAACCGCTAGTGCGACACAATACCGACCTGTTATGAAGTCCTGAATGGCGGCGATCAAGGGCTCGCCATTCCTCGGTGTCACCAGGTTGGCTTTGGTCTGAAGGGAAAGAAAACATTGAACCCTCAACCCACACAATGTTGAATGCATGACGTAAAAGTTACACAACATACAATATAAGTGCGTGTGCGTCTCTCTCTCTGTGTGTGTGTGTGTGTGTGTGTGTGTGTGTGTGTGTGTGTGTGTGTGTGTGTGTGTGTGTGTGTGTGTGTGTGTGTGTGTGTGTGTGTGTGTGTGTGTGTGTGTGTGTGTGTGTCATACGTACGCCCATCAGGACCAGGGCTTCAGCCTTGGCCTCTTCGGTCTGAGGGAGGTGGAGGTTCATCTCGTCGCCGTCAAAGTCAGCGTTGTATGGCGTGCACACGCACTCGTTGAAGCGGAACGTCCGGTGAGGCTTCACCTTGGCCTGGGAGGATGATGAGAGACACACACACACACACATATTGACCCATTTTATTCATCCACAAATTGGAAAAAAGGCAAAAAGTACCTGGTACCGGGTACTTTTTTTTGTACTACCTCCGTCGAGGTTCCAAGCGAGCGGAGTAAGTACTTTTGTGTGACGTAAACAGGCTGCTGGCAACTGATTGGCCAGCGGCTGTAAATGGGAATAATCACTCAAAGTAAGTTGTGTCCGGCGTGGCAGGAATCCACGGACCCGCTCCCGAGGGGGACACTGATCAGCTTTTCGCCGTGTGTGTCGCTCCTTTCCCGGGGCTAGAGTTAGGCTGTGCGTGGTTGTGTGTGTCCGGCGTAGTTGTGTGTGTCCGGCGTGGCTGGAGTTCACGGACCGGCTCCCGAGGATCAGCATTTCACTGTTTCGTTTTAGTGTCGTTCCTTTCCCAGGGCTCGAGTTTCGCCTCCATCAACGTTAACGTATGACAACAATATTTATTTTATTTCCTGTCATAACCTTTCCCGGGAATCAGGAAATAGTCTTGATCTCCCGGGATTAAAACCCAATGACGACCCGCCCATGTTGGAGAGGTACTTTTTTAGATGGAAACACGGCTGACAATCCTTCCTTCAAGTCTCATGAATAGAAAAGGGTAATAGCCGTGATCATATGTGAAACCATTGGCTCCTATAAAAAATAGCCGATGATGGTGAAGAGAATGCAGTTGGGCCCTACTCACAATGTGAGCCATGATGCTGAGCTTGTGCAGGGAGGGCTGTCGGTTGAACAGCACAATGTCCCCGTCTATCATGTGTCTCTCCACCACGTCCCCAAACCTCAGCTCCTGGGCCATCTTATCCCTGTTTCCGTACTTGAGGAACCTAGTGGGGGGGGGGGGGGGGGGGGGGGACATTGATCAGTATTGGAACACACGTTTCTTGGTTAATTGATGTGTCACTAACTAACCAAGTCCAAAGACATGTCTGCAATTTGTTTGTTTTATCTGACGAGCAGCCAAAACAAACAAAGTAAGTATACCAAGCATTCATTCTGTAATGATCCATGAACCAAATATTAGAATTTCCGAAGCATTAAGCAAATGTTTGGTAAACACAAAGATCTATCTCGAGATCAATGCCGAAGATCTCCGTTTCGTTCTCTTTGGCCGAAAAGAGAATGAAACGAGCCCTAAGCCGCTACACACACACAAGTGGGTTGAAGATCGAGTCTGCTTTGGTGACTCAGCCATACCCTCTCTGGCAGAATAACCCTTGCTGTGTGATGGAGAACACATCACCAACTGTGCACCACTTGTGATTTGAGGGCATGGCGATACACGCCAAGAGCCCGATCTGGGACATTTTTATTTTATTTTAAAGATTTATTTTTGGAGCTTTTTCAGCTTTATTATAGAGAGAGATAGAGAGGACAGTGTGGAAGACAGAGGGGAGGACATGCAGTAAATGACCCAGGCCGGATTCGGTCCTGGGTCTCTGCAATTAGGACTGTGCCTATATGGTATGCGCCGGTGTAACCTCATTCAGCGGTGGAAAGCAACTTAAACTATATTAATTCTAATAAGAGCATACTTTTGGATTGTGCAATAAATTATGCAAACAATTAATCGTCAAAATTGTATTAGATTTGATGCATTTTCTGTCGAACCACGAGTCGCTTAAATAGACTAATGGTTGCATCCCGAGTTACATTTTTTAAATGAGGCTGTGAGGGGGAGGGGGAAGAGGAGTAGGAGGAAGGGGGGGAGGAGGAAGTGGGGGAGGAGAAGGAGGGCAGGGACTGGAGGGAGCCGTCCACACCTCTTCATCTGTGTGTGGCGGTGCTGGATGAAGTTGGCTCCGGGGTGGACCTCCGGCCCACTGCGGACCAGCTTCCTCATGAGCTCCAGGTTGGCCCTGTTCACCTGCCGGGGCGATCGGGAGGTTAGTTTAGTCTGCATTCAGTCACCCTGCCGGGGCTGGAAGGTGGACCCAGAGAGACAGTCGGCTGCCCAACACGTGTAGGTCACGTTAGGGCTGTGCAATTAATCCAATTTTGATCATGATTTTGATTTTCGGGGTCAAACGATCTCCAAACTAATATAATCGAGCAGAAGATGATATTATTCATTAAATGGTTTATAGAAATTGCAGCACAGCTGGATACATATTTGTACATTATTTTCTATTTGAACATTTTGTGTATTTTTTCAAGGGGAACTTTCAAAGTTCTCAGTTACAAAGTGTTTTTTTGGAGAGAAATGCAGAAAAATGCATCATGTTTTCAACTCAAAAATAATCGTGATTTCAATATTGACCAAAATACTCGTGATTACGATTTTTTCATTAGGTCTCGTGCGGACGCGCCCAGGCGGCAGCGGAGGTACCTTTTCTGGATAGGTCAGGATCTTGGCCACATGCACGGGGACGGCCACCTCGTCGATCCTCAGGTTGGGGTCCGGGGAGATGACCGTTCGCCCCGAGAAGTCCACTCTCTTCCCCGACAGGTTGCCTCGGAAACGCCCTGAGTGGATGAACAACGGCGCAGGCGGTCAGGTCGTTGGGAAAGAAAAATCATTCGGACACGCAGTTAAGAGGAAAAAGCATAACCCTAAAACAGCTTATTTTAGATGAAAAGGGAGGTAATGGGCTGCATCGTAGTCAGTGTTGGGGAAGTTACTTTTAAAAAGTAGTGTTTGCTTGTTACTCGTTACTTCTTAAAAAAGTAATCCCTTACTTTACTTAGTTACCCTCTATGGAAAGTAACTTGTTACCGTTACTCGTTACTTTTACGTTGCTTAATTTCAATCAGTTCGAAATAATGTGAATTCCTCCATCCAGTGGCGGTTTTGGTCTGTTGACATCACATTTTGGATGATGGTTGTGGGCGGCGATTCTAGCTGAGTTTAACGTCTCAGCTGATTCTAGCTGAGTTTAACGGGGGCAGGGCAGCTCAGCGATCGCGTTCCTCCGTATGTTTATCACATAACCCTGCAGGCTTCAATAAGGATTTCAATCCATGCTAACAGTGGATCCCCCGTTCCCCCCCTTGTCCGTTCCATTTGGGAGACGCAGAGGTGAACTGTCCCCCGCGCCCCCCTCCCCTTCTCACACAGCTTCTGTGACGGCACCTCCTCAGCAAGTAGGGGCGCCTGCAGCCGGAGGGGGCGCCAATATGCCAATTCCCCACACAGTGATATGATAGATAATAGAAAACCGCTTCGCGGCACGGATGATTTTTTTTTTGCTCGTGTTCTCGTGCCACCCCCAATGTGACATAAAATAATGCCGCCCCGGGCGGCTGCCCGCTTCACCCATGCCTAAAACAGCCACTGCCTCCATCCCTCAAAAGTTACCGTTGGTTGCTCCGCCGCACTTGCCATGATGACTGACTGCTCTCTGCATGCTATTGCTAGTACCAGCCTCAGTGTGGAATGAGCGCCCGCGACTATTGCGCAAGCACGCAGCTGAGGCAGTGTCGGTTGGTTACCATGCAACGTCAATCAAATTATTCCGCCTCTATACCCACCCGTCTGACCTGAAGTCGACCAGAAGGCATTCTGGCTGAATTAGTTGCCTAGCTCAAACAGGGGGGAGGTTTGGCGTTCTCCATGGAACTCGTCGGCAGGCGAACACACGGGGTCTGTACCTTGTTTGCCCTTGAGCCGCTGGACAAAGCCCCGGGTCCATTTCTTGGGCGCCATGTTCATGGGGATGCCCGACAGCTCACTGTTGATGTAGAGGGCCACCTGCAGCTGGAGGAAGTCCCAGTCCTCCATGATCATCTGGGTCTTGGCACCCGTCATGCGGTGCTGATGGAGGGCGAGAGAGAGAGATAGAGCTTGAGCTACTTTGGTGTCTTGTCAAAGGAGAAGAACTGATGAAATTGGGGATGGTTTGAAGAAAATCGATGCTACACTCAGCGTCGTAAAACGTCGGTGTAAGGCGTCCACATCAATTTTAAGACCATTTCAACCCGAAACATAAAAAGATGGTGAGTCAAAATTATACGAAAAGTGTTTTAACTGTATTCTAAATGTCTTCCTACTTCAAACAAAAACACGCTCAATGTGCTACCGCTGCCGAACACGGTGATGGCTCGTGTCGACCCAGAGCTGTTGGATCTCTATGTTATATTGCTGAGGGAAGGAGGTCTGGAGTCCTGTTATCGTGGCTTTGTGGATGGTGAAGCTCTGTCTGCGCAGCTATGTATTTAATGTCCACGTCCGAGTGAGCGCTAGGCGTCCCGGAAACTTTTAGTATAACGCTACAGTGTGTGGCGGAATTCATGTACAATATTGCTTATTATAACGCATATAAATGACACAACAACGGTACTAATAAAGTATCATCAAGGCGTGGGTCGTTACGGGGATAACACTACCCCCCTCTTTCCTCAAAAATCGTTTAAATCACAGTGATTCCTGTTCGAATTCCATCTGAAACAGCGGGCTCACTGGCTCTTTAATAAGCCTAGCTTTAATCAACTCTTCTTCTGGTTTTAACGCGGTGCAACTTAACTGTCAGTGACGTGGTCACGGCCCCACTGACCTTCTTGATGACGTCGTTGAGGAAGATGATCTCGGTGAGCTTCATGGTGAGGTCGTCCTCGTTGGTGCCCGACTTGAGGTCGCTGACGACCGAGGGGCGGATGCAGAGCGGGGGCACCAGCAGGCGCGTCAGCAGGAGGTCGGCGGGACGGCCCGCCTCGGGGTTCATCAGCAGCAGGGGCACGTCCTCGGCGGGGATCCTCTTCAGCAGGTTGAGGACCACCAGCGGGCTCATGTTCTCCTGGGGAGGGGGGGCAGCGGGGCGATATTTAGAAAGATAAAGAGCACCGTGCCGCCCTTTAGTCAACATCCCCCGAGACACAAGCCGAGTCGTGTTCTGACAGTGTGCAGTCAAATGAAAAGGTGCATCTTTAACCTTCTTTCTTTTTTTAAACGTTGTACCCATTCAACAAAAGTATTCGAGAAATTCTGTTTGGGTTGTTTTATATCCAAGCTATTTCCATATGGGAGTGCGCCATCAAATGAAAATCATTGTTTCCACTTTTTTCCTCTGACCTATTCAACAAATGACCCGTGATGAACAAAAATGGAAAAGATCATATGCCATCATCTTTTAATGGGATGTGATGTCTTGTGATGGGCGAACACACGCCTTCAAGCAATTATGGCCAAATGAATCAATCAAATCCTAAATGATCAAAACACATTTCTCATTTGTCATTGATTTGCCTTCATACCCTCCTTTCACTGCTCCCTGGTGCAGTCGATCAAATGTTCTCTGGGTGCATTCAACTCACGAATAGCTCTAGCATTTACATTACGTAAAATTACATCCAATTACAGTTGTTAAAGGAGACTTATGGGCTGATACAGATTTTTTTTTCATCAGCCTTAGCCGATGACCAATACGTCAATACCGATTTTCTTGAGCTGATATTTGGAGCCGATACTTACTACTCCCTCAATTTACATCATGAAAATGACACAATGACACAAATGTTACAATTTATCAATTAAAAAAATTAACATTTATTTAACTGTCATTTAAACCTTATTTAACCCTGTAAATCATGCCGGGAAAAAAATAAAATAATATATATTAATAATTAATTAATATAAAATAAAATAATCGTCAAAAAAAAATCGGCCGATGCCGACACACGTGAAAAACGCAAATATCGGCCGATAATATTGGCCGGCCGATATATCGGTCGACCACTACAAGACAGGGTGTCGTGGCGTTTGAGGGGCGGTGGTGGTGGTGGTGGTGGTGGTGGGGGGGGGGTTACCTGCGCCCTGTTGAGCAGGGACTCCACCTCCTTGTTGTGCTCGATGGCGATGTCAAACGACTGGAGGAACTCCGACACGAAGGGGTCAGCCACCTTCTTGGTGGTTTTGTACTTCTCGTGGATGATCTTCAGCAGTCCGCACTTCTTCACAGTCCCTGGAGGAGGAAGAGGACCCCGCAATCACGACCATGACTAGGGCTGAATGATGAATCTAATTTAAAAACTAGAGATCAGGAAGATTGAAATGTATTCTTTTGCAATTCAATAGTTAAATAAAGATGTTATAACATCAATTCATCTCCACACATCGGCCTGGCCTAAAGGAAAGAGCAGTTTATATGTTGACTGCTTACAATATTGTGTTGGTCATACTAAAGAATGATTTATTGCTTTTTTAGTGAATAATACAGAACAATACATTTTTAAAAAGCGCATGTTAAATCGCAATCACAATATTGGTCAAAATAATCACAATTATATTATTTCCCCAAATCGTTCAGCCCTAACCATGACTCCCCCGCCCGACGAAACGTCAATCAGCATCAACCGGCAAGTACCGGAAAACACATCCAGGAAGGATACCTGTTTTTTTTTTTCAACTCACCGTTGAATGATGAGCAGTTCATACAGAGGTTCCTTTTGCGACATTTCTCCGAGATCTTCTTCTTCAGGCCCCGCTTCTGCAGGTAGGGCAGGTGGGGCCTCTTCAGGTGGTCCATGAACTGGAGCTTCTCCTCGCGGGTCAGCATGATGTGGGAGCAGGTCTTGCAGATCATCTGCAGGAGGAGGGAACACGGCTCATTGGAAACACTAGACACCTGGTCGCACTCACCCAAATGTTCGCCCATTCGGTTTTTGTTGTTTTCAGGCCAAACCATAGCAATGGCAGCATACAGCCACAAGATGGCGACAAAGACCTTGTGGTCAGATTTAAGGCAATTTCCTTGTTTCTTGTGAAACCCTCTTTGAGCTACCACACATCTACCTGTACAATACAATACAATATTACACGGCTCTTCTCAATGCTGTGGAACGCTCTGTTCACTTGCATGGGCCTTCCCGACTTCCAGTGGTGAATTATTTTTCAATAATGACCGTTGCTAAGCATATAATGACCGCTGTCAAGGAAAGTGGATTTTTTCACGTCTATCGTATCACTCCGCAAGTAGTCCGCTAACTTTATTACATTATCCC